>NC_092213.1:20304369-20379455 GCF_043381705.1 Parasteatoda tepidariorum
CGTGTGTGGCTGGTCATCAAAAAGTAGCACCTCACTGGCCTTATGGATTTAGAAGTCCTGAAACATAGGAAAACGATTTTGTTTAGATTTTCTGAAACATAAAGACATTATCTAAAAAGTAGCATAGCGGTTTTTTGATATTCGCAAAATTACCAAAATGGCGGCAACTTAAAAAAAAGTTAAGTTTTTCATTAAAAAAATATTCATTAAAATACTAATATAAAATCAAAATATCAAAAAAAAATCCTATGCTACTTTCTAAAGAATATATTTTTACGTAATTTAAAATAGCAGCTTTTTTCGTTGTATGGATCATGAGAAAAACGTTAGGCCAGGTCAAAAAACAGCGTTTTGAGAAAAACACGTTTAAAGTTTTGACTTATGTTCAATCTAGTAAATTATTAAATTAGTAATGACTAACCTTTATTCTGCAATTCCAGGTCCATATATCTTCTCCATCAACAGAATGGATGAGACACAAAAAGAATGTCGCCCCTCCTAATCCGGCCGAACGGGCCTTTCTACCTGCTTAGCGACGACTCTCTATTTTCCGGTATAACTTCCAAACGAAGTTAGGTACCGATAAATCGTTTGAGTCAGACATTAAGAAGGGTACAAAGATTTGAAAAATGCTAAAAAAAATTTCGAATTTTAGAAATATTCAGGGTGGGGTCCCCTCTTAAGCTTCCCTTTGTCGAGCATTTCCACTCTTAGTCTAGATCAAGAAGGCTGAATTCCACCAAGAGTCAAATGATTAGACACAAAGGAAAAAGAAACATATAATTTTTGTTTATGAATTCAACCTCATGAATTTCAAAAATTTTTTTGAATGAGTTTATGGAATAACACACAATTATATTTTTTACAAGACAAATGATAAGACACAAAGGAAAAATGATCATAAAATTTTTTTTCTTGAATTCAACCTCGTGAATTTCAAAAATTTATTCGAATGACGCTTTCGAATTGGTTTCATTGAAAACATACGACTCTTAGCACTTCCGTTTCGTCTAAGTATCTTTTATCTTTTTATGTATCCTTTATTACCCAATGAGGTTTAATTTAAATCTAAATATATTTTTTGAAACTCAGTTTATTTCAATAACATTCAGTGCATGAGAATAAAAAAGGTATGGTCATAAAACTACCTACAATGTTTCTTGCTCTATGGGAACACCAAACAGATAGGTAATATTTACCACTTTGGTAATGACTTTATTAAAACTAACAATAAAGTATGGTTTTACAATATGTGATAAAATTTGGAAAATGTGGTAAAATTTTGTCGTTTAATCGCGATACGTTCAGGATATAAAAACCATTTATTCGGTTGAATTTACTTTTCAGGTTTTTTTTCTAAATGTGCGGTGATTATGAAACCATATTTTTATTATGAAACCATAGAGCATGGCGAAAAAATAATTTATTCAGTTCAATTCACTTCTCTGTCTTCTAATTTTTACGAAATGTATCGTAATAAGAAATATAATTTTAAAAAACACAATTTCTAGTAAACCGTTACTATATGAGCGAAAAAAATTTTAAAAAAATGTTTTAAATACTGCATATTTTGATTTTATTAACCGGAATATGTTTATTTTTCATCGCAAACGTCACGAAAATATAGTGCGGTAATTTTACCAGCATTTTTTTTCTCCTGTGCAGAAATGCCGAACAATTTCGAAAGTGAAGAGAAGATAAACCAACTCACTCAAACCTAAAATTTACTCACTCAAATAATACCTTTACATGATATATCTTTTTCCCCACAAACTTTGTATCAGTTTTTAATCAGAATATTATTTTTACTGTATTTATTAAAGTTAAATAAGAATGGCGAATTAAATAATGAAACAATGTGTGTACCAGAGCAAATTTCTTATGGAAAATAGTATTTTTTGAATTTATTATTTGTTGAACACTTATTTATCTTTATTTGGCTTTAAAATTTTTTTCCTTAAGATCTACAAAATCGTGTGTTTTGACACTAAAAAATTCAGATTTTGTGAAGTGATTACCGCAACCTAAAGAAGATAAGAAAGTATTATGCATTATTGTTTATGTAGGTTTGACAAGTTCAGAAAAGATAATCATTGTGCCATCCAGAAAAGATTCCATAAGAAAGGATATCAGTGAAATAGTTAACAGGCAAGTAAACATCTATTGATTTTATTAGGGACACGGAGCCAAAAAAATTTGTTTTAGATATCCCAGCTTCTCTCCGGATAATAAGTAGCTCCAGTTTCGTCCGTCTCTAACTATGGTCACTATATATTTATGAGCACGATTGTGTTTCAGATTTTAATTTGGAATTTTTATAGTGAAAAGGAGGATTAAAAATAATAATGGAATCATCAGAATCATTAAATTAAATGCAAATTTTATTTAATTCACCTTTGAGCTAAATGCTCAATTTTAAGAAAAGAATTTAATCTAATAAATCTTTCTGCAAAATTGATTTTAAATTCTTATAAATGTATTTTAATGCTTAGAATAATCTTTCTTCAGCAACTTAGCTAACGGGCAATTTCGTTACAGTGTGGGAGGTCTCTTGACTGTTTGAAGGTATTTCACATAATTATATATGCACGCCCTGTTTAAAGAATGTGAAGATTAGCAATATTAAGTTTTCCTTTACGGAGAGCATAAAAAATCTAGTGCTTTGATTAGTAGAACTATTATTAATAATGCTTCCCTTTCGACATTTGACTTACGAGATGATGCGGAAAACTTACGCAATTTTTCCTTGACATAAAAAATGAAATATATCTATCTTAGTGATATTTAATGCTTTTTCAATATTTATGCATGTGATAATAAGCAGCATCTTCTTTTAACCTTGCCTGACTTTCAATGTGCCAGGAATGCCTTGTAATATATATCATAGTTTTCAGAAGCTAATTATGCAACAAAATGTAAGGATATCAAATATTTATTTTGTGTATAATAGATGCTTTGAATACTTAAAACTAATTTTGTAACGTTAAAATAAATTAAATTCAAACAAACAAATCCAACATTCTTACAAAAAACTGTAAACATTTTAACAGGGTAGAATATATTCTGTAGATCAGATCTCAGTTGATTTGGAAACGTCTGAAGCTCATAAATTCATTTAAAATACTTTTATTTTTCTATGTAGCTGTTTTTTAAAAGAATTTTTGGATGTTGGGCGCAATGCAGATGGTTCAGTGCCAGATTTAATCTTTGAACAAGTGTCTATGTCACATCCCGTTTTCATTAGTTATACCTCAGGAACTACTGGTTCACCAAAAGCAATTGTACACGGCAGTGAGGTAAGTTAATTTATACTACTATTTTATCGGCAGTACCTCCCCAACTGCCCTAAGGATAGAGCAAAACATTGACTAAATTGTAAGTTTTAACTGCTTAAATGGCCACCACCAAGTACATTAAACTTACACTTTTTACTTTTAGCACTTCATCTGACTAAGAAACTATTGCTTAATAGTTGACCTTGTAACTTATTTTAAAGATGTAAATCAATTCTAACGTAATGATGTTTGCTTTTAATGTAAACATATGCATTCCTTTGAGGTTATTTGCGTATCGTAATCTGTGGCGCCAACTACAATCGCTAAGGCAACTTAAGTAGCAAATTTTCTTTAAAAACGAAAATATGTAGAGGTTTGCCCGTAGAGGTGGCTACGAGTTATACTCTTCGAGTTGGTTCCCTTCTGAGATGTGTTTTTTAATTTATTTATAATTATTTCTTATTTATTTACAATTACTTCTTGCAAGGCTCTGCCCATATATTAACAAGTCTTAGCGAGGATTTTGCCACAGACCACAATTTTGAAATCTCTTCATTCTTCCCTTTACTTAAGTAAATATACAAGGTGTCTCAGTTAAGTTTTTCAGAATTCCTAAGAGTGGTAGAGTGCATCCTGACGACTCGAAATCATATAGCAATGAGGGGTCGGAAATGCTTTCCAGAAGCGGTAGTGTACACAGAAGAACCATAAAGAAAAGAGACCGTAAGTGAAAAATCGTTTTAATAATACATTGAAATAAGCATAAGGTACATGGGTCAAAGTAAGTGTTCGAAGTTTCTGCCACCTGCTACAATGTACACCTCACATCTCCAGCGCATGGACATCCGAACATTCAGCAATACTCCAAGCATATCTCGAATTTCTCCGGCAGCTACTGCAATTCTTACAACCAGCTCCTCAGCATTGTCAACAGGGGTGACATAAGCCAGCGTTTTCATGTGACCCCAGAAATAAAAAGCAAGACATGATAGGTCGGGTGACAGAAGAGGCCAACGCACTGGAAAGCTCGGAACTTTCGCACAACGCCATCTACCGCCTCTGGAAAGCATTTCCGACCCCGCATTGCTATATGATTTCGAGTCATCAAGATGCCCTCTACCCCTCTTAGGAGTTCTGAAACGTTTAACCCTGTATAATTGCTGCTTAATTCTTCGATTAAGTGTAGGTTAGAGGGCCCCCTTAATTGGTGATTTGAGAACATGCCTATATTTGAAAATATACCAAGAACCAATTACATAACGGTAAATAGAAATTCTGGTAACCCGATGATGACGTAATTAAAAGAAGAGACAGCAAGAAAAGAATATCATGGTAACCAGAAACTGAGTTTCAGCAAAATTTTACAGTTAAATTTGTCGCCAAACCAAGGGCCCCTGATTCTACTCTTTAATTCAATCTTCTTATAACAGGATTAGTACAGTACTTAAAAAATAAGAAAAGTTAGCTAAACTAACAGAAGTTTGTATTGACCACAACTCTTGATATTTCCAAATAAATATATATTGGTTACGGAATTTTAATTTTTAAGTGAAAGCTAGTAAAAGAACTTTGTCACTTTTTTTGTTGCAATAATGTCATTATTTTTAATCTTTTTGTCTTGATCTTACGAGCAAAGTAAAGTTAAATATCTAATTTGTGGCATATGTGAACCATTATAAATTAAAGACAACATCATTTTAAATCTCTTTAATTTCAATTTTTAACTCTACCAACCTTATTTAACAAAAATAATAATAATTTATTGTTTGTTTTAATAATTACTTTTGAGAAAAAGCAAACTCTCTATTGAGAAAAAAAACATAAGCTTATATTATTTTACTTCAATGTTAATAGGATGTATCTAGGGTAAAATTCTTAGAGATTTAATTAGATCATTTAATTATAAGTTCTAGTTTGCTGTTATTGTCTTCGCAAGAATGTAAGATTATAAATTTATAATTGATTTAATTGATTTTATTCAATCTTATCTAAGTAATTTAATTTTTTAATAATTAATATACTTAATTTATAATTAATAAATAATTATTTTAATCATCGCTGTTACATTACAAATACTTCGGAATTGTATTAGATTTTAAATTTATAATTAATTTAGTATATTTTATTCCCAATAATTTATTCAATTTAATCTATTTGTTAATTTAAATAAATTATTATAATTAATGAAATCTCTGCAATTATAAATTATCTTCGTCTTAAATTGTTTTTCATAAATTATAGCAGATGTAGGGTAAACTAACCAGTGAAGGAACACTTAAGCTTCGCTTGCCTCTTAAAAAATCATATTAATTTCAAAATTCGTAATTTTAGTTAAATGACAGTGTCAACNCATAAATTATAGCAGATGTACTATAAAAAAATGTTTTCCTCTTTCATTTGCCCATGTCAATGCTAAATGGTTTAAGAGTTTAGATAAACTGTAATACTGTAATTGCTATAACTTTGAATTTTCACTTTTCACAACTATAAATATCTAACAAAATGTATGATTAAGCATAGTTTTTATTTATTTATTATTTTTTGTAGGGACTTCTGTGCTTTGTAAAAGAGATATGTATTCAAAATAACAGCAGAGAACGTGCGATACTATCTGTTTCACCCGTAAGTAATTCCACCTAAATTTTATGAAGTTTCCAAAATTGAAAACGTTGTACCCTAATAACCTCTGAGCCAATGATCGGATTTTAAGTGTCAACATAAATCTTTATAGTTTGAAGAGCTCATTTATGATGTGTTAACAAGATTTAAACAAGAGCTACAAAATTAAATAAAAAAGCTTTTTTTAATTTTGATTGGAGATTAGTTATTAATTATTAATAAAAACTATATATTTATTATAACTTATATTTATTAATGAAAACTACATTTTTTTAAAACTAAAACTCAAATTTGCATATTTATGAAATTTTTTTTTATATAGAATCGAAAAAAACAGATGAAATAGAAGAGCTATCGAACATAAATAAAGAATATTTTGACAGAAAGAAAATAAAAATTAATACAAATAACTTATTATTTTTCACTTCAAATTAATCTCAGGTCTCGAAGAGTTAAAAAGTCATTTACTATATAGTTGTAAGGTTATTAAAATGTTTATTATGGATGTAAAACCGTATAAAATTTCCCACGGGTGACGCTATTGAATAAAATTCGTAATAAGAATTCCGGGTAATAAGAATTTTTACGCCTTAGCTTAAAAAACATACAACGTTGCAATATTATTGTACTTATACAGTTTGCAATATGACTTGCTCTATTAATTCAAGACGCTTATCCATTTAACTTTAACTATAATAACATTAAAAAACTGAAGAAAACACTTAAAACCTGACAGCACATTCACTTTATTTATGTTGTGATACACTATTTACCAATAAGTATTTGGACACGTGCGATTGAAAAGAAAAACAAACTTTATTCATAATCAATGGTTGGTAGATCCTCCATGAGAGGCAATTACAACGTGAATCCTCCGGGGCATACTTTCTACAAGTCCTTGCGTGACGGCTAGTGGTATTTTCTTCCACTCGTCTTGGAGAAGACATGTAAGTTCCCTCACCGATTTTGGATGGGTAGTACACCCCTTAATTCGGAGATCCAACTCGTCCTAGAGGTTCTCGGTAGGGTTCAGGTCTGGGCTCTGTGCAAGCCAGTCCATTCGATTAACCTCATTGGCACCATACCAAGCTTTGGTGACCCTCGCATAATGACAGCTGGCATTGTTGTCCTGGAAGTTACAGGGGTCCACCCAGTAAAACTGCCACAGCGTAGGAAGCACATTGTTATCCAAAATAGTGAAGTAGGCATCTTACATGGAACTAATGCCGATGTTGTTTCCTACACGTTATATACCGGTGGAGGGCGTGATGTATGTCAGGACCGCAGATATAATTATTTGCATAGGTGTCCAAATACTTATTGGTAGATAGTGTATTAATTACCTTATATAGATACATGACTCGCAAGATTTTAGAATTTTAAAAATACAGAAGAACCTTATAAATATTAAATTTACGTGCACATTTAAATACAAAGCACAACAATAAAACTTCCTAGAATATCAAGCCCTTTCAAACACACTCGTTAACTTAACATAAGCGGAGGAATACATCGGCAGTTCTCACTATTACTTTTCAACTTAAAAACTTTGTTATTGTTTACGCTGAGTTCCAAGTCCATAATAATTAACATTTTTTTAAAATTCAGGCAGGATGGGCATCATGGCTGATAGGACCTTTGTCGTTTCTCAGAGGGGCCACTTCTGTGCTTTATGATGGCGTGCCATACTTTTTATCGCCTACTTATTTGTGGGACATTATTGATGAATATAAAATATCAAGTTTCTTCGCAACTCCAAGCATTTTGGATGAATTAGAAAAGAAGGGATATTTTCCGAGTAAAGTATTAGCATTTCAGTATCTAAAACTGATGAGTGTAAAATGTATTGCGTCAAAAACTGGGTATTATACCGTATGTCACAAAAATGTCCGAAGAATTGAAAATTTCAGCAAATAGAAAAATACGGTTCTTTTAATTTTGTATACTTATATACGTTTTCATTCTTATTAAATTTTAAATTAGTTACAAAATTCATTGACAGATGGCGCGTTAGTTCTGTATTTTATGTCACTCTTTTCTTCAATTTTTATGCTAGTCGTTAAACCATTCAAACTGAAATATTTGCTAGAATGTCTGCACAATTTGCTTTCAGACCTTTGACTGTTCCGCATTGTTATGTAATGGTTAAGCGTCAGCAAATAGAAAAGCACTGTTTTTTTTAATTTTGTATATTTATGTGCGCTTTTATTCTCATTAAATTTTAAATTAGTTACAAAATTCGTTGACAGATGGCGCATTAGTTCGGTATTTTATGTCACTTTTGTAATCAATTTTATGCTGGTCGTTAAACCATTCGTACGGAAATATTTGCCCGAATGTCTGCACACTTTTTTTTCAGACCTTTGAATGTTCAACATTGTTGTGCAATGGTTAAACGTCAGCAAATAGAAAAGCATGTTTTTTTTTAAATTTTGTACATTTATACACGTTTTTATTCTCATTAAATTTTAAATTAGTTACACAATTCGTTGACAGATGGCGCATTAGTTCAGTATTTTATGTCACTTTTGTATTCAATTTTTATGCTGGTCGTTAAACCATTCGAACTGAAATATTTGCACGAATGTCTGCTCAATTTGAATACATTATTTTGTAGCTCTCTGTTTAAAAAAATTGTAAGCTAATTTTGAAATTAAATGAAGGCAAATTAACGGCTTTATAAGCAGAAAGCTGACTTCACATGTTTTCCTTTAACTGATTTTTGGAACATTCAGTCTAAAACTGGAGTTTTTTTCTAACTAATGAGTATTGCAAACATATATTTACTTGAGGAGTATTTTGAGCATGAGTGTTTTTAATTAACTTATTATTTATATATTATGATCATAGATGAAAATCATAAGCTGAACAGTCTACTTCTTATATTTTCTGGTGCAAGTGTTGTAAAGCCTCAAAATTATGAATTCGTATATAAAAGAATTAAGAAAAACATTTTATTCACGTCCATTTATGGTAAGTAGTATAATCAAATATCGTTCAATTCTAAATTGATTCAGTAATAAAAATTATATCTTCCCTATTCAGGTGCCACTGAAATCATGGGTAGATGCATGGCATTTCATCATACTTTACCTATATATAAAGGAGAACAAACATGCCCATGTTTAGGTGCTGATATAGAGGTAGTAGATGATGAAGGTAAAGTTCTGACATTATTCTCTAGTTACACATAAATAAATCCTGGTTTTCAAATATTTAAGAGCATTTTGTTTCAATAAATTACACTCATGTTCATAAATTAAGGAAAACTCACAATCACACAGAAATTGAATGCCATTTTTATGAACGCTATCATACGTACACCATCTTTTTTAATCTTAATCTTTTGTTCAATGAATGGACTTAAGAAATATGTCACGTTTGTTTTATTTTTGAGCATTTATTTACATTAGCATTTATTTGCATTAACCTTAATTTATACAAAGGAAAGCAAAAGTTATTCATGTGAAGAAAAAACGCTTTAATTCCCATTAAAAACGCTCTAATTCCTATTCTTTGGAGATCAAATCAGCTTCCTTAAGGAAGACCTGCCCCAGTTTGTGCAATTTAGAAAATCATTTAGAGAAAATACAGCTTGTAGTTTAAATAAAAAATAATAATGCTAACTCGTGAAAATTTTTCAACTAATGTCCATTTTGAAACTTTATTGTGTAAGCAAAAATATTTTTACAAAATGTATTTTAAACCCCCTTTGTTTGCTTTACAGAAGCAAACAAGAATTAATCTCGGGTTTATAAACTCTTAGTTGTGAAAATTTATTAAAAAAAAGTAAAATTTCACAAGTCAGTCTTTATTTTTTTGAATCTATGTCTAATTTTTTTTTCATTTCATTAAATTATGTTTCACTTTGAGTTGCTTAGTTTACATCACTAAAACAGGATTTACTTTATGTGCAAAACAATGTTATGTTTATGGTATTTTTGTATCATATGATAAATATTGTTCTTAAATTACGAAAATAAGACTTCTGAAAGAAGATGAACTTTCAGCTAATTTTTTTTTTCTCTTGATAAAGGTTTGTTGTTCTTATTAAACAGGCTGTCCCATAACTGGTGAAGTTGGAGATCTAGTCATATCAAAACCATATCCGTCAATGCCCTTAGGAATATATGGAGATGAAAACGGTTCCAAATATAGAGAGCTATACTTTTCTAAATACAAAGGTGAGTTATTTGTTTTTAATTATTTTTTAAATCGAAGCACTAACTAGTTTCATAAAAATATACTAGAAATGTTAAAGTCAAAATTTTTTTAAAGGTTGAAAAACAGCAAATTCATCACATTGACAATGTGATGAATTTAAATGGAAAATATAAAGTTTGCAAAAACATACAACTGTATTCTTTTAGGGTTTCGGAGCTAGATGCAAAATTTTAGAAATTATTACTCTAATACATTTACAAAAGTATGGTTAAAACTACTGTACTTGATTATGCAATAAAATTTAGCAAATGTGGTAAAATTTTGTAGTTTTATCACGATACCTTCAGGATATAAGAACCATTTCTTCGGTAAAATTTACTTTTTAGTTTTGTATTCACTAAACGTGCGGTAATAAGAAGCCTAATTTTGAAAACTGGAATTTTCGGTGTACCGTTACTATATGAAAGGAATTTTTTCCTTCGTGCTATTAACTGAAATCATAACAATTGAAAAAGTATCTTGATTGTTTCTGATGAATTTTAAGATTCATATTTTACGCATCCAACTTGAGGTTATAAGCATTTTTTCATATTTATCTCATTTAAAGCTTGCTTTGATTAAAGAAATAATTTGAGTTGATGAAACAATAATGGAAGATTCTTAAATTAAATAAAAGGTAACGCATATTTTATGGACTTAAGTAATAATCATAAAACATTTATCGTTATTAAAAAATAATTCAATATGAGAAAGTAAATTTAAATAGAAGGGTGTAAGATTTTAACAAATTATAAATCACTTTTATTTCGGTAACTGTTATGATTTCGGTAAAGTTTTTGATCCTTACCTGAACCTTAATATGGTATATATTTTTGATAAGGATTCTAAATATATATATTAAGGGCGGTGTTCAGGGAACACGCCGTTTAATAATAAAACAAAATTCACTTGTTTCCAAATATATTATTTTTCGTACGTATATTCCATGACATATATTTCATACTAAGGACCGAGAAAGTCTGGTTGGTAGGGCACTGGGCCCCGGTTCAAGAGTTCGTGGGTTCGATCCTTGCCGGCCGAAGACTCCCAGTGTAGTAAATGGTGATTGATGTACGTTATATCTGTCCAGTCATAATGTCCTACATGTTCCCATAACAAATCACACCTCGGGGGTACTGATCCAGAAGGTTCCCTTGTCTTCTGGATCGGTTTAAAGTTACAAGGCAACGGAGTTGAACATTAGTAGTTGTAAAAACAAAATTGGGTAGACTGTTCAACGACGGTTATAAAATAAAATACAAAATGTTATGATCAACGTTTATTCAGTTTTCTTAGAGTGCATAATTCTCTAATTGAATTTTTTTTTTTGTTCTTTGCAGATAAATTTTCGATGTCGGACCTAGCAATAGTTAATCCGAAAACTAAAGGAATCTTAATTTGTTGCAGAAAGTAAGAAAATTAATTAAATAATTACGTTCAGTTAGTTTTGTTGTTAATTTTAAATCGAGAAAACATGGGAAACTTGTTGCAGAAAGAATAATTAAGAAACAATAATGCTTTGGTTTTTAATTCTATTCAGCTTATTGCATAAAGCGTACACTACGTGACCTATTTCAATTGCTTTTATTCTTTACTGATAAATACTTTTTTTCTATATTAATAAACCATGACCTCCACCTTGGTGTTCAAATTAGGATTACACTTTGTTTTGCTGCACAAAAAACTGTAAGATTTAGAAACTTCGAAGGTGTATAAGAATATGTACAGGGAGTACAATGAGATAAAAAAATTATATTCTTTTATTAGTTTGAGAATTCTGCATTGTTTAATTTGATGGGAAAAAAAACATGTAAACTGATCTACAGCCCACTGAAATCCCTCTACAGGGCAGAAATTTCTTTTGAGCAGAAGCTGGAATAGTAATTTTCAAATATAAACCTAGCGAGAGTTTTTTTTTTCGAACTCAAATTTGCTCAAAAATTATTGCTGGTCAAAGACTGTTTTCCATTGTTGTCGATGCTTTTTTATTGGCTGGAAAATCACATGACAGGATCAAGTATCCCACATTGATTTCCATATTGTTTTAGCTGTCATCAGCATGAATTTAATAAAAGTCATAACAGTAATTTTTTTTCTGTAAATATTTTGGAATCCCTAATTCAGAGGTATTTAACAGTACTGCTATTTTTGATTTTGATTACTATTTATTTATTGATTTTTTTAATTATTCTAACGTAATTTTACACTATATTTTACGAATCTGCATATTTTTAAATTCAGAGTTTAACTACATTAAAAGTTACTTAACCCCCCTTCCTTCTCGCTCCCGTGAAAATGACGGGGTGAGCTTTCGCCCTCTATTTCTCGCTCCCGTGATATTGACGGCTGGAGTGATCAGTAGTAACGTGCCAATAAGAATAAAACTAAATAATTTCTTTTTCCCGGAAAAAATTTTATTTCTTATTTTGCACACCAGACCACAGTACCAGGATATTTTTAAGGAAGTTGTAGATAGTTTATTTTAAACTAGATGTCAGCACTAATCAAATACGTAATACAAATATAAAAGCCAAAAAAATAGGCACTTTTATGACTGTTTTCTTGAAAATTAACCGTTCGTTAAAGAGGTGTTAAAGTACAGTTGATTATTTTTCAAATCTCAGTAATCGTTAATTTTGTTGCGATTAATGCGTTAATAAAATGTTATTACATGAAATTATAATATATATTTCATTCTAAACTAAATCGTATTTTTTTTTTTGAAAAAATATTAACTTTTAAGAGAAAAAAAAATTATGAGTCTTGAGAAAAGAATGGAGAGAGATGGAAGTCCTCGAGTTTAGTTATAAAGTATTTGTATTTGTATACATGTAAAAAAAAAATATCTATTCGACCTGATTATAGACACACATAAAATCGAAGTTAACGTTTTTTGTCTAAAACAACACCAATTTCTTTTCGTTAGAATGAAAACACATTTGTTATTTTCAGATTTATTCGATAAATTTGATATCAATCTTGCTTCAGAGCATCGTGTACTTATACAAAATTTTATTACATTGGAAATAAGTTTCTGGTAATATTAAAAAAAATTCAATAAACTACACTTTTCCTTTAACTCTTGAAAATATTTATATTTCTGGTCTGAAAGAAAAATTTGAAAAAATTTCTTTCTCATCTAAATACTCTAAGCTAAAAAGTAATTATTCGTGGTGTTCTATAATAGCGGTTTTTAAATAAATTTTTTCGTAAACCTAATTGAAAATGTCTCTAATAGTCGTTTCTATATCTTTCTGTTTCTTTTGGCAATCAAACAATTCAGCCTACCGCACTAATAATTCAATCGAGTTTGATTGTATATATTTTTTTTTCCTCACTTACATTAATTTGCGACCCCAAATATCTAAGCTTTTTTAACACAGGTTCTGAAAGGTTATGTTAAGGATAGGCTATTATGAAACACGGTGTATACAAAATTATTTATCATGATTGGCGGGAAATACTTCGGGTACTTTTTTGTAAGAACGCTTTAATTAGGAAGTTTGTTTATTTCCTTCTAATTTTGACCACCATAAAAATTCTTAAACAACCACAAAAATTCTCATTCTTTAAATTAGAAACAAATGTTTATAAAGGAATGATTTTTTCTAATGCTTGAAAAATTGTTTTTGTGTAATTCACTAGCTGATTAATTAACTGTCATTTACTAACTGTAATTTATTAATTGTACATAACCGCATTCATTTTTATTTGATTTAGAATATTTTTCTCCGATCTTCGAGGATTTTACTTACCGATGGAAATAACATTATCTTGTACAAATATCTCAAAAATTATCGTTTTACATCAATGCGGTTGATTTGATCAGCTTGCAAATGATCCTTTTAAATTTCTTCTAAACGTGTTTCATTAATTATTTATAAAAACAAATTACAGTTTTAAGAAAAGAAACATTGAAATTGTGTTATTAAAAACACATTTATTTTCGCCAGCTGTGTGAAAAGAAAAGACAAACCATACCAAATTCGTTTCACAACTTACTAATACATTAGAACGAAACATTTGAATTCTTCTCATAAAGATGAACAAAAAATAAGTTTGACAAGTTTAGGTTTTCATACTATTAACTGAACTCATAACCATTGAAAAAGTTTCCTGATTGTTGTTGATGAATTTTAAGATTCATATTTTATGCATCCAACTTGATGTCATAAACATTTTTTCATATCTACCTCATTTAAAGCTTGATTTGATTAAATAAATATTTTGTGTTGATGAAACAATAATGGCAGATTCTTAAATTAAATAAAAGGTAGCGTATATTTTATGGACTTAAATGATAATCATAAGACATTTATCGTTATTAAAAAATATTTCAATATGAGAAAGTAACTTCAAATAGAATGATGTAAGATAAAGACAAATTATAAAAAAAAAATATTTTTATTTAGACAACTGTTCTGATTTCGATAAAGTTTTTGATACTTGCTTGAAACTTAATCTGAATATTTCTTTGACAATATTTTTGAAAAGGATTCTAAAAATATATATTAAGGGCGGTGATCACGGAACATGCCGTCTAATAATATAACAAAATTCAATAGTTACATAATATATTATTTTTTTACGTGTCTTCCACGTCGTATGTTTCACATTCTAGGAATTATAAATAAATTAATCAATATTATCTTAACCATTTTATCCAAAATACATAGTAAACGTTTGATAAAAAAATTTATCATTAGAAAGATAAATTTTGAAATTTAATATTGCTTTGCGAAATAAGTATATATTTATTTTTTCCTACTAAAAGAAAACAATTTTTTTTTCAATTTTAAATATAAAACACTTCTTTGAAAAAAAAACGTGCTTAAAAGCAGCAGAAATTTCAAAAAAGGAAAAATGTAGCAATAAAGGAAACGAAGGAAATAGAAATAAAAATATGACCACCGAAGCCGACGTCTTCAAGGGGTACCGGCCCCGGTAGCCATAAAACAAAATCTTTTCTATTGAGGGAGAGGCAAATGCCTAAAGTAACTCCCTTAGTACACCGAAGGTTTTGTATAGAAGTCGAGGAAAAAACATGAAATGCATAGAACCAATTTAGAAAAGAAACTCAAACAAAATCATCAGAAAATAAAAACTCATTTTAACCAGGTCAAACAGCGATTTTATAAGCAAACCGAATGAAAAGGAAACACTTAAAACTGAAGAAAACAACGCCCTCTATTTCAATGCGCAGATTGAAAAAAAGAAGTCAAGGAAAAGATGCGTAACATATTAATAGAATGCTTAACTGGGGCTGCTCAGTTAAGACTTGAATTGCGCCATATTTTTGTTTTTATTTTTATTTCCTTCGTTTCCTTTATTGCTTCATTTATTTTTTCCTACAAACTATAGTTTGTATATTTGTTTGCAAAGACTATTATTGGCCTAAAATTTTAACGAATATTTCTATTACCATACTCTTATACGCTTTTCACTTATTTTTTCAGTAATTAATTATAAAAAGTAACAGAATGTAAAACCATGCTTTAGTTCCTTATAAAATATTAGAATAAATTGTTTTTCTTTAGCTTATTTAATCTTATAATATTTCAGTGATGAAGCCATCAATCAGTTTGGATTTAGATTTGGAAGTTCCGAAATTTATAATGTAGGTATGTATTTAGTATCAGTCATTGCTTTTATGTGGAAAATACTTTCTTCGGAAAAAGAGGGGGGTAAAAGAGGCTGTTATTATACTTTCATAGAGGCTATGATTGTGCATTTAAATTTAAATTGTCTGGCCTAATATTTTGATATATTTGTCTTTTGAGCAACATTGATTACTATTTCTTTTTTCCAGACAAATTTTATAGGAGAAGATGTAAATGAACAAAATGGGTCAGTGAATCATAATCTAATTTAATCATAACACAAAGTTTTTTTTTTGTTTTTTTATTTATTATTTTTTTTAAAAAATAATAATGGAACAGATGAGCTAAAAGTGAGCACACATCTTTCTCCAAAGAAAAGACACATAAATTGATTCGTCTGTTCTAAAGACCAGATAATTCATCACTCCAAGATCATATATATAGTTTAAAAACACCACATTGCTTCAAGTGTAAGGTATTTAAACTATAGCTTTTATTATTTTCCTTGGCGACAGAGCTTCGAAAAACAGTGTTAAGAGCCGGATAGAGGGGAAGGTAGTCCGGATCTTCACCACACAGGAATAGGCAGGCTTCTTGCGAAATTGAATTGATAAAGCTCAGCATACAGGCAATATTGCAGGGTCGTCATTCGAAAAACAGTGAGTACCCGATAATTGGGATAGTTGTATCCCAAAGATTTCCCTTATTTCGAACGCATGCAAATCTCTTATGACCAAATTGATATTTGATGAAACAAAAAATGGATGAAAAAAAGTACATTATTTCTTAAAATTCTTTTTATAATATAAAAAATTTTATGAACATTTTGTCGCTTAGATATTTTGCTCTTTATTACTTGAAAAATTTGTTCTAAATATAAAAAGCTATGACTAAGTTTTGAAACTTAAATATGAGTTATTTCAACCAGAGGAATTAATTGATTTGTGCAGAGAATGGCTCAATTACCTAATCTTTTGGAATCTGATTAATTGTTCTACAGCCACCTTCTGATGTGTGAGAGGTAAAAAGCGCGCCTTCTACTTCTGTCAGCAGTAAAAAACAAACATGTGAAAGCCGCACTAAGCTGTCATTGTGGCGGTCTGGGGTTTGGCCACACCAATCTGATGCGTTGATTTGAAAAGTAAGAACAGTAAGTGCGCAGCTCTAACCACGCTGTCACCATCTTACCACTTTGCTCAAGATTCTAAAACCACAGAGAAAAATTCTGGATAAAATTCTGGTAAAAAGTATTGACACTCAGAGTGCAGCATCCGTAAACCATTTTACTGCAAAATCCAGTTTTCCCATAAAAATTATTACTATAACTTTTTCAGTAATACTCATTTAATTACAGTGTCTTATTGATTTTACAGTAAATATTGCGATTTTTACAGTTACTCTTGTATGTACAGTGTTTCAGTGCTTTCAATTAAATATTGCTCTAAAAATTGTGGTAAATTAGATTTTTTGTTCCGTAAAATTTCGGGTAAAACTAAATTACATGACAAAACGTACTGATACCCTGAAAGCAGATACTTTTTTCCTTAATTTGATCCAGAATTTTTTACAGTGTACTAACCATTTTTTCTTTCCTTTTTTCAGACATTTACTTGAGAAATGTTTTTATTTAAGTCGTGTAGTGAATAATGCAATACTCTTATCTTCAAAAATCTATTTTAGACAAATAAAAAAAAAAATCAGGAACTCTTTAACCTTGTTTTTCGCCCTTAGTGAATCGTCTCCTTGAAGTACACGATAGCCTTTGTGTTTCTCAGTATAGTAAAAATGGTACTGAGAGAGCTGTTTTGTTTTTGAAACTGAAAGCTGGCTTCAAATTCAATGATGAATTACTGAAGAAAGTTCGGGAAAAAATAGATGAAGAGTTGACAGATGAACACATTCCTGGGCTTATCATGGAGGTTCAAGACATACCAGTAAGATAAACTGAAGAAAATCATAAATATTTTATTGTTTATTGTTTTAGTTTCAGAGAGTTAATAATTGTATTAACGTGTTCGTAAAGTATTTCATCATTTAAAATTTCAGATAGTTAACTTGCGCAATCTTATATGTATTTATGATTGTTAAGAGTTCTTTCAATTAAAATTTTAAATCTTTAACTATAATGTTAGCAAATATATTTCTGTTAGGTTCTTTTTCGTTCATTTAAAGCTTCAGGAAGTTAACTAAGATATTCATCACTATGTTCATGATTCGGTCGGTTACGGTTCAGGTTTTAGAAACTCACTAACCACAGTATTAACAAATAGAGTTTTTTTCGTGAAATTTCATACAGTTGAACACAACCAAGCATTTTGCAAATACATTTACGCTTGTTATAAAATGTTTCATCCAAAGCTTTAATTATAGAATTAAAAAAATGCATTTACTTTAGTTATTAAATTTTTTGCTCAAAAAGTTATTCACTGCATTCACAAATGCCTTAACATTTATCACGAATTTTTAATTAACGTTTATCAATTAACTTTGATATTCGTAAGTATAATTAAACTTGATACGAATTTTATAATTTAATTTTTAATGTTGAACTAAAAATTGATTTCATTCTTAGAAACTGAAATCTAGCCTATTAGAATATTTTTAGTTTAGCTCTAACACCAGAGAGGTCTAAAAGTTTTGTTTCATCGATTGTTAAATTAAAAAAAAACCTGTTAAATTGTGAATTGATGGAATAAGTAGCTATTCTTTAAATTGTGTTGCTTGCAACCTATAAAAATTTGATAGTATTTTATTATTGAAATTGTGTGAATAGAAAATATTGCATGGAAATCTGTTATGTATGAAATGAGTATTTATTCTTTCTAATTATTTATTAATGTTATAGATACGGGTGTATGTTCATTATTTACAGATTTTGGTGTGCTAAATCATTAAATTAACTAACTCTGTTAACTTTAGACTTTTACAAGCTTAGATAAAACGAAACATTTATATTGCCTTCTAATTGAAAAAACAACGAAAGTGCTTCTCCAAAGGTTCCGAGAAAAGTGGCTTGACAACTTGTTTTCTTTCTATTGCTAATGCTATGAATACTAAAATAGAATTCACGAAACTGATAAAACAAAATTTATTTTTGAAAAAAAAAGTTTTTTCAGCATATGTAGTTTATCATAAAGATATACAAATATATACAAATCTCAATTTTGTAAAATATTAATTTGTTGTTTTCTTTTTCTTCTGACAAATTTATTTATTTATTTATTTCAGTATAACATGAATGGAAAGAAAATGGAAATTTTGATAAAAAAGCTGCTTAATAAAATGCCTTATAATACAAATGTCCTCAGGAACAAAGAATCTTTACAATGGTATATGAATGTACCACCCTTTGAAGAATAAATTACCACTTTGTTAATTCATTATAGCTTATAAATACAATTGTTTTCATTAAGAAAAAGAATTTATTTATTATGTTTATGAATAATAAAATTTATTTTTACAAAAATAGTCCTTAAAAATATTTTTTAGTTAGAAGTTTCATTAAATGTTTTATATGAGGATAGCTAACAATGCGAAACATAAAAAATCTGTTTGAATGAAATGTACTAATTATTTCATCTTCGAATATTAAAAAAGCCTTTCAGTCCATCATAAAACTTGTTGCAATCTAAGATTTCGTTTTTAGTTTTTAAATTTAGAAAAGTGCAAAAAATATTCTTGTTAAAGATGCCGATAAAAGGAGACAGAGAGAGAGAGAGCTCCCTTTTTCTTAATTGCCACTAGATGGCGCGGTCAGTAGACAGGTGACCTTTCCGAATACGAAGTGTTGACTCTTTCCTTACCCCTTTTAGCAAAATATAAATAAAATAAATTTTATCTATAAATTGTAAAATTTGTTTGGAAAATTTTTCGCAGAATACACTTTCTACTTTCATTAAAATAAAGTTTAAGAATACTTATCTTCGGTGAATGATTAAACATGTTTATCAGAAGTTATCTAAATCGAAGCTTAAATAATATTAATATTTTGTATTACAAAGCAATTAATTTAAATATTTAAATATTTATTAATTTTACCGAAGTATATAATAAAAATTATTGCTCTGGGTAGAAGCAAATCAGTAAATTTTACTTCAAACATAAGTAAATTTCCTTTCATTTATCACGAAAATATGTGTTACTGATTGAATTTTTAATGCATAAAATTTGTTTTAATTAAAACGATATTTGCAAATTTAGTCATTTCGGTCCAAGTTTTTCAAGTCTTTAACAGAAATGATAGTATTTTATATTTAAATTTTCTTTAACATTTTATTTAATTCATCAAATGATAAAATGTTAAATTGTTTGTTTTAACTTTTGATAAATTTATTTATCAAAAGTTAAAACAAACTTTAATTAATCCCATCAAAAAATTTTTTACAATTTTTTTTCAATTAAGTATAACATTTTATAGTGATTTTCAATAAATGAAATTTAGAAATATTGTTGCAATTTAATTAGGATAAATATTATTATTTAATGAAACTAAAGCTTTTAAAACACCTTTGAAATCAAAATACTTAAATTTAGTTTTGTTGCCTTTAACCGTCTTCGTTAGTCTATATACATCATCGTATTTTTCTTTCTTATACGCTCTTCACAGGTAATTGAAAATCTGTAGCATAAAGATTACTAATTGACCGATGAGATTATTTTGGGGTAACTCGCAAAATCTTTCGCAAATGTGTCGTTGACCTTTCATTTCGAATATAGCTCAAAACGCATGCTCAAGAAAATGTACACAGTTCAAAAGAAACATGCTATAGAAAATGAACTCAAAATAAAATGGGTATTTCCAGATGTCGTTACGTCTTCGATCCAGGAATCCCAAGATAACGAAATAATGCAGGAATCCAAGATTCTGCAAATCAAGTTAGGATTGACAATTTAGTTAATCGATATAGTTTGTCCATTCCAATTATATTTTACTCTTTTAAAAATATTTCTACAACACAAGAATTAAACTCATCTTTTCATTTACTCATCATTTGTACTTAGCATCTCAATTTGAAAAGAAATCTTCAATATATTGCAATCATTAAACTAAAATGCAACTTCAAAGCACCGACAAAAACACAAACCTGACACGCATTTTCGATGCAAAAAAATACTAGATGAAATTACGGTACAAAATACCAGAACATGTTACGGAACAAAAAAATCTGATATACTGTAATCTTTATAGGAATTATTATCTTAAAATCACTAAATCCCTCTAACTAAATAAATATCATTGTAAAATTAAGATATAATATATTATGGGGGAAATGGATTTTGCAGATGATCCGCTCAAAGTGCCGGCGCATTGCACCATAATGTGCTTCGGAATTTCTTACAGTGTTCAAAATAATTGTGTGTGTATTTTACTGTATCATTCAACATCTTAATAAAAAGTGTAATTCTAAGGAACAAAAATCTAATGGTAATCCTAACAATGAGTTATGCATAAATATATAAAGTAAGAAAAATTCATTCTGTAATTTTACTGTAAGGTTTGACAAGCATTCCGTAGGTGACCAAGGCACCAATTATATTTATTGCCAGGCTTCGTTTCAATGAAGCGATATTCCAAACAGTAAGATTTATGTCCCGCAAACTTATCTTCATTACTAGATTTTGATAATACACGGTGGTTGAATCATCAATGTCGATGTAATCTAAGGAGGCTTTAACGCTATCATTTGCAGTAGAAACTCGTGAGGCAAACATAATAAGCACAGTCACTCCAAAGACACTACGAATCGTATGAGTAAGATGGATAATGTTTTTTAAAGGAGTATCTTCTTCAAAAGTTTCGTGAATTTCATCAAAAGCTACCGTAAGACAAAGAGCTATGTACCAAAACACAATAAAACTCAGCGTATCGTCTACTTTCGTCACTAGTTTGGAAATCGACCCGTACATAGAACTCAGATTCTTTAAATTTTTCTCTTTTCTGATTTTAATACTGTAAGTGATTAGTACTGTGTGCAAAATGCTGCACACAGTGCAGTAATATAAAACAAATGCGCTTGCAACCACAAAAAGCATTTCTAAATTGAAGTTTGCCACTGCAATGAGGCAAGTGTCAATAGTGTATGAAATATGAATGTCAAAGTAAAAGATGTGCATAAAAGTATCCATGTTAAAGTTGGCTATACTCCAAACATTATAAATAATGAATAACAAATGAAATACTAAAATGAAAATGATTGCAAAAGTTATCCATTTTTTAACTTTGGAGAAGTTCACGTCAAATGCATTGACATCTAGGGTAAATATTTTTCTTAGTGTTAGTACAACATTTTGAAGGGAAAGGATTTTAAGACGAAGGACTATGGACAGAGAAGAGGCAAGAATATAAATTAAACATTCTGATAAATACTGAGCATAATCCCGCTTACGTTTCGATGTGTAAGTACAGTAAGTATGAGAAATTAGGCACATCATATTTACACTTATATACATGAGAAAAGTTAATACATGCACTATTTTTTTAAAAACTGCACATTTCGAATCATGTTTGAATGATATTTTCCACGAAGTAAGTCCTAATATTTCAAAGAAAGCAAAAACTAGATTAAATACATCATCGTAGCAGTTATCACACAGCTCCTGAATCTCATTGTTTTGAGTTGGAGCATTTCTTCGCTTTTTCAAATTCATTTCGATCTTTCAAATTTCTATTTATTTGATCTAACAGTAAAGAGATATCAGCTCGTCTAATAATTGGCTAAGCTTATTTTTCGAATTGCATTTCAAATAAAATTAATTATTTATTTTAATTTCTATATTTAATTGATTAATTATATATTTTAAAATTCTTTAAAAAATAGACTTAAATAAAATGTTGCAAACTAAAGTTTCGATTTAATTATTTCAACCAGGTATAAAATAATATTTATATTCAGACACACATTAATGTCTATAATATTGTGTCTGAGTTAATACATTGTTCGTCACTGCCACGAAAATCAATTAGTTTAAAATTCAACAAAATCTTTAACTTTTTGCCATTAAAAGTAATCGATAATCAATAAAAAGAAGAAAATTTAAAAGTCATTTCTGAGATATGACGGGATCTTTTACATCAAGCGAAGTTGACGACAAATTGAAATCAATAGATATTATGAATCTAAGGTAATGACGATGATTTTAAACATTCACAAATCAGTTGGTACCATCACATTTATTAAAAATGTATTGACGTTTACCGTCAGGTTTATAAAGTGTTTTGAATTTGATATATCATTTTTTAATGTAATTAAGTAATGAATCATAAATTGTTGTTAAAAGTATAATAATGAAGATGGTTTCGACGGAAAAATTATCTTTACATGAATTAAATTTGACAAGCACGAAAATTAAACATCAGGACACAAATAAAATAAGAAATAAATTTGTTAAAAATATTTAAGCACTTTCTCACTAACCGAAACTTAAACTTAGTTTAAAAAATTGTGTTAAATAAACTTTTACTATTATTTATCACTTTTGGTTGCAAGCTGGTTCATGATCTGTTTAATCAGATGTGCTGCATTCAAAAGCCCAAGTCTAAGTGTGAAAGCCGGGATCGCCTGGTTGATAGGGCGTTGGGTCCATGGTCAAGAGGTCGTGAGTTCGATCCCCTCCATCCATAGACTCCCCGTGTATTAAATGGTGACTGATGCACGTTAAATCTGTCGGGTCACCAAGTTCATGTTTCCATAACAAATTAAACTTCTGGAGGTAATTAATTGGAGATTGGTCGTTATCTGTTTAAGGTTAAAATTACAGTCTATGGATGAATGAATAGGCCGTCGTATAAACGGGTTGTGACGTGTGTGGAGGGCGTTGAAGTTGCATTCTTCCCCATAGAATTCTCGTAATGTATTTATATTTCATTTAATTACGTGTATTTCTCATCAAAATACGCAAATTTAATAAAGAAATTTGAAAAATACGTGCTTGGTAAACTGGTGCAATATTTAACTTGTTGGTTAAATGGTATAATAGTCAATTATTTCTTTTCATAAAATAGTGTAATATTTAGTTATTTCTTAATAAAATAGTAGTGTATTCTATTATTTCTTGATAAAATGTAGTCATTTTTGATTATTTCTTTGTAAAATAACTTCACATTTAAATTTTTCTTGGTTAAATAGTGTTAAATTCAATTATCTTGTGATAAACTGGTGCAGTATTTAATTATTTCACAGTAAAATAGTGCTTTTTTGAGGGAGCGGAAACTTTACACCTGTTAAAGAAATCACTGGTTGTTAAATTAAGAAGAATTACATTTGAATAATCAAAATTATTTATATTTTGATTGTTCAAATATAATTGTTTTTTATATATAATCGGTGTTTTTTTATTAAAAAAATTTTATAATAAAAAATGATGCTTGTAACTCAAATCGTTAAGAATTTTGACAGTCTCATAAAAAAAAACTTCGAATAACTAAAAAAATTAGAATAGTTTTCTTAGAAACATTTTTTTTTAAATTGTAAAACAAAGGCAAATTGACATTTCATGTAAAAAAGTAGATATTACAATTGTTGTTTTTTCTATTTTTCATTAGGTTCTTTTTTATTAAGTTATTTTTTTAAAATTAAAAACGATGGGAAAGAAAAGAGGGATATTATGACATATGAGGTTCCATTTCTTAATTGCAAAAAACAATTAGTATGAAAAAATAAGACATTGCTACATAAATAAAGTATTAATGGGAAATAAAATGAGAGAATTTGCTATAATATTAACAAATTTCGTAACATGAACTATCTCTCTCTTTTTCAAATTTCTCTTAATTAAGTAAAAATAGTTTGTTTTTTTACTGAATTTCCATTTTTTATATCGACATGATATGAAAAAAATTATATATTTAAATTCGCTGCTGAAATTGATTCTCGATCTTGTATACAGCTAAACTTATTTTTTATCAAGTTAAGCATAACTTGCAAAATTAATATATAACTGTTGCATGACAAAATAATTGTGGAGGAAAATAATTTGCAATTGCATCTTAAAAATATTTTTAACAAACAGTAAATATTGAAATCAATTGTATTTTTCATATTTTACCGATAAAAAAATCGGATTTTAAAATAATTGAAAACTTATGTGACAGTTATTCAATCAAAAATAGCTTTAAAAAAGAATATTTTTTTGGAAAATATTTCTTAAGTTAGATATGTGCTTATCTCAAAACAATTACTAGAATTTATGTTTTTTCAAAAAGCGATCATTATAATATAACTAATACATTTATTTATTTGAATTTGCTATGAACCGTGAATAATATCAAACATGATTTTATTTGTTACATTTGTAATGTTCAATTTAAAGTGCTTCAAACTTTTTTTTTTCTTCAAACTTTTATTTTTTTTTTAAATATTTCATGATGCATGCACGTTTGAATAATTACGAGCTAGGCTATTTCGCTACGAAGTGAACTTCATGGCAATTATAATCCAAAAGTTTTACGTTAACTGAAATAAGTAAGTAGACCGAAATAAAACTGAATTAGGTTTTGTTTTAAAATTATCAAGTGCTCAAAAAACATCAAAATGTAATTATAAAAGACAGATGCTCAACAAATTAGTTTTCATTTTCTCAAAATGCATTTTCAATGATATTGTTTCATGAAAATGTGGCGTGCCATGCTGATTTGTTGAGAAAGTCGCTGACTCAATTTCAAAAACAACTTTAATTATGATATTCTTGCGAAATTAAAAATATTGAGTGAGTTTATAAAAATATAGTTGAAGTGGTTTTTGGCTCTACTATTGAAACTCTTACGTATCTCAATGAAATCAAAATATAATTATACAAGACATGCAACCGCAAAACTAGTGTTTGATAGTATAATATATTTTTAATTCTGTATTTTAATTGAAAGAGTTTCCAAACGAATTGTAATATATCATGAAAATATAATAACACTGTTTATTCAACAGTAAAACGTTATATGCTTTATAGGTGCAAGCAATAAAGATCTTAAAAAGAAATAAAGTCTGGCTAGCAATAAAAGAAATCCCTCTGAAAATATTTTTTTTTTTAATGAGTTGTGTGTAAAGAAATGTATGCTATCATCCAAGAAAGCTTTTATAAGAATCCTAATGGTAACAGTAGAAAATAGATGATATTTGTCCCAAAGTAGTATTTAATAGTATTTAAAGCCACATTTTACTAAAAGAATGTTGCTGATTTCATTAAAAAAGGGAACTTTGAAAGAATTTGGCAAAAATATCAAAGAAACATTTCTGAGTTAAATTATTTCTCAAGTATTTTTGATGCATAGCATTTTTAAAAAAGAAAGTGGAATACAAACAACAGTTGAAAATTTATTGAATGTTCAGTTAATTGAATAAATTCAATAAGTTGATAACTTTCAATGCTGAAAAGGCTTAAAAGTTCTTAAAAAGGACAACAGAAGATTTTTTTACAATGTAGTATAAAAATTTTGTTAGAACAATTTTGTTTGAGAAACTGTTTGTTGAAACAGTTTGTTAGAGAAATTTTCTTTAAAAGACTTGTTTGAGAAACTTGCTGAAACAATTCTGCCAACTATTTGAATAACATGCTTGGAATAATCTGTTAAATTGATCTTTTAGCAGAATTCTATGAAAACATTCTGTTAGATTTATCTTTAAGTAGAATTCTTTGAAAACGCTATATTAGAACAATCTGTTCATACACTGTTAGAAAAACCTATTTCAGCAATTCTGTTTGAATAATCTCTCAAAATACTTCTGTTTAAACAAACTGATAGAATAATTTTGTTAAAATATTTATGTCGGAACAATCTTTTAAAAAAACTGTATCCGAATAATTCGCTGGAACAATCATATTAGAAAAGTTTTATTGAAACAATACTGTTAGAACAGTTCTAAACTATTAGAGCAATTCTGTTTGAGCGATCTTTTAAACTACTACCAGCAATCCAACTACAACCAAACTACGACCAGCAATCTTTAAAACTAATTCTGTACGATTAATCTGTTAGAACAATTCGGTTAAAATATTTATGTAAGAAGAATCTTTTAAAACAACTCTGTTAGAATAATTTAGTACAATCTTTTTCAAGAATTCTATTAGATTTGCTCATCGTATTTGTAACATCTTTTTTCAGATACTTCAAAGCATAAATTAAGTTTGACATTTTGATGTACTAATTTGAACATTTTAATTCATCCAATTTTTGCCAAAAATAATGGATTACGGTTGCGGTGTCCACGATACAAACTTATTTCAAGCTAACGACTGGAAGTTCTTACTTCTTATTCTAAAGTGTTTTGGAATTGCAAAAGCGAAAAACAAAAGAATTAGTGAAACTGTCAGTAAAATGCAGGATGCGTTCTATACAGGACTTTTCATAGTGTGGCTAATCCCATGCATATACTTTTCATATTTAACAGTTTATATTTCAGAGAAATTTAATATAATATATGTCATAATGGAAATCACAGAATATTTTCTAATATTTGTAATGAGTTTCATTTTACGTTCAATCTTGCGAAGAATACTAAAAAGTGTAGTTTACATCCATCAAATTAGAACAAAAATTTGTTCTAATCAAAATCGCAGACAAACAAATAAATTAATGATACTTGTGTACCCTTTGCTTCTTATCTATTACACTATTTGCGTTTTTGAAATATTTTGGGTATATGGAGACTATGATCGAATTGCTAGTCTAGCTTTTTTCGATCTTGTTGACTTAAGCCACCTAAACAGTAAGACCAAACAATCTTTTGCGATTATATGGAAAATTTTGTATTGCTGGTCGTACGCTTCGATCATTTTAATACCTGCTAGTTGTGCTTTCATGTGTTATTTTATTCAGTTGGAAAACTTTAGTACCATTAATTTTTACAATCGCTTTGTTAGAGAGAATATAAAAATTCGAATAACATCTTCGAAATCCATTCAAATCATCAATGATTACAAGAAAATGACTATTAAAATTAAGAAAATAAATGATTTTCTTTTACCTTTAATTATTTGTTTGATTACGGTGTGGTTTATCACCATATGCTTTTCCCTATATCTATTTTTAAATCCCTTTGTGATGATTTATGGAAGAGTTAAGTATTTAATAACACTTATAGTACATTCAATTCAATTTATTTTTCTCGTCAATATTTGCGATAAGGTGAAGAATGAAGTTCAATCAATTAAAGATGATCTGGCATCAAGACTAGAAGAAAATCGTAACTCACTCGCTACTAATCTATTAATATTACACTCAGCATTCGAACGTTTCAGAAAGAAAGTATCTGTTGTTCCACTTGGTTTGTTTGAATTGGAGAAAAGATTTACTCTCGGAATGTTTGGACTGATAATAACTTACAATATTATCCTTTCGCAGTTTCAAAATTAGGGAAAAAATCAATCACTAAAAGTTGTCTTGTCAAGTGTTTTTTTTTTTTAGATATATTTTTCAGACGCTCTAATTAAAAACAAAAATATATTTAATATTTTAATGGTAAATTTTATTTACAAAAGAACAGTTTAATATTTATTAAAAAGGACTGTTAGTTTATTAGAATTAAATTTGTACTAAATTTAGTTTTTTTTTTCATTTATATTCAAAAATTTATCGATAATTAATTTTGTAGATTTAAGAAATTTCAATGACGAATAACTGTTTCTCTATCATCCAAATAATAACAAATAAGGGAAAATGTGAAAATTTATTGTTTAGAAGTGAGCCGTGTTTTGAAAATTTTACTTTTAACTCAGAAAAGACGACGTTATTTCTCGCTGCATTTCATTACCATAATTTACTAAAATGATAAATAAAATATTTTTCGGTTATTTTGGTCTAAATGAAAACAAGATGATAAGAAAAGTATGAAAATTATGTTTAATAAAGATTCTGCTCAAAGGGTTAAATTCTGTTAAAACTGATTGCACAGAAAAATGGCAGCCTATACATTTTATTTAAAATTGCATACTATAAATTATTTAAATTAGATTTATTGCAAGTAGTGTCTGTATTACTCAAGATCTTATATATTGTATATTGAAGTAAAATGTGTTATAAAATACTAATTAAGACAGACTGTTTAATTACTTATTATTGTTCTAAATGATAATTTTCAAAAAGGATGGTTGCCAAAAACTTAGAAAATGCCTGCATATAGAAGCCAACCGGAATTGACAAATCATTAAATTTCGTGAAATTCATGAACTTAATAAATGAAAAGTATAAAGTGAAACTAGGTAAATGTACTTGATTATGTTTTAATTTTAATTATTTGCCACGTCTTTTTAAAAGGGGAACAACACAGTAGAAGCCTGTAAAATGAATGAATTTGTTTTTAAATGAATTCTGCAATGGTTGTGATAAAATTAACTTAATATATCTCTGCATCATATTGCGCAGATTTTATTCTTCATTTTATCATGATATAGGTAGAAAAATTTCAAAAATTTGCTCATATATCATAGAATATTTATAACTTATTTTTTAAATTATACATAACTTCCTGTTCTCATAAGTTGAAAGAGAAAATCATCTAAATTCGATTCTATCTAGTTTTTTTTAAACGACATGAATATAGTTTTCATTGCACGTATGAGTTTTTAAGAAATGTTTGTATTTTGAAATGAAAATTTCAAAAAATTACATATATAAATCACATTTTCATGGATTATTCAAAATGAGTCAACGCAATCGACATATACAGATGTGCAGTAAAAACTATATTTATTGTGAACATTGTGCCAAAATTTCAAGTAAATCGGTTAAGTACAACAAGCAGGAGAAACATAAGTTCAAGTAGACAGCGCTTAAAGTTTTGTGAACAATAATCCATATAAATATTTAAAGTTTTGAGACTAACTACAATGCATCAATACCAGGTCCATACGATGCTTTTTATACGCTCGAACTACTTAAGGATTGAATTTCTCGTTTATGATAAACAGTGTGGAGGCCTTCTCTCTTCTAGGAAGTGTTGGCATTTGGGTATATGCTGAGGTGCTCTTCAGTCATGAGCACGAGAGCACGCCATAGTTGCAAAGAGGGCAAGTTTATGCATCAAATAGTTCTATTCTGTAAAGTTGACTTCTTAGGTAATCGTAACCAGTAGCAAGTCTAAAACAAGATGAGCAGGACTGCCTTTGGAAAGGAAGATGAGTCTCGACGTTTTATTCAAAATGGAGTTTCAAATTTTCCTAGAATCTCTCTTTGGTTTCAAATTTCCTTTTGGCAAGTCTTGACGTTTTATTCAAAACGTAATTTCAAATTTTCCTAAAAACCTTTTCCTTATTCAGATTGCAATTGGTTAGATTTAAAAGAGGCAGATACATGCACTGTTAAAGTTTTCATTCTAAAATTATGGTGAAATAACTGGCAGCTGTCTGTCCATCCGATTAACCGTAAAGTTTACGGTAAAGAACATTTTTTTTCCTTTATGGTTTTGAAACCATTTACAAAAATAATGGTTATAAAGCGATGAATATAACAATTTATGCAAGCGATGAATTTCACAATTTACAACAAGCATTTTTCTCAAGCATAAAAAAAAACAAAAATATCTAACTAGGCATAGGAGCTCGGTTTTTCGTAAGGTAATAATGGTAATTAGAGAGCTCCGGACACTGGGAATTCTCCATGTGGTGAAGGAATTTGAAGAAATATTGTGGTGTCACCACTAGGACTCGAACTCCAGTTCTGCCGTTCATGAGATTGACTGATAATCCCGCTCGGCCATGATATGTACGCCGTTGCATAGAAGTAAATAGTTTCATTAGGTGGTTCTAATTGGTGAGAAAAAATTCTGGTTGTTTAACCGTATTAGGTGAACGCAGTCAATAAACAGTTTTTCTCAAACTTAACAGTTTGATTACCATTTTATTTATGGTAATTTGACTGTTTTGATTAAATATGGTAAAATAACCATTCAATAAATTGTTATTTAACCATTTTTTCCGAGAAATTTCTAACAGNACTATACGGTTTTTTAACAATTTACAACAAGCATTTTTCAAAAACGTAAAAAATAAATAAATATCTAACTAGGCATAGGAGCTCGGTTTTTCGTAAGGTAATGGTAATTAAAGAGCTCCGGACACTGGAAATTCTCCATGTGGTGCAGGAATTTGAAGAAATATTGTGGTGTTACCACTAGGACTCGAACTCCAGTTCTGCCGTTCATGACATTGACAGATAATCCCGCTTGGCCATGATATGTACGTCGTTGCGTAGAATTAAGTAATTTCATTAGGTTGTTCTAATTGGTGAGAAAAATCTCTGGTTATTTAACCGTATTAGGTGAACGCAGTCAATAAACAGTTTTTCCCAAACCTAATAGTTTGATTACCATTTTATTTATGGTAATTTGACTGTTTTGATTAAATATGGTAAAATAACCATTCAATAAATTGTTATTTAACCATTTTTTTCCGAGAAATTTCTAACAATGAGACGCATCATATGCCACAAAGGTAAAAGAACATCTCATATGTGCGATCACTGGAATGGCTTCACTCATGTGAGGAAAAACTACTGGCATTGCTAATCTGGTATTATTCTTTTTTTCATGATTAAAGCAGAAACCTATTAAGCTTTAATATAATCTTAATGTAAATACTACTGGAAAATCAGATGAAAAATTCTTAAGAAATAAAATGAAATGCAACGTCATCTTAAATTTCTGATATGAAATTCTCAAATCGTCGAGCAAGCACGAAGATTTATTGTTTTACTATACAAGGTAGTTGTGATAAAAGTTAACCTATTTAGACCAACATAGTTTCCATAGTTCCCATGTTGATAGTTATCAATGAAGCTCAGTGTATATGCCGTAGGCTAATTGAATAATCCATTGTTCTTAATTTAAGAAGCTACAGCAGTAAGTATGAAATGAACCAAACTAATTGGAAAAGTTCCCATTATTTTATAATCAGCCTGAAACTTTTTAGGTTTACTTCTGCGAGTGCACATATCCTGACTCCAAATAGAAGATATGTTATTTATCACTCAGTTGTCTTGATGCAACCAGTTAGCCTTTACCCAAAATAATGATGGTTTATTGTGAATAGTCTTATTAAGGTTGTTTTTCAAAAGCTCTGTGATCGAATGAAATTATGCTTCGCTTTTTTTGCGAACAATATGCTATTTTCGAAACTGATGTGAGTTTGAAACAGTTACTCATACCCGTTAGATCTACTTTAGCCTATCTTTAGCCAACGAACTCTATGTTTATTCTGCAAATTGCGCAAAACGTCAATAGTATTGGCCACAGTATTGAGAAAAATTAAAGCGTTTAAAGTCTAATTTTTTAACGTTTGGAAAATTACACCAATGCTGCATTATCTGGGATCATATAAATTTGAAAAAAAAAAAATAGGAATAAGGCATTGATTTTGATACTTTTCATCTAGATAGAAAAATGTCACCAAATTGGCGATTTTTTAAAAAAAGTTTAATAACTCTTACAATACTTAAGTTATTTGTTCGTTCTAAAGCAAAGATAATTTTTTACCGCAAGATGGCAAACTCAGTTAAAAATTGTAGCTTTGCTTCAAGTGTAAATAACTTAAACTATGTTTTTTTTCTTTTCTTGGCGAAAGACTTTCGAAAACCTTATTAAAGGCTTATTGCGATGAGTAGTAACGAATTCAGTCTGATAGAGTATAACTACGCAAGCTTCCAAATTAGCTTAAAGGGATATAAGCTGATTGTAATAAGCTTGAAAAGATCGTATAATACAGTTTAAAATTATAGCTTTGCTTCAAGTGTAAATAAATTAAACTATGTTTTTTTTTTAATATTTTTCTTGGCGAAAGACTTTCGAAAAACCTTATTAAAGGCTTATTGCTTTGAGTAGTAACGAATTCAGTCTGATAGAGTATAACTACGCAAGCTTCCAAATTAGCTTGAAGGGATATAAGCTGATTGTAATAAGCTTGAAAAGATCATATAAATTAAAATTTGATGAATAATCTTCTACTTAACCCTGTGTATTAAAAATTGTCCATGATATTTGCAAACGTTGAAAAAGACAATTGCTAAATTTAAAGAAACTGGAGAGTTCGAGTTATGTTTGATCAAAGAAGACGACAGTGGCTTTTAAATAAAACTGTATTCAAAGCAAGTACGCCATGTAGCTAAAATGGATCGCGAAACTTGGCGTGCTCTCTATAATACTTTTTTGATAATGTATTTCATGAAAATGGAATGTAAAATTATATTGGTATAATTAAATTAAGTTCCTCATCACCAATTTTTGTTTTTTGTTTTTCTTTATGGGTGCCCTATCTCAGCTGGTTATCGAAATTTAAACAAAAGTTTAATTGCAAATTTCTTTTTCAAATGTTCCATATATGTATATACCAAGTTTTATCAATACCCTTTAACAATAGAAACATTAGTTATAATTTCCTAAAATACTCATATTGCAAAATTTTCAATCAAAAATATTTATATTTAGGCCGAAGATATTTATATTGAAATTATCAATAATAATAATTTCAATCTCAGAGCCGGTTCGAATCGCGGCATTGGCACCACAATATTTCTGCAATTACTTCATTACACAAAGAGTTTCCAGTTTCCTGCACTCCGCATTCGGTTATCCTTCGACTATAAGAATATTAAGCTCTCAGCCACACTCAGATAACAGCACCACTGAGCAGCTAATCACAAAAAATCTAGTATTTCCTATTTCCCATGATAGATGGCACCACCAGATAAACCAATCAAGCCACATTCCATGATTCATTTGACTAAACACAACTCAAACAAAATTTAACTCCAATGTATATTATCAACCGAAGAGCTTATCATAAATTTCCAATATTCAGTTAAATTTCCCTTTTACGATTAAGAAACCATGTTGGTTGTAAGTAATTACAAAACTGTATAGCTTTGTATTCATGGTTTTTTAACTACACTAGTTGTAAAAACAAAGAAATGCTCTTATCCGTAAACTTTACTATTAATTAAATTGACAAACTACTGCCGGTTATTTTACTGTAATTTTAGAATGAAAATTTAAACAGCGAAGAGTATTCCTGAGAGATTCTTTTTGTTATATGTTGTTATAAATTTGCGAAAGTGCATGCAAGATATTGATATCTTATCCTTTTTTATACTGGTCTTTTGCAGTTTCATACTTTGAAATTTATATTTACTTAGCAGTAATACTAATATTTTTTTGAGATTCAGAATAATTTTTAATAAAGTATGAGTTGGAGCCGGAGTTGTAGTTAAGCTCTCAGAATAGTCCGGAGTCAAATATTTCAGCAACCATCTCTACAGCTATGGTTATATAATGAATGAAATTGTATACAAGAATCAACTTTTATTTATCTTTATTGTAGATAACACCACTAAAGCTTGTAAAATAACAATGAGAAGTGATAAAGAAAAATTGCTCAATAAGACAAGAAAGACGGTGATGAATGACCTATATAGCAATTTGCTGGGTGAAAATAAGAAAAACTATTGATATTTTTGAGAAAAAAAAGTTTTTTCATCTTTGAACGAAGACAAAATTTCTTTCATACCGTAAAAAATATTATTCCTACCTATTTTAAAGGTAAATAAATTTTTCTCATAATGTATTTAATTATGTGTATTTCTCATCAAAATACACAAATTTAATAAAGAAATTTGAAAAATACGTGCTTGGTGAACTGGTGCAATATTTAACTTGTTGGTTAAATAGTATAATAGTCAATTTTTTTTTCGTAAAATAGTGTAATATTCAGTTATTTCTTAATAAAATAGTGTTGTATTTTATTATTTCTTGATAAAATGTAGTCATTTTTAATTATTTTTTTGTAAAATAGCTTCATAATTAAATTTTTCTTGGTTAAATAGTGTTAAATTCAGTTATCTTGTGATAAAATGGTGTAATATTTAATTATTTCACAGTAAAATAATGCAATATGCAATTTTTTTGAGGAAGTGGCAACTTAACACCTGTTAAAGAAATCACTGGTTGTTAAATTAAGCAGAATTACATTTGAATAATCAAAATTATTTATATTTTGATTGTTCAAATATAATTATTTTTTATATATAATCGGTGTTTTTAAATTAAAAGTTTTATAATAGAAAATGATGCTTGTAACTCAAATCGTTAAGAGATTCGACAGTTTCATAAAAACAAATTTCGAATAACTAAAATAATTAGAAAAATTTTTTAGGAATTTTTTTTTAAATTGTAAAACAATGGCAAATTGAAATTTCACGTAAAAAGAAAATAGGTTTTGCAATTGTTGTTTTTTCTATTTTTTATTAGATTCTTTTTTAAGTTATTATTTTTTTCAAGTTTAAAACCGATGGGAAAGAAGGGCGGGAGGTTATGACGTATGATGTTTTATTTTTTAACTGCCGAAAACAATTAGTATGGATAAATAATGACATTGCTACATAACTAATGTATTAATGGGAAATAAAGTGAGAGAATTTGCTATACTATTAACAAATTTCGTAACATGAACTATCTCTCTCTTTTTCAAATTTCTCTTAATTAAATAAAAATAATTTGTTTTTTTTTTACTGAATTTCCATTTTTTATAGCGACATGATATAAAAAGAATTATGGATTTATATTTGCTGCTGAAATTCTCGATCTTGTAAGCAGCTAAACTTCTTCTTATCAAGTTAAGTATAACTTACAAAATTAATATATGACTGCTTCATGACAAAATAATAGTTTAGGAAACTAATTGAAAATGTGCAATTGCATCGCAAAAATATTTTTAACAAATTGTAAATATTGAAATCAATTGTATTTTTCATATATTACAGATAAAAAAATCGGATTTTAAAATAATTGAAAACTTATGTGACAGTTGTTCAATTAAAAATAGCTTTAAAAAGGAATATTTTTTTGGAAAATATTTCTTAAGTTAGATATGTGCTTATATCAAAACAATTACTAGAATTTATGTCTTTTCAAAAAGCGATCATAATAATATAAATAATACATTTATTCATTTATTCATTTGAATTCGTTATGAAGCATGAATAATATTAAACATGATTTTATTTTTTGCATTTATAATGATCAATTTAATGTGTTTCTATCTTCATTATTCTATTCACCTACTATTCCCCAAAAATGAAACTGAATTAGATTTTGTTTTTGTAATAAAATTATTATGTGATTAAAAAACATCAAAATGTAATTATAAAAGACATATGCAAGCAAATTGGTTTCCATTTTCTTAAAATGCATTTTCAGTGTTGTTATTGCTTCACGAAAATGCTGCGTGCCATGTTGATTTGCTGAGAAAGTCTCGAACTCAATTTCAAATACAACTTTAATTATGATATTCAAACGAAATTAAAAATATTAAGTAGATAGAAATACAGTTGAAATGGTTTTTGGCTTTACTATTGAAACTATTAAGTATATTAATGAAACCAAAGAATAATTATGCAAAACATGCAACCACAAAACTAGTTTTTACTAGTAGGTATAATATATATTTTAAATTCTGATTTTTTATTAAAAGAGTATCTATATGAATTGTAAAATTATATCTTCTATAAGAATCGTAATGGTAACAGTAGAGAGTTGATTATGATTTTATTGAAAGTGTATCTAAGCGAATTGTAATATATTAAAATATACTAACACTGTTTAATCAATAGTAAACGTTATATGCTTTATATGTGCAAGCAATAAAGATTTTAAAAAGAAATAAAGTTTGGCTAGCAATAAATGAAATCTCTGGGAAAATGTTTATTGGTTTTAGAATATTGTAATATGTAAGAAAAGGAATGCTATCGTTCAAGAAAAATTATATCTTCTATAATCGTATAATAATCGCATAATCGTATAATCAAATAATCGTATAATCGTATTATATAATACAAATATTGGTAATGGTAACAGTAGAAAATAGATAGTTGACAGCAGCTAAACGTTATATGCTTTATCCTTGCAAGAAATAAAAACCTTGTAAGTAAGTAAAATTTGGTTAGCAATCAAGGACAGTTGTCTGAAAATATATATTTTTTTAATGAGTTGTGTGCAAAGAAATTTATGCCATCATCATCGGAGAAAGCTCTTATAAGAATCCTGATGGTAACAGTAGAAAATAGATGATATTTGTGCCAAAGTAGTATTTAATAGTATTTAAAACCACATTTTACTACAAGAATGTTGCTGATTATGTTAAAAGAAAGGAATTTTAAAAAAATCTGGTAAACATATCAGGGAAACATTTCTGAGGAAACTAAATTATTTCTCAAGTACCTTTTGATACATAACATTTAAAAAAAGAAAGTGGAATACAAACAACAGTTGAAAATTTATTGAATGTTCAGTTAATTGAATAAATTCAATAAGTTGATAACTTTGAATTCTTAAAAGGCTTAAAAGTCCTTAAAAAAGACAATAAAAGATTTCTTTACAATGTAGTATAAAACTTTTGTTAGAACAATTTTGTTCGAGAAATCTGTTGAAACAGTTTGTAAGAGAAATTTTCTTTCCAAGACTTGTTTAAAAAACTTGCTGAAACAATTCTGCTACCTATTTCAATAACATGCTTGGAACAATCTGTTAAATTGGCCTTTTAGTAGAATTCTATGAAAACACTCTCTTAGATTTATTTTTAAGTAAAATTCTTTGAAAACTCTAAGTTAAAAGAATTTGTTCATACACTGTTAGAAAAATTTATTTCAGCGATTCTGTTGGAGGAATCTCTGAAAATAATTATGTTTGAACAATATGTTAGAAAAATTCTAATAAAATAGTTATGTTAGAACAATCTTTTGAAACAACTCAGTCAGAATAATTTGTTGAAACAATCATATTAGGGAAGCTTTATTAAAACTATACTGTTACAACAATCTATTAGAGCAATTCTCTTTGAGCGATCTTTCAAACTACTGGCAGCAATCCAAATACAACCAAATTACTACCAGCAATCCTTAAAACTAATTCCATTCGAATAATCTGTTCGAATAATTCTATTAAAAGATTTATGTTAGAGCAATCTTTTAAAGTAACTCTGTTAGAATAATTTAGAACAATCTTTTTCGACAATTCTATTAGATTTGTTCATTGTATTTATAACATCTTATTCATGCTTTTCCCAGATAATTAAAAGCATTAAATTAGTTTTAAAGTTTGACTTTTTGATGTACTAATTTTAACATTTCAATTGATCCAATTTTTGCCAACAATAATGGATTACGGTTACGGTGCTCACGATACAAACATATTTCAAGCTAAAGACTGGAAGTTCTTACTTCTTATTCTAAAGTGTTTTGGAATTGCAAAAGCGAAGAACGAAAGAATTAGTATAACTGCCAATAAAATGCAGGATTTGTTCTATACAGGGCTTTACATAGTGTGGTTAATCCCATGCATATACACTTCATTTTCAGCAGTTTATTTTTCTAAAAAATATAATATAATATATGTCATAATGCAAATCACAGGATATTTTCTAATATTTGTAATGAGTTTCATTTTACGTTCAATCTTACGAAGAATACTAAAAAATGCAGTTTACATCCATCAAATTAGAACAAAAATTTGTTCAAAGCAAAATCGCAGACAAACAGATAAATTAATGATGCTTGTATACCCTTTGCTTCTTATCTATTACGCTATTTGCGTTTTTGAAATCTTCTGGGGATATGGAGACTATGATAGAATTGTTCGTCTAGCTTTTTTCGATCTTGTTGACTTAAGCCACCTAAGCAGTAAGACCAAACAATCTATTGCAATTATATTTAAAATTTTGTATTGCTGGTCATTCGGTTTCATCGTTTTAATTCCTGCTTGTTGTGCTTTCATTTGTTATTTTATTCAGTTGGCGAACTTCAGTACTGTTAACTTTTACAATCGCTTAGTAGAGAGAATATAAAAATTCGAATAACATCTTCGAAATCAATTCAAATCATCAGTGATTACAAGAAATGACTGTTGAAATTAAGAAAATAAATGATTTGCTTTTACCTTTAATTATTTGTTTGATTACGGTGTGGTTTATCACCATATGCTTTTCCCTGTATCTATTTTTAAATACCTTAGCGATTATTTATAGAAGAGTTAAGTTTTTAATAACATTTATAGTATATTCAATTCAATTTATTTCTCTCGTCAATATTTGCGATAAAGTGAAGAACGAAGTTCAAACCATTAAAGAAGATCTGACATCAAAATGAGAAGAAAATCGTAACTCATTTGTTACCAATCTATTAATATTACATTCAGCATTCGAACGTTTCAGAAAGAATGTATCTGTTGTTCCACTTGGTTTGTTTGAATTGGAGAAAAGATTTACTCTCGGAATGTTTGGACTGATAATAACTTACAATATTATCCTTTCGCAGTTTCAAAATTAGGGAAAAAATCAATCACTAAAAGTTGTCTTGTCAAGTGTTTTTTTTCTCTTTTTTCTTCTTTTTTTTAAGATTTTTAGCGATTTGATGGGTGATATAAAGCGATTTGATGGGTGAAAATAAGAAAAACTAATGATATCATTGGGAAAAAAAACGTTTTTTCTTCTTTGAACCAAGGCATATTTTCGTTCATATCATTCCTACCTATTAAAGGTAAATAAATTTACTTCATAATTTATTTTATATCTTATTTAATTACATGTTTCTCTATTTCTCATCAAAATACGCAAATGTAAGAACGAAATTTGAAAAATACGCGTTTGGTAAATTTTCGCAAAATTTAACTTGTTGGTTAATCAGAATAATATTCAATTATTTTTGTCGCCAAATAGTGTAATATTTAGTTATTTCTTAATAAAATAGTGTTGTATTTAATTATTTCCTTGCAAAATGCAGTTATTTTTAAATATTTCTTTGTAAAATACATCATATTTAAATTTTCATGAAATGATTTATATAAAAATTTAAAAAATCATATTTAAATTTTTCTTGGTTAAATTCAGTTATCTTTGTGATAAAATGGAGTAATTTCACTGTAAAATAGTGTAAAAATTTTTCGAGGTAGCGGAAACTTTATACCTGATAAAGAAATCACTGGTTATTAAATGAAAATGAAATGAATTTGAATAAACAAAATTATTTAACTGTTCATTAAATAAAAATTAATTATATTTTGATTGTTCAAATATAATTATTTTTTATGCATAATCGGTGTTTTTTATTAAAAGTCTTATAATAGAAAATGATGCTTGTAACCCAGATCGTTAAGAATTTCGACAGTCTCATAAGAAAAAAATTCGTATAATTAAAGTAATTAAGATAATTTTTTAGAACCATTTTTCTTTTAAAAATTGTGAAACAAAGGCAAAATGACGTTTCATGTAAAAAGAAAATATGTATTGCAATTGTTGCTTTTTCTATTTTTTATTAGATTCTTTTTTTATTAAGTCATTTTTTTTAAGATTAAAAACGATGGGAAAGAAGGGAGGCAGATTATGAAATATGAGATTTCATTTTTTAATTGCAAAAAACAATTAGTATGAATAAATAATGACATTGCTACATAACTAATGTATTAATGGGAAATAAAATAAGATAATATGCTATACTATTAACAAATTTCGTAACATGAACTATCTCTCTCTTTTTCAAATTTCTCTTAATAAAATAAAAATAGTTTGTTTTTTTACTAAATTTGCATTTTTCCTATCTACATGATATGCAAAAAAATTGTAAATTTATATTTGCTGCTGAAATTCTCGATCTTGCATACAGCTAAACCTATTTTTATTAAGTTAAGCATAACTTACAAAATTAATATATATAACTGTTGCATGACAAAATAATAGTGGAGGAAAATAATTTAGAATTTGCAATTGCATCGTAGAAATATTTTTAACAAATAGNGTGCAAAATTTTTTCGAGGAAGCGGAAACTTTATACCTGATAAAGAAATCACTCGTTGTTAAATTAAAATGAATTACAATTGAATAATCAAAATTAATTAACTGTTTATAAAATAAAAATTAATTATAGTTTGATTGTTCAAATATAATTATTTTTTATAAATAATCGGTGTTTTTTTATTAAAAATTTTGTAATAGAAAACGAAGCTTGCAAGCCAAATCGTTAAGAATTTCGACAGTCTCTTAAAAAAAATCGAATAATTAAAATAATTAGAATAATTTTTTTCGAACTTTTTCTTTAAAAATTGTAAAATAAAGGCAATTTGACATTTAATGTAAAAAGAAAATAGGTATTCGTTTGCTGTTTTTTCTATTTTTAATTAGGTTCTTTTTTTATTAAGTTATTTTTTTATCATTAAAAACGATGGGAAAGAAGGGAGGGAAATTATGACATATGAGGTTTTGTTTTTTAATTGCCGAAAAACAATTAGTTTGAAAAAATAAGACATTGCTGCATAAATAAAGTATTAATGGGAAATAAAATGAGAGAATTTGCTGTACTATTAACAAATTTCGTAACATGAACTATCTCTCTCTTTTTCAAATGTCTCTTAATAGAATAAAAATAGTTTGTTTTTTTTACTAAATTTCCACTTTTTCTATCGATATGATAGGGAAAAAAATTGTAAATTTATATTTGCTGCTGAAATTCTCGATCTTGTAAAACAGCTAAATTTCTTTTTATCAAGTCAAGCATAACATACGAAATAAATATATAACTGTTGCATGACAAAATAATAATGGAGAAAAATAATTGAAAAATCGCAATTGCATCATAAAAATATTTTTAACAAATAGTAAATATTGAAATCAATTATATTTTTCATATTTTGTTGATAAAAAAATCTGATTTTAAAATAATTGAAAACTAATGTGTCTGTTATTCAATTAAAAAAAGCTTTAAAAAAGAATATTTTTTAGAAAATATTTCTTAAGTTAGATATGTGTTTGCCTCAAAAAAATTACTAGAATTTATGTCTTTTCAAAATGCGATCATTACAATATAAATAATACATTTATTCATATGAATTCGTTATGGATCGTGAATAATATTAAGCATGATTTTATTCGTTACATTTATAATGTTCAATTCAATGTGTTTCTACCTTCATTATTTTTTTAATATTCTATGATGCATGCACGTTTGAATAATTACGTACCAGGCTGCTTTGTTACGAAGGGAACTTTACGGCAATTATAATCCAAATGTTTTTCGCAGACTGAAGTTAGTAAGTAGACCAAAATAAAACTGAATTTTCATTGCTATTATTGTTTTGCGAAAATGTTGCGTGCCATGTTGATTTGTTGAGAATGTCGCTGACTCAATTTCAAATACAACTTTAATTATAATATTCTTACAAAATTAACAATATTAAGTAGATAAAAATACAATTGAAGTGGTATTTGGCTTTACTATTGAAACTCTTAGGTATATCAATGAAACCGAAATATAATTATGCAAAACATGCAACCACAAAACTAGTTTTTACTAGTATAATATATTTTCGATTCTGCTTTTTAATTAAAAGACTATCTAAACGAATTGTAATATATCATTAAAATATACTAACACTGTTTAATCAGCAGCAAAACGTTATATGTTTTATATGTGCAAGCAATAAAGACCTTAACAAGAAATAAAGTCTTGTTAGCAATAAATGAAATCTCTGTAAAAATGTTTATTGCTTTTAGAATGTTTTTTATGTGAGGAAATGTATCTAATCGTTCAAGAAAAATGGTATCTTTTATAAGAATCGTAATGGTAACAGTAGAGAATAGATTATGATTTTATTGAAAGAGTATCTAAACGAATTGTAATATATTGAAATATACTAACACTGTTTAATCAACAGCAAAATAATATATGCTTTATGTGTGCAGTTAATAAAGATCTTAAAAAGAAATAAATCTGGCTAGCAAAAAATGAAATCTCTGTGAAAATGTTTATTGCTTTTAGAATATTGTAAGAAAATGTATGCTATCATTCAAGAAAAATTATATCTTTTATAATAATCGTAATGGTAACAGTAGAAAATAGATATTTGACAGCAGCTAAATGTTATATGTTTTATTTGTGCAAGCAATAAAGATCTTGTAGAGAAATAAAGTCTGGCTAGCAATAAAGGAAATCTCTCTGAAAATATTTACTTTTTTAGAATGAGTTGTATGTAAGGAAATATATGCTATCATCCAAGAGAGCTTTCATAAAAATCGGCATGGTAACAAAAGAAAATAGAATATATTTATTCCAAAATAGTATTTAATAGAATTTCAAACCACATTTTACTACAAGAATGTTGCTGCTTTCATTTTTAAAAAAACGAAATTTATAAAAAATTTCATAAAAATATCAACGAAACATTTCTGAGGAAATTAAATTGTTTCGAAAATACTTTTGATACATAGCATTTAAAAAAGAAAGAGGAATTCAAACAACATTTTAAAGTTTATTGAATGTTCAGTTAATTGTATAAATTCAGTAAGTTGCTAACTTTCAATACTTAAAAGGCTTAAAAGTCCTTAAAAAAGACAGCAGAAGATTTCCTTACAATGTAGCTAAAAGATTTTGTTAGAACAATTTTGGTTGAGAAATCTGTTGAAGCAGTTTGTTAGAGAAATTTTCTTTAAAAGACTTGTTTGGAAAACATGCCGAAACAATTCTGTTAACTATTTGAATAATATGCTTTGAACAATCTGTTACATTGATCTTTTAGTCGAATTCTATGAAAACACTCTGTTAGATTTATCTTTAAGTAGAAATCTTTGAAAAAACTATGTTGGAACAATCTGCTCATACACTGTTAGAAAAATCTATTTCAGCAATTCTGTTAGAGCAATCTCACAAAGTAATTCTGTTTGAGCAAACTGTTAGAATAATTCTGTTAAAATGTTGGAACAATCTTTTTTTAGAGCAATTCTGTTTGAGCAAGCTCTCAAACTACTGGCAGCAATCCAACTACAACCAAACTACGACCAGCAATCTTTAAAACTAATTCTGTTCGAACAATCTGTTCGAATAATTCTGTTAGAATATTTATGTTTGAACAATCCTTTGAAACAACTCTGTCAGAATCATTTGTTGGAACAATCATATTAAAAAGGTTTTATTAAAACAATACTGTTAGAACAATCTATTAGAGCAATTCTGTCTGAGCGATCTTTCGAACTACGGGCAGCAATCCAACTACAACCAAACTACGGCCTGCATTCTTTAAAATTAATTACGTTCGAATAATCTGTTGGAATAATTCTGTTAAAATATTTATGTTAGAACTATCTTTTAAAATAACTCTGTTAGAATGATTTAGCACAATCTTTTTTAACAATTCTATTAGATTTGTTCATTGTATTTATAACATCCTAGTTATGCTTTTTCCAGATACTTAAAATCATAAACTTTTAAGTTTAACTTTTTGATGTACTAATTTTTAACTTTTTAATTCATCCAATTTTTGTCAACAATAATGGATTACGGTGACCACGATACAAACTTATTTCAAGCTAAAGACTGGAAGTTCTTACTTCTTATTCTAAAGTGTTTTGGAATTGCAAAAGCGAAAAGCAAAAGAATTAATGAAACTGTTAATAAAAAGCAGGATGTGTTCTATACAGGGCTTTACATAGTGTGGTTAATCCCATGCATATACACTTCATATTCAACAGTTCATTTTTCTAAAAAATATAATATGATATATGTCATAATGCAAATAACAGGATATTTTCTAATATTTGTAATGAGTTTTATTTTACGTTCAATCTTGCGAAGAGTACTAAAAAATGTAATTTACATCCATCAAATTAGAAAAATTTGTTCTAATCAAAATCGCAGACAAACAGATAAATTAATGATGCTTGTGTACCCTTTGCTTCTTATCTATTACACTATTCGCGTTTTTGAAGTCTTTTGGGGATATGGAGACTATGATAGAATTGTTCGTCTAGCTTTATTCAATCTTGTTGACTTACGCCACCTAAACAATATGACCAAACAATCTATTGCAATTATATGGAAAATTTTGTATTGCTGGTCTTTCGCTCTGATCATTTTATTTCCTGCTAGTTGTGCTTTCATTTGTTATTTTATTCAGTTGGAGAACTTTAGTACCATTATTTTTTACAATCGCTTAGTTAGAGAAAATATAAAAATTCGAATAACATCCTCGAAATCAATTCAAATCATCAGTGATTACAAGAAAATGACTATAGAAATTAAGAAAATAAATGATTTGCTTTTACCTTTAATTATTTGTTTGATTACGGTGTGGTTTATCGCCATGTGCTTTTCCCTATATCTATTTTTAAATCCCTCAGAGATTATTTATAAAAGAGTTAAGTATTTAATAACACTTATAGTACATTCAATTCAATTTATTTTTCTCGTCAATATTTGCGATAAAGTGAAGAACGAAGTTCAAACCATTAAAGAAGATCTGATATCAAAACTAGAAGAAAATCGTAACTCATTTGTTACCAATCTATTAATATTAAATTCAGCATTCGAACGTTTCAGAAAAAATGTATCTGTTGTTCCACTNACTATGATAGAATTGTTCGTCTAGCTTTATTCAATATTGTTGACCTAAGCCACCTAAACAGTAAGACCAAACAATCTATTGCAATTATATGGAAAATTTTGTATTGCTGGTCTTTCGCTCTGATCATTTTATTTCCTGCTAGTTGTGCTTTCATTTGTTATTTTATTCAGTTGGAGAACTTCAGTACTATTAACTTTTACAATCGTTTAGTTAGAGAGAATATAAGAATTCGAATAACATCTTCGAAATCAATTCAAATCATCAATGATTACAAGAAAATGACTATTGAAATTAAGAAAATAAATGATTTGCTTTTGCCTTTAATTATTTGTTTGATTACGGGGTGGTTTATCGCCATGTGCTTTTCCCTATATCTATTTTTAAATCCCTTAGAGATTATTTATAGAAGAGTTAAGTATTTAATAACACTTATAGTACATTCAATTCAATTTATTTTTCTCGTCAATATTTGCGATAAAGTGAAGAACGAAGTTCAAACCATTAAAGAAGATCTGATATCAAAACTAGAAGAAAATCGTAACTCATTTGTTACCAATCTATTGATATTAAATTCAGCATTTGAACGTTTCAGAAAGAATGTATCTGTTTTTCCACTTGGTTTGTTTGAATTGGAGAAAAGATTTACTCTCGGAATGTTTGGACTGATAGTAACTTATAATATTATCCTTTTACAGTTTCAAAATTAGGGAAAAAATTAATCACTGAAAGTTATTTAACCTCTTGGCGCACGCGTGATACCAGTGTTTGTTTTTAGATTTTTTTTCTCGGGCTCTAATTACACTCACTCGTTGCCAAACTATTAATATTACATTCAGCAATCGAACGTTTCAGAGAAAATGCATCTGTTGTTCCACTTGTATTGTTTAAATTGGAGAAAAGATTTTTTCTCTCAATGTTTGTTCTGATAATAACTTACAATGTTATCCTTTCACAGTTACAAAATTAGGGAAAAAATCAATCACTGAAAGTTATTTAACCGTTTGACGAAGACGTGAAATCGGTGGTTTTTTTAGATATTTTTTTCTGACTCCCTAATCACAAGCAAAAATGTATTTAATATTTTAATGGTATATCTTAACTACAAAAAAAACAGTCTAATAGTTGTTAAAAATATCTGTTAGATAATCAGAATTAAATTTGCACTAAAATAAAGGATCCAACAAAAAGTAGTTTCAAATTTTTTTTATATTAATATTTAAAAATTTATCAATAATTGATTTTGTAAATTTAAGAAATTTCAGTGATGAATAACTGTTTCTCGTTGATCTAAATAACTACAAATAAGGGCGAATTTTAAAAATTAGTGTTTAGTAGTGAGCCGTGTTTCGAGGATTTCACCTTTAGCGCAGAAAAAGACACTGGTGTTTCATGCTGCGTTTCATTACCATAAATTATTAAAATGCTAAATATAATATTTTTCAGTTATTTTGGTGTAAATTAAAACAAAATAATAAGAAAAGTATAAAAATTCTGTTTAATAAAAATTCTGGGTCAAAGGGTTAATTCTGTTATAACTGATTGTACAGAAAATTGAGAGCCTATACATTTTATTAAAAATTCTCAATACGCACAAGTTTTTTCGTCAGTTCACAAGGTGTTACCGAAATGCAAGCATTGTTTTGTTTTTCTTATAGCGTACTAAAATATTTACTCCAGGTCTGTATGCTGTTATTATTTGTTTAATACATTGAAATAAATTTGTCAAATTTGTGGCACTGTAGTATTATTGTGCAAACATAATGAGTAGTGAAAATTAAAATTTATTTGCTTAAACAAATTTGCAGATAATGTTTTTAAAAAATGTACTATCCGGGCAAGATGGGACAGCCAAAGTAGTATAAAAGTGTAAAATAAAAATTAAACTCTCCGGCTTTGGCAAAAAGCCGAAAAAATAAGGTAATATTAACAAAAAATATATAAACTAACAAATATAACTTACTGTTACTGAAGACTGGATTCAATGTTCAGATTGCTTAAAATAGGCTCGTGAAGCGTGCAGTGCTTATTCTGGTTTTGACCACTTCTTATGCAGTAACTGTGATGTTTATGAACGTTTTTTTGTCGATTATTCTTTTATTCTGACATTAATTTCTGTGATTTTTGAAACATAATTATGTGTCCCATCTTGCTCGAGTAGTCCGGGCAAGATGGGACAATACTCTATTTTCGTTTATGTTAAGTTATTATTATTGATCTTTATTATTTATTTATTTTTTGTATGAAATATGTAAGGGCAATGCTCCCACTCTTACAATATAAAAGATATAAAATTGCTCTAGTTTACTATTTTTATTTAAATTAGATTTATTGCAAATAGTGTCTGTATTAGTCAAACTCTTATATGCCGTGATAAAATAAAATGTGTTGCAAAATGCTGACTAAGACATACTGTTTAATTATTTGTAACTGTCTTAAATGATAATTTTCAAAAAGGATGGATGCCAAAAACTTTGAAAATGCCTGCATATGGAAGCCAACCGGAATTGACAAATCATCAAATTTTGTGAAATTCATGAATTTAATAGAAGAAAAATATAAAGTGAAACTAGGTAAATATACTTGACTACGTTTTAATTTTTATTATTGCCATGTCTTCTTAAAAGAGGAACAACACAGTAGAAACCTGTAAAATTTATGAATTTGTTTTTAAATGAATTCTGCAATGGTTGTGACAAAATTAACCTAATAATTCTTTACATCTTATTGTACAGATTTTAATCTTCATTTTATCATGATATAAGTAGAAAAATTTAAAAAATTAGCTCATATATTATAGAATGTTTATAACTTATTTTTTAAATTATACATAACTTCCTGTACTGATAAGTTGAAAGTAAATCATCTAAATTCGATTTGTTTGTTTTTTTAAACGACATGAATATAGCTTTCATTGCACGTATGATTTTTTAAGAAATGATTGTATTTTGAAATAAAAATTTCAAAAAATTACTATCTTTTTAAAAGGGGAACAACACAGTAGAAGCCTGTAAAATGAATGAATTAGCTTTTAAATGAATTCTGCAATGATTGTGATAAACTTAACTTAATAACTATTTTCATCTTATTGTGCATATTATAATCTTAATTTTGCCATTATGCAAAAAGAAAAATGTTAAAAATTAGCGCATATATCATAGAATGGTTAAAACTTATTTTTTTTCATAAATCATAACTTCCTGTACTAATATGAAAAAAAATCATCTAAATTCGATTCTATCTAGTTTTTTTTAAATGATATGAATATAATTCTCATTGCACGTAGGAGTCTTTACGAAATAGCTGTATTTTGAAATAAAAATTTCAAAAAGTTACATAAATAAATTAACTTTTCGTCGTGGATTATTCAAAACAAGTCAACGCAATAAAGATATACCGACGTGCAACGAAAACTATATTTATTATGAATATTGTGCCAAAATTTCAAGTAAATCGGTTCTAGTACAGCAAGCAAGAGAAATACAGTTTCGAGTAGATAGCGCTTAAAGTTTTGCTATCAATAATCCGTATAAATATTTAAAGTTTTGAGACTAACTACAGTGCGTCAGTACCAGGTCTATAAGATTTTTTTTGTACAATTTTTAAATACCTTATAATGGTAAAAATTTTGTTACATATATGTTACATTAAGCTGCATTTTTACTATAATAATTTCTGACTGGCTACTTTGGTGTAGCAGCCAAGTTTGATGAAGATAATGCTTCAGATTTATTCCATTAATTCTGCCACTTAGCACATAACTTACACACAAAAATAACACCTAACATAACACTTAATATACCAATATACATAACATAACTTTTAATAATATGCATAACACTTAATATACGTTTAACATAAAACGTGACTTTTACACAGAGATAATTTGATTATTATTCTCCAAAAACGCTGAACAATTTCAAAATGTGGTTTATCATTTTAAATTCTTAAACCTGATTGGTTATCTGATATGTATACCTACGCAAAAGTTGGAAAGGGTTTATTTTTTTGCCAGTTATGCCTCTGATCTCTTGCAGTTAGAATGATCGTTATGATTTCATTTATTAACCGTTATTTCATTTGATACCGTTATTATTCGATTTTTTAGTTTTTTTTGCGGTTTTAAATTTCTAATAATTAAAATTTTTTTTTTAAATATTTAAAAGGCAACGTTGACCCCAGTAATGATCGCCAACTTCGCAAGATTTCAAAAAGTCGCCAAGAGATGGGCTATTCTAGGATTTTACCTAAGTATTTTGTGTCTTTAAACTCTCAACAAAGCTATAATTCTGAACTGTATGTAATACAGTTCAGAATTATAGCTTTAATTTTTTTCCCATTATGAAAGCTTTAATTTTTTTCCCATTACTGTATGTAATACAGTTCAGAATTATAGCTTTATTTTTTTCCCATTAAGAAATGGGGAAAAAACTAACTGGAGCTAAATACGAACAAGAAGCTTAAATACTTTTTTTAAAAAAATTATAACGCTAGAAAAAACACGCCGATTTGGCGAGATTTTTCTACTTGGATAAAATTTAATAAAACTATAAGGAATTCTCAATTTTGGCATGAGTCCAAATCTTAGAGTGACTTTTAAAATTTGATTAAAATCGCTTTTCATTTTCTCAATACTGTGAGTCTTCCGTTCGACATTTAGCACCATTTTCATGATCAACGTAAAGGGTGCTAGCCAAAAAATTTCAAAACTCAAATCAACAGTATTAATTATTGATTAAGTGTTAAGTATTAATCAGATCCGGGTCATCAGTTTGCTGTGCTGTATAAGTGTCGCAACAGTTAAATAATAAGGTAATAAAATAAAAACTATATACATTTTATTTACAAAATAGTAACATGAAATTTAAGAGACATTAAGAACATTAAAAAACAAATCTACTTCGAACATTATTATATATCATTATCTGCTAGCAAAATTTACTTCTACATTTTTTGCTTATGTTAACCTTCGAAATAAGCATCTCAAAATAAGTTTCGCTCCAACAGTCAGGAATAATTAGTTCGAACCTAAAACAGCTATAAAAATAGCATATTGTTCATAAAAAAACATTATTTCAGTTAAAGGCAGAGTCTCCGAATATCAGCAATAACACATAACAATTAATATAAAATCAAAATATACTCATATTTACAGATAGCTACTGGGATCTCCATAAATGGTCTATAGAAAATATTGAAAACTTCTGGGCAGAAATATGGAATTTTACAGAAATTATACATTCAAGGAAATATGACAAAGTAAGTAACTATTATTTTATTATAACTATAGGTGTTGTTNTCTGGAGGTATATTTAAGGTATGTTTGAGGTTGGTTTTAAGGTATTCATTTGCACCCTTTTTAACCTCAACGACGTATTTAAATAACAACCTCCTTTCTACCTTTAAAATATACCTCGTTTATACCTCATTTATACCTCGATTTTTTCATAAGGGATTGTTCATAAAAAAAACATTATTTCAGTTAAAGGCAGAGTCTCCGAATATCAGCAATAACACATAACAATTAATATAAAATCAAAATACACTCATATTTACAGATAGCTACTGGGATCTCCATAAATGGTCTGTAGAAAATATTGAAAACTTCTGGGCAGAGATATGGAATTTTACAGAAATTATACATTCAAGGAAATATGACAAAGTAAGTAACTATTATTTTATTATAACTATAGGTGTTGTTTTTTCAAAAGCTAATAACCCTGCAAAATGCATATTTTCTCGGATAAATAAACTTGTGTATTAGTCAGGGGAAAAACAATCAATAGATCATAAGTTATTTAACACTGATTTAAATTATCAATGTATTATTTATCGTCAATATGGTTTAATATTTTATTAAACTCTTTTCTGTCATTAAACGTCGTTAGATTTTTAACCACTTTGTTTCATTAATTTAATATCTTTATAGGTGATAGATCTTTCTGTTCCAATGAGTCAATCTCCAAAATGGTTTGTTGGAGCTCGACTTAACATTGCAGAAAATTATCTGAGATACAGAGATAGTCACATAGCTTTGATTGGAATAGGTAATTTCTATGAGTTATTCTTCAAATCGTCTGTCATTTTTGCGACGCTCACTTGGTATTCATCTTATCATAATTTGTAGCGTAACTACCACTACGATTAATAAACATTAATTCACTAGTATATAAGACATGCTAACTTGGTTCAATCTTGAGGTACCTCTTGATAGATGAAAGTTGGCATCGTCCAATGGTCTTTCCTCACATTGGTGACCCGGACGTGATATGATCATGTCTACTTCGATGCATTGTCCACATTAGATGGTTATCTGTGAATGCGTCATCGTCCTCTTCGCGCTGTTGTCTCTCATCATACTCATTTACACACTAAGGGATCCTGCACATACTCGACTGCTAATAGCAACACATGAGAGTTCTCATGCACAACCATGAACTTAATACAGCTCTCATGGCTAAAGCTCAAAATCCAGTGAACTTAATCCAGCTCTCCCTGTCTTTCACAAATACGGCAACTTGTGGTATCCGTTTATCGAATTCTATCCCTGATAAAATTCTGGTGGGGGAGTATTGTTACGTAACTACCACTACGATTATTTAACATCAATTCACTAGTATATAAGACAAGCTAACTTGCTCTTATGGTAGACGCTTGCGCATCACACATTATATAAAAAAAATCATTAAGTCTATAAAATTTACTTCCTTTTCTATCACCTATTTATAGTTGCGTCTTGGCACATATTTCCTACTTAAGAGTCAACATAAAGTTTATTTTATACATTTCAACACATTTGGTAATATTTTTCATCTCTAAGGATTTTTCTTACAAAAAAAATTTTCTACAGGTGAAGATCGAGAAGAAAGAAGAATAACTCATGCAGAAGTATATGAAGAAGTGAAACAGTATTCATCAGCCTTTAGAAGAATCGGCCTAAAGAAAGGAGATAAAGTGGCATGTAAGAGTAATTTAATCATTTCTACAAAGCTTATTATCTTTTTGCACATTGAAATTTTGAGTGATATCAAAACTTGCATTCTAAACACATACACCACACACATGCTAGATTACTTATATTATTTCATTGTTGATAATCGTAATAGATGGAATTTCCGAAACACCTGAATAAAATTGCAATAAACAAATATCCCTGAAGCTTACTATACTAACACGAAATCAAGTATGTTAATTCTTACTCGTAATTTTTCTTCTTGCGTTTTCTAAAACCAAAACAAGTATCCCTGCAGCTCAATATCCTAACACGAAATCAAATCTGTTAATATGTCTGTAACATCAAGACAAATATTTTTGCAGTTCAATATCCTAACACGAATTAAAATTTAATATGTCCAAATAACCAAGACAATTGTCCCTGCAATTCAATATCCTATCACAAAATCAAATCTGTTAATTCTTATTCATAATTTTTCTTTTTACATTTTCTAAAACCAAAACAAGTATCCCTGCAGCTCAATATCCTAACACGAAATCAAATCTATTAATATGTCTGTAACATCAAGACAAATATTTCTGCAGTTCAATATCCAAACACGAATTAAAATTTAATATGTCCGTAAAACCAAGGCAAATGTCCCTTCAGTTCAATATCCTAGAACAAAATCAAATCTATTAATTCTTATTCATAGTTTTTTTCTTGCATTTTCTAAAACCAAAGCAAATATCCCTGCAGTTCAATATCCTAACACGAAATCAAATCTGTTAATATGTCTATAAAACCAAGGCAAATACTTCTGCAGTTCAATATCCTAACACGAATTAAAATTTAATATGTCCAAATAACCAAGACAATTGTCCCTGCAGTTCAATATCCTAGCACAAAATCAAATCTGTTAATTCTTATTCATAATTTTTCTTTTTACATTTTCTGAAACCAAAACAAGTATCCCTGCAGCTCAATGTCCTAACACGAAATCAAATCTATTAATATGTCTGTAACATCAAGGCAAATATTTATGCAGTTCAATATCCAAACACGAATTAAAATTTAATATGTCCGTAAAACCAGGGTAAATACCCCTGCAGTTCAATATCGTAGCATGAAATCAAATCGGTTAGTTCTTATTCATAATTTTTTTTTCGTGCATTTTCTAAAAAAGGGAAGTTTGTTGATTTGGGACAAAGGAAAGTTAGTTTGTCTGTTGACTTGATATCATAAATTGAAAAATTAAATATTAATATGCTAATTGATTTTTATAGTAATTATATAGGACTTATTTTGATACCTATTTGGATGAAACATATAAATATCAATATATTTTTTATAACCTAGGTTATATGTCCAACAGAGAAGAAGCCATATTTTCAATGCTGGCTGTTGCTAGTATAGGAGCTGTCTTTATTGGAATACTTCCAATGTTGGGAGCTCAGGTTAGTTACTTTGTTTTGTAAATTCCGCAAAAAGGATTAAATTCTTTACTTTTTTATGTATTTGAACTTCTGAAAGTTGTATACAGTGCTGTATACAGTAATGTACGTGAACTACAAATGGAAGTGATTTAATGAACCACTAACAAGGAGAGTGTTATTGAAAACATTGAATCCTGTTTGATATATGTATATATATATATTTNTTAACTTTAACTAGGATTTAAAAAAATATGCATTAAATTTGGTCATTTCCAGATATCCTTTATATCGCTGTTTCTAGAATATTAACTCTTTATGACCAATTGGCCAAAAAATACCTCAAAGAAATATTATTGCATAACGGTGCAAGGAATTTCGTGACTGTAAGCAAAAAATTGAACTCACAACCCTAAATAACTTTTAATCTAATGATCGGATCTTCAAGCTTTTGCACTCAATCTTAATGGTTCGAGGAGGTAACCTCCAATATGTTAATTTATAAGTGCAGACGATAACTGAGGCTTCAAAATCGGGACACAAAAACGCACTTTTCTAAACAAAATTTTTTTCGATGGATTGGAACTTTGACTTTCAGTCTTCAGAGGGTAGCCTCAATCTGAGTAATGTGGTCCTAATAATTTGGTCAAAAAAGCAGTCCAAAGATAATGTCATGCAAAAAAATAACTTTTAGTTGAATACGTGAATTCGGAGATGCGAGCAACAATCTGATTGATGAGTTGTTCGCATGTAAATATATTTAACCAATCAGGTTCGCATTTATCTGGCAACAGCAAGAGGGTAAAAAAAAAAAGTTCGTAACCTCCCTTCTTTTGTATTGTTGAAAACAGATTTTACTTTGGGGTTATACTGTGTAATCAAATTGCCTGAAAAAAACGTTACTGAACCACGGAGAACGTCTTTTGAGAGAAATAGAAGTGGCAAGATGGATAGAATTAATAACCAAATAAACGTAAATGTAAAGCAAGCAATAACGTGAATAAGGCACAAATAAAAATACATGAATAGACTTGGATTTTTATTTGTGCTTTTTTTTTCAATGCCCACCTGAGGAATGACCTTTCGTCTGAAGGCATCTGAAGAGAAAATTTGTTGGCCACTCTTTCAGGATCACCATATTAGGTGGTCAACGTTGCTCCCACAGTAAGGACAGATAGTACAGAGAATGAAAGAACATCCATGCTATGCAGGGGATTCGTACCCAGAACCTCTCTGGTGCTTGGTCAGTTCCCTGACACCTACATAGCCGAGCGGCTTTTATTTGTGTTTTATTCGCATTGTTGTTTGCTCTAGTGTACATTGCAAAAAGCATACCCTATCCTTTGTTGGAAACGTAAATATTTTTAATGTTAACCTCAAACAATGACATCTTAGTTGTGTTTTAACTAAATGGTTAAAAGTCCATACGAGAATGTGCTGCATACCAAACCAGTAATGTGTTGCAAACAAGAAAATACGCGTATTGTTCATAAAATCTGAAGTAATTAAAAGATGTGTTTAGAACAAATCCAATCACTAGCATCTACTTGATAGTCACTCGATAGGGAAAAAATAGTACAGCATCTCTGTTAAATCAACAAATAACCACATTGGCAGTTAACTTTACACTATTAATAACTTCTAATAAAATACATTAAATCATTGGTTTTTCGTTGAGTCTAAGAGTCATTAGTCTTAAGAGTACGAGATCCATAAGAGTAGTGATCCATAAGAGTAGTGATCCAAAAGTATCCAAGATCCAAAAGTGTTGCATTCCAAACATGCGATATATTGCAAAAAAGCAAATATATGTATTGCTAAAAATAATCAATGTAATCATAACGACATGAACTCGCTAGCATCAATCTAATTGTGACCAGATTGAAAACCGAAACCACGTAACGAAATACTTACAACTAAAGCTTCAACTAAAAGTTACACATCCATTTTACTGCATGGCTTTTCAGAAGTGGAGCATGTGGTAACTCATGTAGTGCGATTGTTTAACAAGTATGTTTTTAAGTACTATTTCGTTTCTTTATTCTATTATTACATCAATTTTTATTAGTATATTTTTGTTGTTATAGGCTGCCATTAATAGATTGGAATTAGTGTCTCCTAAATATATTGTATCAATTGATCAAATCCGTTACGAAGAAAAAGATATTGACATGCTTTCCAAACTGAAGAATATATCTACAGGTAAAATTACTATTCCGGGAATACTTGCTCCATTAACTTTTTTTATTCTTTAACTAAATATATTGCGTTTGGTTAGAAAAAGTTAGCAGAAAGTTTATATGAATGACAACTATAAGTGTTTGCTTTGTCTCGTAGAAACGACAGATTCGACAGATTCAGAGAAGTGCTAAAGACATCGAGAGGTTCAAAAATTATCTCAGAACATAGTATCGCAAAACGCGTTGAGATGGTTTGCGATATTCTATGTTCTGCAATTTAACTAATGAGAATATGAATTATGAGATGTTTCAATATTCAAAGAGTACTTTACATGAGATGTTCATTAGCAGATTCAGATTGATGATAAAAGGCATTAAGAAGATGAAAAATTGCCACAGAACATAGCATCGCAGATCGCGTTAAGAGGATGAAAATCACGAAAAACCTTTTCAAGTCTCAGCGTCCCGCTGGAAAACCTCTACAAAAGAAGCAACAAACTTACAACAAAAAGATTTTTGTATTAATTATTACATGAGTTGTTCGAAGGGGCACCCGTTATCGTCATTTAACAATGACGTAAAAATGATTCCCATCCCCACTCGAACCTGCAAGGTGTGCCTTTGGTGCCAGCTGAAGTATTGAACGATACACGCAAGTAGATCATTTGGCGTGTTGAGAGGCGTCGCATAAACTAGTGATTTAACGTGCCCAAAGATTGAGCTCTAGTTAAAACCAAGGTATTGCTTTTTGTCCCTCGCGTGCTTTCCCTTTTTTGGGGTATGCTTCATAGAGGTGATGTGCACCTGAATGTCATATTATATAGGGTAAGAGTCAGAGTGTATGAAACTATTTAAACAATAAAATACATATCTTTATAAATATCCAATAAATACTGAAGGAAATTTTTTTCTCCAAGAAAATTTTTTTTAATTTTTCTCTTAGAGGTCATTCGACTTTCGGAATTGTAAGAGGTCTGCGTATTAAGAAATACCAGCTTATTTACTTTCCTCAATATAAAACACCAAAAATCAATCGATACTTTTATGTTGCTTAATGTAATAATCCAGTAAAAATAATTACAACTCTTGTGAGAAAATAAGTGAGTGTATGTTTATATAAATAAAAAAAAATTTTAAAAAATGTGTTTTTGTTCATGCAGGTTTGAAAAGCTTGGAAAAAATTATAATTGTCCCGTCCAAGCTAAACTCTACAAAGAAAAATATTAGTAATATACCTAACAGGTATGCATTTCAATTAACTTACCTTGTACTTGGATCAAATCCATTTGAATGTTATAAATTAATTCCTTAAATTTAATTTTTTTCAAAGCATATTAATCTAAATAAATCACGCTTTCATTTTTATGAAATGAATAGTTCATTACAAATTTCCTTGCACAAAATAATATATTAATTACATATTATACTCCTTAACAAAATTATGACCCAAGTCTTGCGTACTACATGCAACACGAACTGTTCGCACATGCGTGAATCGCAATGTGTGCAATTGCATATTTGAATCTCATTCAGTGTCAAAAGTCCATTAGAATTTTCATCCCAATTACGATACAATAACCGGTAGCAGTCTATCCATCCAATTAACCGCAAAGTTAATGGCTGGGAACAATTCTTTACCTTTATAGGTTTAAAAACAATTTACGGCTAATATGGTAAAAGAAAAATTGTGAATACAAAGCTATACGATTTCGTAACCATTTACGACTAACATGGTTTAAAAACAGCAATAATTAAATTTAAAAGGACAATGGAATTAGAATGTGTCAGGACTTTTTGTTAGGCAATTATCATTAAAGTTCGATTGCGTTTTGTCAAATATATCATGAAATGTGACTTAATTAGTTTATCTAATGGTGTCATCTATCGTGAGAGATGGGAAACAAGGGACATTTTTGCTTCTGGTGCTGCCATCTATAAGCGAAAGAGAGATTCTTATTCTCAGTTCAGGGTCACCAATTTAGGAGTACAGGACACTAGAAAGTTCTCGTGTGTTGAAGGAATGGAAAAAAACATTGTGGTTTAATGCTGAGGTTTGACCTCCATTCAGTCGGTCATGAGATTGGAGATTAGTCCTCTCGGCTGATATGACAATCTCATGACCGACCTCAAGATTGTACAAAACTGTTAAGAACGCAGTGGCTTCATAAGGTGTTAATCAAGGATTTATTACTATGAGATAATTAAGCATCCACTGTTGTGTTAGGCATCCGATGGTGGAAAATTAAAATATGAATACGTAATCCTTATCACATGGGTTAACTTTCCGCTTTTGGAGATCGTGTGCTCGATTCCTATTGACTACGGGCTCAGTGTGTCTGGTTGATTATCTGATTCGGTGAAAATAGTGAATAAAAATTTTTTTTCTCGCTTAACAGTTTGAATGCCGTCGTTTTTATATTTATTTAACTGTTTTAGTTGAATATGGTAAAATAACATTGAAATAAATTGTTATTTAGCCATTTTCTCTGAGAAATTTTTAACAGAGTAATAAAGTTAGTTTTACTAGGACAAGTAGGTCAATTTGAAAGACAATTTTCGATAGCAATGCTTCCGAATTAGGCAAGATACCAAACCATCTGGTTTATTTGAGTGACAAACCAGCTAAATGCTGAAAGACGAGTAATATAGGAGTCAATCTCTCAAACCTTCTAAAATATATTGTCTTCTTTTTTGGAAACTTTTAATTAAATGTTTAATAAATAATTTTATTGATATATATGATTGCTTATTAGTAAGGTTGTTAAACATAAAATTAAAATTAGTTATTATAAATATAACTACAAAATACTAATTTACAACCTTCTACTTTCAAATTAAATGACAAAGATTAAATATATATATAGATAATGATATTTTTAAAAAAAATTGTCCTTGTAGCATTATTTACAAATTGACAACTAATGCAACGATTGTTCTGATATTTACTTTGTGATTGCATCTTTTTAAGAAATTGTTATGCTGATAAGAAATATTTTTATCTGTTGAATTGTTAAATTATCATAAAACATTAATGTTCAGTAAATTAGAATGCATATAAAATAAGGTTTCATATTCTGTGATAAGTTTGGTAAAAGCTGTGAAATTTGGTAATTTTTTCATGATACCTTGGAGCATGGCATAAAAACAATTTATTTTCTAGATTTTCTTAAATATCTTTCTTACGTGGCACTTTGTAAATCATGTAAATCTACCATGTGATTGCACTAACTGCTTAGTCAACCTATCGTTTTAAAGACGGTGTAATATAAATGCTTAAAAATTTTATTTAAAATGAAGTAAAAATCCATGAGCATTAAGGCTCACAAATTAATATTTAAATCAGAAAAAACAAAAGTGGAACCGAATCGAATAATTGTTCTAGAAACCTCTATCATAGACATCAACACCAGTTTGATTCCCTTACACAAAAATAAGGTGTGTTGAGGTTGTTCAGAAGTTGACAGATGTAAAAATATAGACCCGAGGTAGAAAATGAGGTTATGCTTTGCAGCACCAAAAATAACCTCATTAACAAACCTCAATTTCAATATCATTTACACTTAAGAAAATAAACCTCATGGATAATTCAGAAATAATTTTAATTTAAATCGGGGGAAATTATTCACACCTCAAATATACGTATTTGCTTAAGGTGTAGAAAAAACAATTCGTGTACCTTAAAAACTACCTCCCTAGGCTGGTTGCTTTGAAGTAGATTTCCATCAACCTCTAAACAACCTCAAGGGTGAATAAAACAACTTTATATACTTTGATTATACAGTTCTGTAGGATGATTTTTTAAGGTTGTTTTCGAATAAATAAACTTCGAATAAACCTCAAATTAACCTTAACACCTCAAAACAATATTGTGTAAACCTGAAAAAAACATTAAATTTTGTAAGAGTTGGTTGATAAAATTTTAAAGGATTTTATAACAATAACTTCTTAATTCCTCTCTATTTCGGCAATCAATCAGGTTTTGATGTTGCCTTCCTTAGTTTTTTTTTCTTTCTTTTCGTTTTTTGGACTTCGATAGTGTTTTTTTTTTTACTTTCCTTCCTTTAAATTTTCGAATGAAAAACCTAAAGGGTCATTTTTATATCTCAATTTTCGACAAGGATTCCGAAAGCATGGAGTAAGAATGGTTGTTTCATAACTCTATATATATTCTATAACATTGTCTATACTAAAAGCAAATTGATGCATAACGACAGCCTATTAAAAAAAAAGTTGAGCTTAGTTAAACCGTTTCATCTCTTGTAGCTGTTTTTTACAAGAGTTTTTGGATGCTGGGCGGAATGCAGATGGTTCAGTTCCAGACTTAATTTTTGAGCAAGTGCCTATGTCACATCCAGTCTTCATTAGTTATACTTCTGGAACTACAGGTTCACCTAAAGCTATTGTACATGGAAGTGAGGTAAAATAATTTCATATGACAGTAAAGGCATGGCATTATAGTATGCAGGGAAAGATACTTATTTTTTAAATTTACATATGCCACATTAAAATTAATATTAATACATTTCTATTGAAATAAGTATATAAGAATAATATGTTGATGCACGTCTAGAGACTTCAGTGCTAACGTAAAAATATCCTCAGTGGTAGACGGATCAGGGGTTAGAGTCCACTTGCCGTCAGAGTAACCGGTGGAGGTTTTCGTGGTTTTCCTCTCCATGTAACGGGTTAGTTCAATTAAAATGTCCTCTACGACGGTAAATTTCTCCAAATGCTTGATCCAAGAGTTTCCTTGTCTTCTGGATTGGGTTCAAAATTACAAGGCTAAGTAGTTGAACTTTGGTAGACATAAATCCTAAAATTAGGTCGGCTGATCAACGACTGTTATAATAAAATATAATTGTAATATTATAATTTGTAATATATCAATTAATAAAACAAGTTTTTTCTGATTAACTCATTTTTGACCAAAGATGCGTAAACTCACCATTTCAATAAAAAAAATTATTAACACTGTTACGTATATTTATTTCACTAATTATATTTTTCTGCGCTAGTTAATTTTAAAATTGTAAATTTTAAAATTACGCTAGTTTTTTTTAACTTTAAATTGTTATAGACAAATTCGAATTTTCAAAATGTATAATTATTTCCTTTGAGGTTAATTACATGTTTTTATGACAGATTAAAGTTGCAAATTCTGTAAATTAAATAAAAAATAAACAAATACCATAAGAAACCAAGTGTTCAACTAAATGATTCGCTCATTTGATTTCACCAATAGTGCACATACGTGCCATTTTATTTCTTAATTAACATATTACTTTTCATGCCCGAAACTATTTTTTGTAACTAATGAGTATAATTTAAGCATATTTCAATGAAAATAATACTATATATATTAAAATTTCTATCCTTGGGCAAAAATAGGTTAATGATATAAATGTGGTTATTTTTGGTAAGATAATAGAAACGTTCATTGTTTTATTATGTTGATTTTCTTAAAGTCTAAATTAGAAGGATAATTTCGGTTCATATAGATCATATACTACATATTCTATAATTAATACATATTATATTGAATAGTTTATATATATTTGGTTTATAAAGCATATACAGTCCCTGACTAAATAATTAGATGCACTATAAGATTCTATGTAAAATCTTAATTATCAGATGATACTATACAGTATTATTGTTTCTACGCGGCTAAAACCGGTTTACGCTAGTTTACATTCGTGTATCATTGGGTTAACATTGTAATGCAATACATTAAAAATAAATAGAAATAGGAAGTATATGAAAAATCTCCTGAATTAAAACCCATTACATGTATGTTTAAATATTAGAACCCATAATCCTCATAGAACAATCTCTGACGTCTGTAAGCTACTTGAACATAGTTGCAGACCAGGTTCACCCATTCATGGCAACAGTTTTTCCTGCGGGAGATGGTGTTTACCAACAAGATAATGCACAATGTCATAAGGGTCTAATCGTCATGGATAGGTTCGAGGAACAATCCAGTGACTTTCAAGTCATATCTTGGCCCCCAAATTCACCTGACCTTAATCCAATAGAGCATTTGTGGTCCTACTTGGAAAACCAAATTCGTGCTGCCCCGCTACCCCTTCGCAATGTGAGGGAATTCCAGGACCAGTTGGTGAGCGCTTGGTACCAGATACCTCAGACTACCTATCAGCACCTTGTGGAATCAATGCCGCGGTGGGTGATAGCAGTTTTGAGGGCTAAAGGTGGTCCTATATGTTATTAGCAGGATGGTCATAATATAATGGCTCTTCGGTGTATATCGTCTAATTTAACCAATTGATACACGAACGTAAGCAAGTAAACAGGTTTCTGTCGCGTAAAAACAATAATGCTGTATAGTATCACCTGATAATTAAGATTTTACATAAAATCTCATAGTGCGTCTAATAATACGGTTAGAGACTGAATTCGAAATTTCACGATTGCCTTACTGATAGAACTCTTTTTTTCCTTCCAAATTTATTTCATTTCAGTATTATTGAAAACATTTTTTTTTACTGTAGTTGATACTTCTAATGCTTTTTCAAAGCAGTTTAAAAGGGATATTTCTTTTAAAAAAATCATTATTATCTATAAAAATTCAGGTCTAAAATCTTTTTTTTCTCGCAGTGTCTTCTTTGTATTACTAGAGATAGATACCTTCAAAGTAGCGTCGATAGAAAGGGAGTCATTCTATCTGCATCTCCCGTAAGTAAGCTTTAATTTTATTAAGAGTTTTAATTAATTTTATATTGAAAGTATTATAAATTTTCATTTTTAGATTCATAAATTTCTTTTTTTTTATGTTTTAATATCTTTTATTATAAATCATACAATTTGTTTAGTATTAATTCATCTTAATATTGTTTTTAAAAAAATCACTGTTTTGAAAAAATTTTATTAACTTAATTAATCTATAAAGGAATTCGAACCCTTGGAAGGTATTAACTTCAACATTAGTCATCGATTATGCCTCATAAAAAGAGACAGTATATTTTCAGAAAAGGAGGCAATTCTGTATTACTAAAACCGGCGATTTGAATTTATTACGGCTACTTAATCTATATAAATTTCAACTTATTTTAAAAATAATTATCTGATTATTAATAAGCATCTGGTTGTCTGTTTTTGTACAACTCTCCTAATGAAGTTTTTTATCATAATAGCTTTTATTATCATTAATTAATACTTGATTTTAATTCTTTCTACTGTTGTTTATAAAAGATCGTGTCTTTGAGATTTTTATTGAACTTATTTGTTAATAAAAGAAAAGCTTACTGAAGAAATCAAAACTTAATTAACTTGCTAGAGATTAGAACATTGAACACTGTCTCTGCCTTATGAAAAGAGACAGTACATTTCATAAAAGGAGACAGCTCAGTAGTAATTCTTTAGTACTAAAATTAGTAATTTAAATCAATGACAGTTATTTACTCTTCATAAATTTTACTTCAAACAAATATAATTATCTAATAATTAATAAGCATCCGGGTGTCTGTTTTTATACAATTAATCAAATAAAGTTTTTTATCATTATGGTTTTCATTATGATGAATTGTTATTTTATATCAATTCTTCCTATTGTTGTTCATGAAAGATCGTTTTATTGAAAGATTTTTATTGAACTTATTTGTTGCTAAAAGAAAAGCTTACGAAAGGAAACTAAGCTTAATTAACTTGCTAGAGATTTGAACATTAAACACTGTCTCTGCCTTAGGAAACGAGACAGTGCATTTCATGAAAGGAGACAACTCAGTAGTAATTCTTTAGTACTAAAATTAGTAATTTAAATCAATGACAGTTATTTACACTTCATAATTTTACTTCAAACAGATATAATTATCTAATAATTAATAAGCATCCGGGTGTCTGTTTTTATACAATTAATCAAATAAAGTTTTTTAACATAATGGTTTTCATTATGATGAATTGTTATTTTATATCAATTCTTCCTATTCCTATTGTTGTTCATGAAAGATCGTTTTATTGAAAGATATTTATTGAACTTATTTATAGATAAAAGAAAAGCTTACAAAAGGAAACAAAGCTTAATTAACTTGCTAGAGATTTGAACATTGAACACTGTCTCTGCCTTAAGAAAAGAGACAGTACATTTCATAAAAGGAGACAACTCAGTAGCAATTCTTTAGTACTAAAATTAGTAATTTAAATCAATGACAGTTATTTACTCTTCATAAATTTTACTTCAAACAGATATAATTATCTAATAATTAGTAGGCATCTGGGTGACTGTTTTTATACAATCCTCCAAATAAAGTTTTTTAGCATAATGGTTTTCATTATGATGAATTGTTATATTGCATCAGATCAGTTCTTCCTATTGTTGTTAATGAAAGATCGTTTTATTGAAAGATATTTATGGAACTTATTTGTAGATAAAATAATAGTTTCCAAAGGGAAACAATGCTTTGGATTGCATTAAGTAAAACTTGCGAGCGACTAATACATTGAACACTGTATGTGCCTCATGAAAAGAGACGGTACATTTTCAGAAAAGGAGACAATACATTCGCAATTTCTGATTAATCAATTATGGCTACTTACTCTTCATAACATTTTACATCCGACTAGTTCAGCTAGATATTTAATTAGCTATTGACAAAATCTTTCAATAAGTTCCGGAAGTCTGTTTTACGCAGTTTAATTTTATTTATTTATTCATTTATTTATACATCAATACTGTTTTGTTTGTCAATTCTTAATTATAATTCTGGTGAAGTGTTGAAACCCTTCTTTTATTACCTCCTCAACTAATGAGGGGATATTTTCCAAAGAATTTTCTTAAGTTCTTCTGCGTATACACAATCCAAATCTATAATTAAACTTGGGATCTAACTCTTAACCTCTCGCTTTCAGCAATCTTTTAGTAAATCTTTCAGCAATTGAGGCACAGATCTTTGATTAGATTCAGGATCGAACTCTTATTAAATTTGACCCTACAGTAATAAAAATCTCTTTCTAGGCTGGATGGGCAACATGGACGATGGGACTCAGTGCATTCATCACAGGACAAACTTCGGTCTTATATGATGGCGTGCCTTACTTTCTTTCTCCAACGCATTTTTGGGACATCATAGATGAATATAAAATATCAATGCTTTTCCTGACTCCCAGCATAATAGATGAATTAGAGAAGAGGAATTACGTCCCAAGTAAAGTGTTTCTATTTCTGTATATACCTGCTGTAAGAATAAAACGCCGTTTGAATGATATAAACGCTTTCAATGAATGTTTAGAAATAAATATTCAAAAACTAACGTCATAAGTATTTTTATGCGCATTTCTGTATTTGTAAACCTATAAGATTCAATCATTATTTGTAAACAAGAAAGGTGAATAGTCAAAGTACATTTATTTTGATGCGAATCATAAGGATTTACTAATTATTTGTAAGCAATAAACATGAATAGTTTTAAGAAACATATGCATATTTATTTCAATGTGAATCATTATGATTTACTTTTAATTGTTAAGATGATTTACAATGAGTGGAAGAACTTTCTCAAATGACAGTCCGTATGATTTGCTATTAATTTTAAAACTAAAAATATGAATAGTCAAATACTTTTTGACCGTTTCATTTTTCAAAAGTCTCTATGATTAATTCATTACACTGGGGAACAATTTTTTTCTGTTTTCTGTTGCAGGAGATTTTTAAACGGTAGCGGTTGATTTTGATCCTGCAATTAGTTTCTCTCACCAAGATACAATTTTTTAAATGACATTTTTAGTATTTTTTTTTTGTTGAATTTAAAAACGTTATGAATAACAGGGGTCACATAAATGTTGAAAAAAACTTACAGAAGAGTCCATCAGTAATATTAAAATTGTAGGAGTATCTCCATACAACCCAATATATTTCTAATCAAGTTTCCATTAAACAGATATTGTATGTCTGTTATTAAAAAAAGCTGTGTTAGGAAATGCTTTTTAAAATACACCTTAAAAGACCGATTTCATTCCTTTATTTTTTTTAGAACTATCGGTGAACAGCCGACACAATTTTCGAGTTTACGACAACTAATGTTCAACTCCGTAGCCTTGTAATTTTGAACCCAATCCAGAAGACAAGGGAACCTTCTGGATCAAGTATTTGGAAATTTTTGTCTTCGTGAAGGACTTTTTAATCGAACTCTAAGGGACTTTTTAATCGACTTTTTAATCGAACTCTAAGACCACAAGAACCTCCCACGGTTAGTCTGGCAGCCAGACCGCTTTAACCCATGACCCGTCTACCACTAAGAATATTTCAAGTCAGCACTGTGGTCGGTACAAGCCGGATGCGGAATTCGTATCGTCCAGCCACCGCTATGATTCCAACCCGGTTCACCTCATTGGAAGGCTAACGCTCTCTCCCCTGAGCCCTCGTGACTATATTTATGAAATAAAATTTTCCTAAGATTATTCTTACAAAAATACAAAGTAAATTATTTCCTTCCTTTGTAATTTATTCTGTATTTTTGTAAGAATAATCTTAGGAAACTTTTATTTCATAAATGTAGGAAAAGTAAGTGAAAAAAATGTTTCGCAAAATTTTCAACGTCATTTTCCCTTAAATATCTGATTCTTTCCAACATTAAAGAGAGCTAGAATAAGGGGAAATCTATGATCTTCATTAAAGAGAGCTAGAATAAGGGGAAATCTATGATCTTCATTATAGAGAGCTAGAATAAGGGGAAGTCTATGATCTTCATTAAAGAGAGCTAGAATAAGGGGAAATCTGTGATCTTCATTATAGAGAGCTAGAATAAGGGGAAATCTATGATCTTCATTAAAGAAAGCTAGAATATGGGGAAATCTATGATCTTCATTAAAGAGAGCTAGAATAAGGGGAAATCTATGATCTTCATTAAGGAAATAAGAATAAATTACAAAGTATCATACATGAATGATTCTATGCCATTGTATAAGAAGTGGAAAAACATTATCTTATAAAAAGATTACTTTAAAATTCAGTTTAAAATGTAATTTTCATTTTCTAGCTGAAAAACACAAACTGGACAGCTTATATGCAATTTTTGCTGGTGCTAGTGTTGTAAAACCTCAAAACTATGAATTTGTATATCAAAAAATTAAGAAAAATTTTTTATTCATGAGTTTTTATGGTGAGTTCATTTTTTGCTTCACTCAATGCAATTGTTTGTGTCGTATTTACTAGAATGAAAAATCATTAACCTAACTTTTTCTTTTTTTAATACAGGATCAACAGAAATGATGGGGGCCTGTTTAACTTTTAATCGCACTTTGCTTATTTACAAAAGCGAAATGACTTGTCCAGCTTTAGGCGCTGATGTAATGTGTGTTAATGAAGAAGGTACGGTGCCTCAGGTATTTTTTGTGCTATCAAAAAAATATTTTTTTAGAAATCATTTAATAATTCTGTTGATTCTAAACTCAATTCTTTTATATTTGCATCAAGTTAAAGTATGTTCTTAGAACAGGAGTGACAAATTACGTTTAAGCATTTTTTTTAAATCTTAGCGTTAATCAATTAATCTCAATAATTTTTAACTTATTTGTTCCATACTAGTTGAAAGAAGAAAAATCATCAGATAAATTTCACTTAGCATCATAAGGGCATCGAGATTACTTTTCAGACAAGTTAAGAAAAATCTCTCAAAAAATATCTTATGTTGCCAAAACTTTTTCTGATTTCGGTTGACAGTTAAAAGAAAGAGATTTTCTAAATAATTCATGAAGTTTCAGAATTCTTTATCTTCTATTTCAGAAATATTTTCAATACATCAGCAACATTTCAGAAATATTTCATAAGAGGTTTAAGGGAAAAGTAGACATTTTAAAGGTTAGGGACAAAACAGATTGGAATAAGGACTTGAAAAGTTAGTAACTTCTTTGAAAGGTAATGTTGTTGTTGTTGTTGTTCTCTTCCCCATGACCAGCAGAGCTAGATCAGGTCCATAAGCTTGTTCACTCTGTGAAAGTCTAGCACCAACAGGGAAGCTTGAACCAGGTCCTGCCTAGTAAGTCCCAGACAAACCAAAATGTGGTCAGGGGAGGTCTGGTCAGCAGAACACTTACTGCAGATTTCGAAATGTTTATTACCATCGATATAAGTCATTTGAAACGTAATGTTGATGCTTTCTGCAACATCGGTTGATATTTACTATTGATTTTCTTGTCTATTTCTTTTCATTTTTTTTTCTCTAATACATAATATACTAAACAGAGAATAGCACAATGGATGGTTAACGCATGCATTACTTTTTTTTAAACTTATTTGTACAATCCAAGTTTAAAGGAGAAAAATCATTAGATAGATTTTACCAAACATCATAAAAGCATCGCGATTACGTTTCAGATAAGTTTTTAACAAAATCTCTCAAAAATACTTTTTGTTGCCAAAATTTCTTCTGATTTCGGTTGACAGTTTGAAGAAAGAGGATTTCAAAAGAATTCGTGTAAAGAAGTTTATCTTGAATGTATCAGAAATATTAACTATACATCAGGAACATTTCAGAAATATTTCTTTAGAGGCTTTCGAAAAAAAGAAAGACATTTCTTAGGTTAGAGACAAAACAGATCAGAATACGGACTTGAAACGTTTCTAAACTCTTTAAATCGTAATGTTGATGCTTTGTGCTATATCGGTTAATATTTACTATTGATTTTCTTGTCTATTTCTTTAAATTTTTTTTCTCTAATACATAATATACTAAGCAGATGATATCACAGACTAGGGTTAAGGCATGCATTTAAAACTCTTACTATACTTTAAGAAAGTAAGTACATAACTGTTATATATTAATTTCTGTTACATATTTGGTCTACAGGTTGCTCTATAGTTGGTGAAGTTGGTGATCTAGTCATAACAAAACCATATCCATCATTGCCACTGGGCTTATATGGAGATGACGATGGTTCGAGATATAGAGAACAATACTTTTCTAAACATAAAGGTGAATTTCTTACAATCTATATATATATATTTCTCTTACAATCTATATTACATGGCGACAAAAAAAAGCCTCACTACAACTCCCCGAATGGCCACGCTAGAAAATCAAACAAAGATTGCCCCTAAAAATGTCACATGCCAAAGCTAGCTGAAGTGACTCAACATGTAGCACTTTTAAAAACGGAAACGGAAATAACCAGAGAGAGCATTCTCACCAAGTGTGATCTGCTGATGACAACCTAAACAATATGGAAATGAATGGGGGAAAACTAGATCCTACCACGTGATTTTCCGGCCAATAAAAATGCGCCGACAACAATGGAAAACGGTGTCAGATCATTATGATTTTATGTTATATAGAACGTTTTCCTATAATACTAATTTTTTTTAAAAAAAAAATATTAGTATTATGGATTTTATATGGATTTGAATGACTGTTTTGAATTCTTAGAATTTTATGCATTTGCAATGTACCTAAATTAGAAGCGAGCGAAGCGGGCTTGGTTTGTGAAGCAAATCATATAAGATTGCGTAACAATTTTCGGGGGCTGGCGAGCGTTAGCGAGCAGGGGGCGCAGCCCACTAGTAGAAATATAATAGTAAAGATTTCATATTGTTGAACTGTTCGGAATATATCAAGCATATTATAAATCTGAAAAGTAGTAACGCTTTACATTAATACTATTTTTGCGTCGCATTTTTTTTATTTTCTTATTTTTAAAGCTTTTTAGTAATGTTCCATGCAAATTTTTGAATGTTGTTTCCTCGTACCATAAAAATGCAACGAAAAAATAAATTTCATTTTTTAAAGTGTTTTTACCCATTTAAATCTGGCAGAAGGAGAAAGGAAGTATTCTATAAGACTTGCATTTATACGTACTGAAGAGTGCGTCATAGCGCTCTAAAAACTATACTGTACGCGCATTAATAAAATTAAAAATTATTTTGGATTTATAAATGTTTTTGCAATTAAAAATCCCTTTAAAAGTGTTTTTATTTTAAAATCCCTTGAAAGGAGACCACTGTAAATTTTTTTAAAAAAAGACTTAACTTTTTTCAAAATTTACTCAATGGGATACCTACAAGTGACGTAATGCGGGTATCTCGATCCTGATTGGTTGTTGAAACGCGGCTTTTGTTTACGCTAACAACTGTTCTTTCCATTCGAATTCGAGTAAGCCAAGTATCAATTCTCTTAAATGTTATATGCTCTTATTCTTTCACTAAGATTTCAATTCTTTCACTATGTATTTTTTTCTCATCACACAGAAAGTCACGAAGCCATGTAGAACATTAACAATTGAATTATGCATTGAAGTTGCCAGATGCGCAAAAAAAAATCTATCACGGTTACAATAAAATACATAAACAAATAACAGATCTAAGTTAAGTAAAAGACGCAGACGAGAAAGAATTATATATCAAGGAATTCGATGAGCGATACGACATAGTATTTAATTAACTTCACGTTAATTAACATTCTAACTTATATGGAGAAACTTAGCTCAACTTTAACACTTTATTTTGCTTATAAACTATCAGCTGACGTCATTGGTCACATGTGTGGGTATGTCTGGTCTTCTTCTTCTTGGGTGAGATTTGGCAGTAATTAATCCAAAATCTAGAGGAATCATTATTTGCTAGATTACTTGCCAAAAACTAGATAAACATTATTGCCTCTAGTTTGCTGAATTTGACATAAGTTAATAGCCTATTAAATTTGCAAGTGAATAGGATGCAAACTAAAATTAAACCATTATCATTAAATTTAATGAATACAAAGTTTAGGAAATCTCATTTCAATCATAAACAGCACGTTGATGTTAAAAATTGCTATCATCTGCATGAGCTTCAATTTACAGTTTTAAAGACAATTATTTTACAAAAATACTTAGTGTCAAAATATATAAAAGTAGATTAATCGAAATTTTTAAAATTTCTACTTAATTTAAATCTTAAAGCTGCTAATCATTATTTCATTTTTTATTTATTATTTATTTAATTTCCTTTTAAAAATTTTATGTAGATAAATTTTCAATGGGGGATTTGGCAGTAGTTAATCCAAAAACTAGAGGAATCATTATTTGTTGTCGAAAGTAAGTGTTATTGCTTTTTATTTATTCTCTGTGGGTATTTTTCTGTATTGATTCGAAAGAAGTTTTTTCTCTAGTACCCAAAATGTCTTGAATAAATGAAAAGCTCAAAAATGCAATATAAAAAACCGAATTTTGTGGTCTATTCCATGACTTTCACCATTTGTTATTAACTATCATGTTTATAACTATTTTTCTGCACAAACTGACAACAGTACATGACAAACAGTTTCTAAACATAATTGCACACTGAGTATATTCAATTATGATTTATGCGAATATTTTTAACTGCTAATACGCGAAACATTAAATTTTTTCCTGAATTATAGATGTTAGTATTTATAACAATTACTTGAAAGATAATTTTTTCAGGTTTAAATGAGTGATTCCACTGTCTTGCATGAACGCATGAAATTATTTAATATATTTGTAATGAAATATTTGTGAAATACGCAACTATGATTCGACATATCTTAATACAAAAATGCTAAAACATATAACTTTCATATACATATTCGTAGAAAAAGATGGCGTTGAATTTTAATTTTTAACTGTTTTGTACCTCCTTTGTGAATTTGCCGGATAATTTTTATTGTGATACTAACGATTAAAAAAATCAAAATTCAGCATAAATGTTTGGAATACATAAAAAATGAAGATAAAGCATTAACGAATGAGCGATGTTAAAATCTATACATCAAAAATTATAATCTCGTTAAAATATTTTAGTTTTTGAATAAATACTAACACTTATATAAAATAAAAATTAAAAATTAATTATCATATTCGTATGTTGTAATAATTAATTATAAAAGGGTTTATTTTTTTGAAATATGTTTTTAAACATTTCCAAATACTAAACTCGTTAAGTTTGGTTCAAAATGTGCATTTATTGCTTTCTAGTGATGAAGTTCTTAATCAATTCGGTTGTAGATTTGGAAGTTCAGAAATTTATAACGTTGGTAAGTACTTTATACATAAATTACTTCATGCTCGAGAGATTAGTTTAAAATATAAGATACAAATATTATTATACATATTATGCTTATAATTAACATTGATAGGTGAAATATCAAATGTAGCTTGTAAAATTACGTATAATCTATGTATATACATGTATAAGGCCTTTATTCGATTAAAAAAAAATTTTTTAAATCAATTTTACGTAAGTAATGATATTTTTCCTTCTTTTCAAAGATTGTACATTATATGGGGAAAAGATCTCCTTTCTATAGGACTCCTGATTTTCAATTACGTTTGGATGACGGGTTTTCGCTCATAAGTGCGAAGTACCTAGTACAATACAGTCATAGACTTCGAACAGCATTTTCTCCGATGGACTTGATAACTGATCATCGAAGGTGAACAGCTAAAAATATATAAATTCAAAAAATAAAAAAAAGGAAGAGAACAGAACTTATTTTATCTAATCAATCTGGAACGAAAAAAAAATATCTGGAACGAAATAATATCACTCCAAAACTTTCAAACAATGTATTGCTTAACTTTGCTCTTGCCTAAGTTACTGCTCCTACAGCTAGTGTGATGATATTGTTCATTGTTTTTACTGTTTGTTTGATATTGCCCAACTTTTTCTAACTTGCTCATACTTAATCCAACTTAAACATACTTAATATTACGCCAGTCCAATGGTAGGTTAGTGATATTCTTCAAAAACATGCGTTTCAAATCATGGCAGAGCTCCTATGAGCCATTTTTCCAACAAGACAATGCTCGGCCACACGCATCAAGGCTATCCCAGGATTGCATCCGCCACACAAACTATCTCTCCCTGGCCTACTCGATCCCTAGATTTGTCACCGATCGAGCATATATGAGATCACCTGGGAAGGCAAATCGGACATCCTCAAAAATTAGTCTAATTAGAGTCGTATTTACAGCCACTATGGGACATAAAGTCGCAGAACTTTGTAAGGGACTTTTCATGCCTCAATACTTGGTCGTTTGTATGTTATATTCGTGATAGAAATGGCCCCACAGTGTACTAAAACCTGCGTTCATTCTTATTTTTCCTGTAATAAACGATCAGTTAGATTTAATTTTTTAATCATCCATTTCGATCAACATAGTACTTATGCATGTAAAATTTCGTTCTATTCTGATGATTCATTTTCATGGCAACGAGTGTATTAATATGCATGTATCGTAATTACGAGGCTTTAAGTTTAGATCTAATACACACGGGAGATAAGAGACTATGCATCCACCTTTAGAACTCAAGATCTTAAGGCTTAAGATTTTAAAACGATCTCTGAAGTAAAACTACTTGGTTTCAGAAATACAATGTAGTAAAAAAGCATAGTTTTCAAGCTACAACGTAGTAAAACTACATGGTGTTAGAACTAATGTTTAAGTATAAAGTATTTGTTCCATACCCTACCATCAGTTGACTGTGGATATAACTTCCAACTTGTTCATTGTTTAATACACATGAGAGATAAAGGACGATGAATGCACCTTTATAAAGAACTCAAGGAGATCTTAAGCCTTGAAATTTTAAAGCGATCTCTGTAGTAAAACTACATGGTTTTAGAACTTATGTTTAATTATAAAGTAATTGTTCCATACCCTCCCATCAGTTGACTGTGAATATAACTTCCAACTTGTTCATTATTTCTCCATGGTCCATCGTACATATATTTGGATTTTTTTATTTCACGATGTTATTCGATTAAATGAGGTTTCGGTGTATATTTTTATATTCACTATTCAAATATTTATCGAGTGCGATGTTTTTTTGTGGGGAAAAAAACAAATTTCTCTTGTGTTTTTTCCAGTACTTTTAAAACTCAGTTTCAAAAAATTAGTTCATAAAATTAGTACTCTTTAAATAAATTTTATATTTATATGATCTTTCATTTCAGTGAATCGTCTTCCTGAAGTGCACGACAGCCTTTGCGTATCTCAGTATAGTAAAAATGGTACAGAGAGAGCTGTTTTGTTTTTGAAACTGAAAACTGGCTTCAAATTCAATGATGAATTATTGAAGAAAGTTCGCGAAAAAGTAGAAGAGGAGTTGACAGATGAACACATTCCAGGGCTTATCATGGAGGTTCAAGATATACCAGTAAGAATATTTTTATTTTTTAAATTTTTAAAATAACATAAAAACGTAATAAGTTATTAAATATGAAAAATTACTTTTAAGGTTTTTCAAATGAACCAATTACAGTCCCTAGCTCAATTATTAGACGCGCTATATGATTCTATGTAAAATCTGTGGTTAACATTTAAATGCAATACTTTAAAAATAAATACAAATAGGAAGTATATAAAAATCTCCTGAATAAAAACCCATTACATGTATGTTTAAATATAAAAGTATTGCATATAAACTAGTGCAAAACATGCAATTATTTAAGATCTACAGTGTATCTAATAATTTGATCTAATTATTACAATAATACCTGGTATGATAAATATTCTATATTTATATAATATATCATCTTATTTATCCTAGCATCGAATTTATCTCATATATCTCCTAATTTAACCAATTGATACACGAATGTAAACAAGTGTAAACCGGTTTAAGTCACGTAAAAACAATAAAGTTATATAGTATCACCTGATAGTTCAAATTTTACATTGAATCTTATAGTGCGTCTATTAATTTGACTTCTATTATTAAAGACTCATTTATTTTTGTTAGAGTTTGCTGTGAATTAATTTTGAATTATGTGTTTTGATTCTAGTACAATATAACTGGAAAGAAAATGGAAATTTTGGTGAAAAAGATACTGAACAATATGCCGTACAATACTGATGTGGTAAAAAACAAGGATTCCATACAGCATTATTTGAATGTGCCACCGTTTGAAGAATAAAATCCATACATTCTTCTTTAATTTAAGGTTTCACTCATATAAATGAAATATTAAAATATTTTCTTATGTAAAAAGGAATTCTTGACTGTATTTTACGATAAATATATTTTTATTGGTATATTGCTTCCAAAAATAGAAGAAGATTCCATTTTTTAAAATGAAAAAAGAATAAAACGTATTTTTTTTATCCGTAAAAATAAATTGCCTTAAAAATTTTATAAAAAATTTTTCTGATATTTTATTTTTTGCTACTTTGTTGACCCTTTAGCGCAAAATTATAATTAACACATTTTTCATGCTTTTTTCATTATTTTGTATTAATTTAGGTAAAAATTAAGGGAAAATATTATATTTAGAATTTTAATAATTTATGATCATGAAATAGGGATAGATAGGCGCAGATAGAGACACATGTGCATATATGGCAGTACTTTTACTTTCGTTACTTGTACCACCGGTACAAGTAAAAAGTACGTACTTTTACTTGTACTTCGTTACTTTTTAAATTTAGTACTTTTACTTGTACTTTCGTTACTTTTTTAGGGAAAAAGTACAAGTATTTGTAACGGAAATGTCGAATGAAATCGTTACTTTTTTCTAAAACTCGGTAAGCTTTCTAAAAAAA
>NC_092213.1:20379460-20397871 GCF_043381705.1 Parasteatoda tepidariorum
GGAGCATAAAGTAGCAGAACTTCGTAAGGGACTTTTATGCCTGAATACTTGGCCATTCGTATCATACATTCCTGCTGGAAATGGCCCGACGTTGTACTAAAACCTGCATTCATTCTTATTTTTCCAGTAATAAATGATCAGTTAGCTTTAATTAGTTTTAACGAAGATCTTCAAAAATTAGTCGAGTTAGAGTCATATTTACAGCTACTGTGGAGCATAAAGTAGTAGAACTTCGTAAGGGACTTTTATGCCTGAATACTTGGCCATTCGTATCATACATTCCTGCTGGAAATGGCCCGACGGTGTACTAAAACCTGCATTCATTCTTATTTTTCCAGTAATAAATGATCAGTTAGCTTTAATTAGTTTTAACGAAGATCTTCAGAATTTAGTCGAGTTAGAGTCATATTTACAGCTACTGAGGAGCATAAAGTAGCAGAACTTCGCAAGGGACTTTTATGCCTGAATACTTGGCCATTCGTATCATACATTCCTGCTGGAAATGGCCCGACGTTGTACTAAAACCTGCATTCATTCTTATTTTTCCAGTAATAAATGATCAGTTAGCTTTGATTAGTTTTAACGAAAATCTTCAGAAATTAATCGAGTTAGAGACATATTCACAGCTACTGAGGAGCATAAAGTAGCAGAACTTCGCAAGGGACTTTTATGCCTGAATACTTGGCCATTCGTATCATACATTCCTGCTGGAAATGGCCCGACGTTGTACTAAAACCTGCATTCATTCTTATTTTTCCAGTAATAAATGATCAGTTAGCTTTGATTAGTTTTAACGAAAATCTTCAGAAATTAATCGAGTTAGAGACATATTCACAGCTACTGAGGAGCATAAAGTAGCAGAACTTCGTAAGGGACTTTTATGCCTCAATACTTGGCCATTCGCATCATACATTCCTGTTGGAAATGGCCCGACGGTGTACTAAAACCTGCATTCTTTCTTATTTTTCCAGTAATAAATGATCAGTTAGCTTTAATTAGTTTTAACGAAGATCTTCAGAAATTAGTCGAGTTAGAGACATATTTACAGCTACTGAGGAGCATAAAGTAGCAGAACTTCGTAAGGGGCTTTTATGATTGAATACTTGGCCATTCGTATCATACATTCCTGCTGGAAATGGCCCGACGTTGTACTAAAACCTGCATTCATTCGTATTTTTTCAGTAATAAATGATCAGTTAGCTTTAATTAGTTTTAACGAAGATCTTCAAAAATTAGTCGAGTTAGAGTCATATTTACAGCTACTGTGGAGCATAAAGTAGTAGAACTTCGTAAGGGACTTTTATGCCTCAATACTTGGCCGTTCGTATCATACATTCCTGCTGGAAATGGCCCGACGGTGTACTAAAACCTGCATTCATTCTTATTTTTCCAGTAATAAATGATCAGTTAGCTTTAATTTTTTAATCATCTACTTAGATCAACATAGTACTTATGCGTGTAAAATTTCGTTGTATTCTGACAACTCATTCTTGGTGCGTGAATTTTCATGGCAACGAGTGTATTAGTATATATGTTTCGTGATTACAAGGCTTTAAGTTTAGATCTAATACACACGGGAGATAAAAGATGATGCAGTTACCTTTATAAAGAACTCAAGGAGAACTTAAGGCTTAAAATTTTAAAGCGATCTCTGTACTAAAACTACATGGTTTTAGAACTACAACGTAGTAAAACTACATGGTTTTAGAACTAATATTTCCCTATAAAGTAATTGTTCCATACCCTACCATCAGTTGACTTTGAATATAACTTCCAATTAGTTCATTGTTTAATACACACGGGAGATAAAGGACGATGAATGCACCTGTATAAAGAACTCAAGGAGATCTTAAGCCTTGAAATTTTAAAGCGATCTCTGTAGTATAACTACATGGTCTTAGAGCTGCAACGTAGTAAAACTACATAGTGTTAGAACTACAACATAGTAAAACAGCATAGTTTTTAAACTACAACGTAGTAAAACTACATGGTGTTAGATCTAATGTTTAATTATAAAGTAATTGTTCCATACCCTACAATCAGTTGACTTTGAATATAACTTCCAATTAGTTCATTGTTTAATACACAGGGGAGATAAAAGACGATGAATGCGCCTTTGTAAAGAACTCAAGGAGATCTTATGCCTTGAAATTTTAAAGCGATATCTGTAGTATAACTACATGGTCTTAGAGCTACAACGTAGTAAAACTACATGGTGTTAGAACTACAACATAGTAAAACAGCATAGTTTTTAAACTACAACGTAGTAAAACTACATAGTGTTAGATCTAATGTTTAATTATAAAGTAATTGTTCCATACCCTACCATCAGTTGATTGTGAATATAACTTCCAACTTGTTCATTGTTTAATACACACGGGAGATAAAAGACGATGAATTCACCTTTATAAAAAAACTCAAGGAGATCTTAAGCCTCGTAATTTCAAATCGATCTCTGTAGAAAAACTACTTGGTTTCAGAAATACAATGCAGTAAAACAGTATAGTTTTCAAGCTACAACGTAGTAAAACTACATGGTGTTAGAACTAATGTTTAAGTATAAAGTAATTGTTCCATACCCTACCATCAGTTGACTGTGAGTATAACTTCTAACTTGTTCTCTGTTTAATACACACGGGTGATAAAAGACGATGAATGCACCTTTATAAAGAACTCAAGGAGATCTTAAGCCTTGAAATTTCAAAGCGATCTCTGTAGAAAAACTACTTGGTTTCAGAAATACAATGTAGTAAAACAGCATAGTTTTCAAGCTACAACGTAGTAAAACTACATGGTGTTAGAACTAATGTTTAATTATAAAGTAATTGTTCCATACCCTACCATCAGTTGACTGCGAATATAACTTCCAACTTGTTCATTGTTTAATACACACGGGAGAATAAAGACGATGAATGCACCTTTATAAAGAACTCAAGGAGATCTTAAGCCTCAAAATTTTAAAGCAATATCTGTAGTAAAACAACCTGGTTTTAAAACTACAACGGAGTAAAACTACATGGTTTTAGAACTTATGTTTAATTATAAAGTAATTGTTCCATACCCTCCCATCAGTTGACTGTGAATATAACTTCCAACTTGTTCATTATTTCTCCATGGTCCATCGTACATATATTTGGATTTTTTTATTTCACGATGGGATTCGATTAAATGAGGCTTCGGTGTATATTTTTAAATTCACAACAATTCAAATATTTATTATGTGCGATGTTTCTTTGTGGGAAAAAAAATTTCTCGTATGTTTTTCCCAGTACTTTTAAAACTCGGTTTCATGAACTAGTGCTCTTTAAATTAATATTTATACGATCTTTCAATTTAGTGAATCGTCTTCCTGAAGTGCACGATAGCCTTTGCGTGTCTCAGTATAGCAAAAATGGTACTGAGAGAGCTGTTTTGTTTTTGCAACTAAAAACTGGATTCAAATTCAATGATGAATTATTGAAGAAAGTTCGGGAGAAAGTAGAAGAAGAGTTGACAAGTGAACACATTCCAGGGCTTATCATGGAGGTTCAAGATATACCAGTAAGAATATTTTTAATTTATAAATTTTTAAAATAACATAAAGACTTAATAAGTTATTAAATATGAAAATTTATTTTTAAGGTTTTCAAATTAAACAATTAAAATCCCTAGCTAAATTATTAGACGCACTTTAAGATTCTATGTAAAATCTTAATTATCGGGTAATACTATACAGCTTCATTGTTTTTAAGCGGCTGAAACCAGTTTGCACTTGTTTACATACGTGTATCAATTTGTTAGCATTGTATAGCAATACTTTAAAAATAAGTACAAACATGAAGTATACAAAAAATCTCCTGAATAAAAACCTATTACATGTATGTTTAAATATAAAAGCATTGCATATAAACTAATGCAAAACATTATTTAAAATTATTGCATTTAAAATCAAAACATTATTAATTATTTAAAAACTACAGTAGGTCTAATAATTGGATCTAACTATTGTAATGTAATAATATAATACCTGGTATAATAAATATTCCATATTTATATAATATATCATCGTATTTATCAAAGCGTCGAATTTATATTATATATCTCCTAACCCATTGATATACGAACATAAAGAAGTACAAACCGGTTTAAGTCACATAAAAGTTATAAAGCTATATAGTATAACTTGATAGTTAAGATTTAACATAGAATCTTATAGTGCGTCTATTAATTTGGCTTCTATTAATATTAAAGACTCATTTATTTATTTTTTTTCAAATTGTTTAGAGTTTGCTGTAAATTCATTTTAAAATATGTGCTTTTATTCTAGTACAATATAACTGGAAAGAAAATGGAAATTTTGGTGAAAAAGATACTGAACAATATGCCGTACAATACTGATGTGGTAAAAAACAAGGATTCCATACAGCATTATTTGAATGTGCCACCGTTTGAAGAATAAAATCCATACATTCTTCTTTAATTTAAGGTTTCACTCATATAAATGAAATATTAAAATATTTTCTTATGTAAAAAGGAATTCTTGACTGTATTTTACGATAAATATATTTTTATTGGTATATTGCTTCCAAAAATAGAAGAAGATTCCATTTTTTAAAATGAAAAAAGAATAAAACGTNTTAGTACTTGTACTTTTACTTGTACTTTTTACTCGTTACTTTTTAAAATAAGAACTTTTTACTTTTTACTCGTTACTTTTTTTAAAAATACTTGTACTTTTACTCGTTACTTTTTAAAAGTAACGTTGCCATATATGCACATGTGTCCTTGGCAAGTATAGACTGATGACTCACATAATGGCTAACGGATTTTTTAATATCTATTAGGCTGTTTTTTATAATTAAGAAACAACAAAATTAATTTTTACTTACAATTAGAGAGTTAGAAAAAAGTATATAAAAGAGACTCCGTTGTCCCATCAGCGTTGTTGCTTTCTTTACCAGAAATTTCACTACCATTCAGTACCGCTGTTTAACCAGAATTTTTTTTACCATGAAGAAGTATCTTTAAGCAAAATACAGTTGGTTTAGTTTTCGTTAATCGAATAAACTCAAAATTCTTAAGTGAAAATGGAAAAATTCTTTAAAAATACGAGCAATGCTTCGGCTAAATTTAATTTTAATATGTTCGTTTTCTGAATGGGACATTTAATTTATTTACAAAAAAATACATTTTTGAAAAGAATAAGTATTTTCCAGAATATTTGAGACTTATAAAAGGAAGAATAATATAACTTAAAGGCTTTATATGTGTAAAAGTACCTTTTTTTTAATTCACTACAATTTCGTTTTGTTTTTTTAAAACATACAGCACTATAACAAGCAATTTGAAATGTAATTCAAAATAATTTGCTGACAAATCATAATAATTTATTTATTAAATAGTATAAAATACAATTACACAAATGATTAAAATATACATTTATGATGAACCATATGTCTATTTAAATTATAAATAAAGTCAGATCATCAGAACGCTTTGAGTGAAGATTCCGATTTCACAAAGTCCGAGATAAATTTAAAGCATAAAATGAGCATTCTATGTATGAAAAACAAATAATCTCGTAAAACAAAATTTTTAAATTTAAAGAATTTAATCGACTATTTCATTGTTGGAGCAATTTCTTTTACTACCTTTCATGGTTTCATCACTTACTTTTGGTGCATCTATTATCACAGATTTTGACAGCATAAAAATATTTTTTAAGCTCTGTACAACACTTTTGAAATAGCACATGGTATGAAGAGATAACTGAAAAGCTATTAGTTCACCAATAATAAAAATAAATCGTTTTTCATATTTCACTCCGTTTTCTTTTGAGTAAATTTAGGTCATGAGTTTAATGTCATTTTTCGAAAAAGTTATTTAAAAATCAAAGATTTTGATTAAATGATCAGAAATCTCCAAGCTCTACTGCCTTGAAAAATTCTACAGACTTTGGATTGATGACAACTTCTGAATTCAAAACTTCTCGTTTGTTGATTAATTTCTTCACTAATCCATTAAGCTTCTTTCCTGTCATGTTATACTGAAAGAAAATTAAAAAAAAAATACTGTTAGAATGCAAAATACAGGGTGTTTCATAATCATTTTTAATTTGTATATTTTTATTTTATTTGTCATAAATAGAATCAAAAAGTATTCCCACCAGGGGTCACAGGTTGATATTTAAACGACAATGAAACAAAGATATTGTATGTACTTATAAGATCTGTTGAATCACTAAATAAAGAAAGCTGTGTAGGAAACATTCATACCAATTTGTTTTCCTAATAAAACGTGGTGTGTTTTACGATTGATGCTGAGTACAGTGATTTGACAACTATTTTCCTTCTATTGCGAATACTATGAACGCTAAAATCGAATGTCAAAAACTGATAAAATAAAATTTAATTTTGAAAAGAAAATTTTTGCAATATGTAGTTGGCCTTACAAAGATGCCAAATATACAAAAATCTCCATTTTTGATTTTTGTCACTTACGTTGATTTCTCAATTGCACGGTAGAATAGAAGTCTTTCAATTCCTCCAGCAATCAAACATATTTCATGTTCTTAGTTTCGCCTCCCTCAGTAGTGATTCGTAAGAATTTTGGTAATGTTTCCTTTTTTTCTCATTTAAATATTAATTTGGACCCGCTATGTGCATACATTCTTTTTACTTCATTTTTAACAAGGATTTTAAAAATTTATATTAAGTGCGGTCATTACGAAATATCCGAAGCATGACGTATAAAACTGTTTGAAATTAGCACTTTGTAGAGCAAAATTTAATACACTCATAATATCTGATTAGTATCTTTCTATTACTGTTTTATCAATAATTATTAAAGAATGTCGTAAATAGGTTATCATAGCACTTATAATGTAAATATTTTTTTATCTATTCGTGGCAAACTATATTATTTAGCTCATTTTAGACTTACATAAATTACATAGATGCTTTAATTGAGGCATCTAATGAAAATTCCTAGTAAACAAAAATATTTATGTTTATTCAAAAAATTTATTTTTCGATCGTATTTGCTTTCGATCGTATTTTCTTTCTATTTGATATCATTGCTTTCGTTCGATTATAAATGGTTAAAATACTAAGTATGACGAAGTACTTAAAAATTGACGTAATATTTTAAAAACTTTACATAATATATTATTTTCTCTTACTGGTATATCTGGTGCTTCCATGATAATTTCAGGAACGTGCTCAAAAGTCAGTACTTCTTCAATGGTTTGTTTGATTTTCTGTATAACATCGGCAGTCAAATGATGTTTTGGAAGCATTTTGACAAACAAAACTACACGTTCATCTAAACTTGAATTGTACTGAGATGCGCATACATAATCCATAAGACCTGGAAAGCCTTCAACTAAAGAAAGAAAAAGCATTTACTTCTTTATAAAGTGACGTTAAATAAATGAAATCTTGGGAGTTTTAAAATATCAGTTTATCATTTTATTTCATAACCGTCCTTGAATAGCCGATCCAATTTTTTGGGTTTACGACTACTAATGTTCAATTCCGTAGCCTTGTAATTTTGAACCCCACCCAGAAGACAAGGAAACTACTGGACCAAGTATTGAGAGAAATTTGCCATCGTGGAGGATTTTTGATGGAATTAACCCACATTTGCGTTACACGGGGAGAAAAACCACGTAAATCTCATACGGTTAGCCTACGTCTACAACTGAGGATATTGTACGCCAGCACTCTGGTCGGTGCAAGCCACATGCGGAATTCGTATCGACCAGTTATCGCTGGGATTCGAACCCGGTTTACCTCATTGGAAGGCAAACGATCTAGGCCCTGAGCCCTCACTGCTATCAGTTTATCGTTTGGAGAAAAAAATGTACAAGTTTTCAATATTCTTTTTATTTATAAAATTATATAGTGAGCCATAAGGGGAAAAGTTATTATTTTCGGCCAGCTAGTGAATTGGGCAACCTCTATTATTTTGTAAGTTATTGACAGCAAGTGCTGCCTTTTGACGGTCTAATATAATTTTTGAAGTTAAGAAATCACCCCCTTAATCGTGTGTTAAATCATGTTCATACAAAGTTCCTGTGCAAAGAGACATCAATTTTGCATTTTTACTTCTAATTTTTCACTGTAAACAAGTATGAATACTTGCGAGACGTTAATATCATTTCAGTTGTAACTCTTAATATTTCAAAACTAAGTGAGTTTTGTTAGTAATGGTTGTATACTTTGCTATCGATGAATTCATTGACATATATAGTTAGCCATGTTAACAATGGTTGTATATTTTGCTATAGACGAATTCATTGACATAGTATATAGTTAGTCATGTTAACAATGGTTGTATACGCTGTTAAAGACGAATCCATAGAGCATATTACATACCGACGACTAGTTTTCTTCAATGAGACAACCTGAGCTGCTGTGATTAAGCTAGTTGCGTAGTTAGGAAAATCACATCGAGGCTAATATTTTGCAATTTTTTGGAGTTGTACACTAAAATGCCATTGTATCTGATTTATTGAAAATTTAATTGTTCCAACAGGAGATATTAAATATGTAATTAGACAATGATTTAAGTTATTTTTTTTTAGATGAGCACTGGATATCATTATATGTTTAGTGTATTTCCTGAGGTCTGTGGTTGTTCCATATCAGCATTTAATTACTACAAATCATTTTCATAATAGTAGTTAAAATTTTTTCGATTAATAATTAAGGGGATACTTTATTTAAAAGAAAATAAATAGCTTTAAACCCATTTAAAAAACATCCCTGGCTTCATGATGAAGACCGGTTTCATGTTTCATGCATAGTGCCTATGGTATTTAGGAAAGTAATAATTACATTAACGAGTAAACTATAAAAATGCCCAATTTTCATAACTTTTAGGAACACAAAGAACCCATTAACCTTTTCTTGTTTATACATTATTTTAATTTAAATATAACTCCCATATTTATAGTCGTTTAAAGCGAACTAAAGTTAAGAACAATTTAAGCACATAAAGCATAATTTAAGTTTGACTAGCAGCTTCTTGCATACAACAACCAATAACTTTCATTTTTTTAGCAATAAATAAAAAAGCAGTAGAGAGAACTTTTGAATTTACTGCAAATATTTGAAAAACTGAAAAGTAATATGAACTATTGGTTTTGTTCCTATCTGTTATCACATTTTTGAAAATCAAATTTTAAAATGAGAGGTATTCCTCGAATATGGTCAAGTTTCTCAAATTTTTTCTAGACATATATTAGTCTTAGTTACGTATAAAACTAGGGATTTGTTTCCTTTACAAAAAACAGCTTAAATTATCCTTAACTTTCAAATAACATATATTTTATAGATTGATCTTTAAAATATCATTAAATATATTCCAGTATTAAAGTTTATATTGATTTAAAGGACGTAGATAGGATGAAGAACGGTATCGTCCCAATAAACGATTTGCCTTACTTATTTGTGTAATTACTTTACAAAGCAACAGGTGGCACCACTGAGATTTTTGGTAGCTTCTAGTAATTGAGATTGAGCTAAGATTTTGGCCAAGCTTCTAGTAATTGAGACAACGCAGTTTTTCTTTTTTTTAATTTATTTACTGCTCTTGCAATAATTTAGTAATTTGACACCAATACATTTTGAATAATAGAATACAATTATACTGCTTTAGAATTCATTATTAATTGATTTTATAAGCTTATGGCAAGCATATATATTAAATTCATAAACAAATGAATATTTACTTAAAGAGAAATAAAAGCTTTCTCTAATTTATTTTTTGTAAAAGCAAGAAATTAAAAAATTTCTTTTGTGACAACCTTTCTAAGCTATTAAAGAAATCACTTAATTATTGCCAAAATCCTTTATTTATTTATCAGTAAACCAACACATAACAAATTCAAAATAGATTACGAATAAGTCATTTTTGAATAAAAAAAAAAAAGTGCTTTTTATTAATTGAAGATTTGTAACTATATTTCTTTTTGTCACATTAATAACCAATAATAAAACAATTAGTTTCATTAGCTTACTCATCAATTCAGAAGGTCGGAATCTCTTAACTGTTTTATTTTCAATTTAGCAGAGATCACCGATGAGAGATTAAACCGGTTCTATTACATAACAAGTCCAAATTGGAGAGGAACAAGCAGATTTTAAAATCAGCATTTGTTTAGATTTTGGATGAAGATCAGGCAAATTTGGATGTAAGCTCTATTAACAATTAACTTCACGACATCACAAAATGAAAAAAAGATTAGTTGTCCATTGATAGTTTCTTTAAAGCAGTATATTTTATGGAAAATTGTGGACTGAAAATTTTAGCAGCGCCGCCTATCGAACCGTAAAATGCTTACACAGTTAAGTAAGGTCGTCCGCATGTTGGGATGACCTCAAAAGAAAAGGGATAAAATAATAATTTAAGATAGTTCAATATATTATAAGACCACAGTTTTAATTTTAAATTTAGTAAATATTGGTTACTGTATTTTCGTTTAAGAGACTGGCCATACGAAATATCTAAAAAGCGAACTAAATATTTTAATAATAAAGTGACGCTCTTTAACATTCAGACCATTTTACTTACGTGCAAAATAAATTTCAGAGCAGTTGAATCTTGCTCCTTTTGGATTCATTGTTTCGTCACTGGAAAATCAGAATGAAATGTTAAATTTAAAATATGAATAAACTAACTAAGCTAATTTATAAATATATCAAATTTTCTTCCCTACAAATTATTAAAGAAATCATAACATATACCATTGGATGTTTTCATTTTAAAAAGTATGGACATTTGTCCATATAATACTAAACCATTACCATGAAATGCTTTTACAAATTTTTTGCGCTAAAAGAAAAAAACAAATTTATAGAAAACTACAAAACCCATGTAAACTACAAAGGGTTACCTGCGAGTGACGTAGTGTGAGTATATCGATCCTAATTGGTTTATGAAATGTGGCATTTGCTTACGTCAGCAACTATTCTTTCCGTTCTATTTCAAGCAAGCCAAACTCGCCAAATACCAATCATCACAGTGACACGTTCTACATTCTTTCCCAAACATTATTTCACTATATATTTCTTACTTAACACAAAGACAGAGACGAAGTTAGTTAGAACAAACAAATTATGCATGGAAGCTGCCAGGTGCACAAAACAAAAATATATCACTATTACAATAAAATACTTAAATAAATGATGACTCTAAGTTTAATAAAAGACGTAGACCTGAAAAAATTGCAATTTTTTAACAAAATCGACGTGCGATACAGTTTTGTATTTAATTAAATTCACGTTTATTAACATTATAACTTGTATGGAGAAACTTAGCTCGACATCCTGTTTATAAACGATCAGCTGCAGCTGAGTTCATGGATCATGTGTCTGCGTATCAGTGATCATCTTCTTCTCTAGATGCAAGTACCTAATTGCATGGGTTGCACAACTAGCTTTTGCAAATATAACGATGTGATAATCACTGCGCTTGTACAGAGCTTGCTGAAAGCAGATAAAATGCAATATGTGGCGGCTTTACCATAGTCTGAAATATTAATTACTTTACTAAGCCATATCTATAATAAAATCTTTCAAACATTGTATTATATTACCTCCGTCCATAGATAATCATTCCTTTTGTGTTTGGATTGATCCATGCATCGTCACCAACACACCAATGACCTGCAGAAAAATAAAAACATTACATTTCATTTACTTAAAGGAACTTTGCATATAAATCACAAACACATTATTTGTTGGGTAAAATGAATAAAGCTATTGAAAAATACAGTCACCTGGTAAAACTAACATAATTCTTTTTCATAATTTGAGTTTCCTTGTCTTTTGGATGGGGTTCAAAATTACAAGGCTACGGAGTTGAACAATAGTAGACATAAACCCAAAATTGGGTCGGCTGTTTAAAGACGGTTATAAAATAAATATAAAATCTATTGCATTTAATATAAACCTAATTTTCAAAATAGTAATATTATTTATGAATCATGTCGTGGCCATTTAAAATATTAAGGGGGAAAAAAGAAATTATACATAGATGACTAAATCATATTTTTGTTTCCTTTTTGTACTTAAATATGCCTAAATTTTGCTCCTGAAAAAAAATCACTCTGCTTAAAATCAAAGTAAAAAAGTCCAGAGTTGGTCATTTTAGGTTTTTTATTATAAACTCCGATTTTTTTAACTGCATAATTTTTCAATACAACATTTTCCTTTGATTTACTATGAAAATGAAACTATGATTATAAAATGTTTACATTTCTGAAAAATTCGGATCAAAAATTATGAGTGATATTATTTATGTCTTTACAAACTAAAATTCTGAGACAAAATTGCTGCATTTTTATTACATTGTTACCCTTTTAAAATTTTTAACTTAAAACAATGTTGTTTTCATAATTTGTTATCAATCAAACTGTTGCGTTTGTGTGTTATCACAAGGTGAAATCTATTTATCTTTTGACCTTTATTCTGACTTCCGATTCTTCAGAATTATCTAATCTTAAAGATTTACGCAGTGCTGAATTTTGAATAAGAAGAGTATTAAATGAGAATCAATTATTCAGCTATTTGATTACAAATCATAATGATAACCGTAATAACTAAAATAATAATCTTAATTAATCATTACCTGGATATTGTGTCAGATATGTTTCTGTCACAACAGATTCGCCTTTGTGATTTATTGCAGCTATGGGCATCGCTGGATAAGGGTTTGAAATTACAACTTCTCCCCTTTCACCTACTACTGATTCACCTATAAAAAATCCAATATAATATTCCATTAAAAATTCCGATTCCATCATTGTTATGATAAATGTGCTCAACAAAATAGGTTAATGTTAAACTGCTCTAAACTTTCAACACAAAATTTACAAAAATCACCAACAAGAAACCGATACAATATTCCATTAAAAATTCCGATTCCGTCATTGTTATGATAAATATGCTCAACAAAATAGGTTAATGTTAAACTGCTCTAAACTTTCAACACAAAATTTGCAAAAATCACCTACAAGAAACCGATACAATATTCCATTAAAAATTCCGATTCCGTCATTGTTATGATAAATGTGCTCAACAAAATAGGTTAATGGTAAACTGCTCTAAACTTTCAACACAAAATTTGCAAAAATCACCTACAAGAAACCGATTAAAAATTCCGATTCCGTCATTGTTATGATAAATGTGCTCAACAAAATAGGTTAACGTTAAACTGCTCTAAACTTTCAACACAAAATTTACAAAAATCACCTACAAGAAACCGATACAATATTCCATTGAAAATACCGATTCCGTCATTGTTATGATAAATGTGCTCAACAAAATAGGTTAATGTTAAACTGCTTTAAACTTTCAACACAAAATTTACAAAAATCACCTACAAGAAACCGATACAATATTCCATTGAAAATTCCGATTCCGTCATTGTTATGATAAATGTGCTCAACAAAATAGGTTAATGTTAAACTGCTCTAAACTTTTAACACAAAATTTACAAAAATCACCTACAAGAAACCGATACAATATTCCATTAAAAATTCTGATTCCGTAATTGTTATGATAAATGTGCTCACCAAAATGGATTAAAGTTAAACTGCTCTAAACTTTTAACACAAAATTTACAAAAATTGGCAACATTTATTATTTTACCTTTTTCATTCAAAACTTTCAAATCCATTGCCAAAGATGGAGCTTGCAATTCACCTCTATATACTGGAAGATTAAAATCACACCCAGTCAGTTGACCAAATACTTCGGTACAACCTAAAAACAAATCACGTAGAAACTGTCCATTATTTATACAAATACTACTATCTAAATAACTTCATAAAATCATTTTTAAAGTATGTTGTCATAAAAAAATTATAACAGTAAAATTATAAGAAAAACATTATTTCGTGTAAATCAAACGACATAATGATTAAATTTCAATGAAAAGGAGGAATCAACCAGAGCCAGGCATAGTGAATTCTAAGTTAAAGAAAAGTCTATTATTATGTCAAAGTTTTTTAAAAAATCACTGCAATACGCAATTTTTCAATTCATTCCTAAGTCGTCTCTTTTAGTTTCGCTACTTGTGCCTCATACAAACAAAAGGTTTAAAAATGCAAAAGACACAAGCAAAAATTGGAATTGCTTGGAATTGCAGGGTTTGAAATCCTTGAGGAAAAAGATAGAGGTTGTAGGTGGTTCGGTGGAATGGCCTGCTAGATCTCCAGATATCAGACCTCCAGTCACGGTAATATGTTGACTCCGCAGTTTGAGACAGAATTTAGTGTTTTAAGACCTCGCCAGTAATATCTCAAAAAAATCTGTGGAACCTTGTCTGGCGAGTGTGGAAAAATTTACAGTATGATTCTAAACTAAGATCAAATCAACTTTTTAAGAAAATTTGTTAATCCTAAATTTTTATGAACCTCAAAGTTTAATGGTTCGTAAAATTAACAGTTGGAAAAATCATATTTAAGTGAAGTATCAGAAATATAAATTAAAATGTTGGCTTTTATTATAAACTGTCGAACCTTAGATGTTACAATAAATAAACGAAATATTGTTCTATGTCACGAACATCAAAGCAGGTTTATTTTGGAAGAGAAAATTTAGGGAGTGACTAAAAGCATTCAAAGTACTGTCACTCTAATCAAATTTAATATGCCTTTTTTCCTGTACTATTTTAACATTTTTCATACGCCTTTGGTTGGCTGACACGGAAATTTTGTTTCAAATTTAAGTTTATAATTTACATAGCAATATAATTTACAATATGTTGCGAACAATCTGCATTATCATCTACTATTGGGGGGAAAATGAATTCCAATTTGTATTTGCCGAATTATGCTCAATTAAGCTGTGAAGTTGATTAATTCCATAGCATCAAAAAAAGCTATTATGACCAACTCATCTTGATGCCCTGGAATCTTTTTACATTCATTTGAATGCCGATTCCCTTGTTAACGACATGAGTTCCTCTCCATAACGCATGTAAATACATTTCGCCCTGATTTGTCTCTCTTGGTTACAGGGGCTCTTCTAGTTTTGTTTTCCACCTTTATTTTCCCTTTCTTTGTTGGAAACTAACTTTTATGGTTCAAAATCCCTCTTTGTTTTCTTCATTCATATCTGGCAAGTCTTGAGAATGGGTACCTATTATTGAGTGCTTGTAACTTGTCGAGTTTTATTACCATCTTTGTATTTTTTGAAGCCAATAAAACTTTTAATCAAGATTATCTTTGCGTTTCAGTTTCTTGGAATTATTCCTTTAACTATCCTTTGTTTCATATAACCATTTTCAGTGTAAGGTAGCTGCCACTATTTTTAGTGCCAAGACACACTAAAATTTTCAATGTGCTAAATCATTGGTTTATACTATAGATTATTATAATCTCTTAAATATTTTATGTCTAATTGAATAATTGTGTTTCTTATTTTTAAATTTTCATACGAAATAAAAACATATTTTTTTTAATTCTTACCATACACTGAATTGAAAAATAATCCTGGCTTAATTTTCTGTGCAAGAAAATCATAAACTTCAAGCTTTGCTGGGCTTCCCATTGTCATAAGATGTCTTAAATTCTTCAACGAATGTTTAGAGGCTATAAATTGAAATAAGTTTAATATTTTAAAATTACATATGTAAATTTACATAATAAAAATTTGCTTTCTCAATCAGAAAAGAAATACGGATGTAAAAAGTTATTAAATACTTCTCACTCGCCAAATAGTACATTAAAGCTCTCGGCTGTAATTTTTTTTCTTATTTACACAAAGTGAATTTTATGAAAAAAACTCGCTAACTTTATCGTATCTTGTTTTCTTCACATTTTAGATGTGATTTTTTTTTCACTTTTACTTACTGAATTTGTCAGTCGTTTAATATTATATTACTTTAAAATTGCGATTTTTTAAAAGCTGGTCAAGGTATTTCTTTGACAAGTACAGATAAAAAAAAATTTAAGTTTGTTGAAGAAGACAATTTTTTAATTCTTAAATTTTAAAAGATTTAGTTAAATAATACCTAAGACTCATACCACTTTATTATAAAAATGTTTTAGCATTTACTTGATTGTGTAAAAGTTTCACTACAAATAAGCGATAATAAACACACATTCTTAAGACCCACCCAAAATAAGCAGATTTAAATATGGTGAGTATCGAGAACGTACGCCTATTTTCAAATTATTTCGACTTTTCACTTTTACAATTTTTGAAAGCTAATTAAGCTTTTACATTATAACGTTATAACTATTTACTTCATTAATAAACTATTAATTATTGTTACTATCATAATTAATGGTAATTAATGTTATTTTAATACAATAATTATTAATAATTTAATTAATTATCAATAATTAATTATTATTAATTTAATTAATGACCAATAATTATATTATTATTAGTTTAATTAATGACCAATAATTAATTATTAATTTAATTAATTATCAATATCTAATTATTATTAATTTAATTTATGTAATTAATGAAAATTAATATAACCATTAATTCTTATTAATTATTATTAATTATAACTATTATTAATTATTAGCATTATTACTAATTGCTTTGGGACGATACATTTAATGCTTAGTATTTTTCCAATAATTTTACACAAAAAGTGAAACGTGCTAAAATAAAAACAAAGTTCATTACTCGGTCCATGGTCTTTCAATAACATAGTCTCTACAATGCTTGACCAAATATAAGACGATGTGATGCCAAATTTATCCACCAAGTCCCAAAAACGGGTAGGAGAAGTTTCAAATGGATATCCATCGTATGATACTAATGTTAAGCCTAAATGTAGAGAATTAATAGCCATGTTCCATGATATCCAACCTACCTACAATAGACAAATAAAAATGTATCTTTTTAGAATAGACCTGTCCTTTGTATATTTTTTTTAAGAAATGTAATTTTCAAAAAATACATTTTTTTATTAAAAAAAATCTGCTTTTTCTTTAAGGAAAAAACGTCTTTTTTAGCTTTTAAAAATGTATGATTGAACTGAACGTTTTCCCATAAATTATTTATTATTATAATGAATATAATTATATTTGAATTATTAATAAATTTTGAAGCATATCACGCAAACTATCTTTAAATTTAAACTCAAAACTTTTTTTAAATTTTATTTTGCAAAATAAATGTAAAAATAAAGAACAGACATTGAAAAGCCAAAAATCAAAGCTTTTCTTTGATAAGGAAAGTTGTCTTAAATAGATTTTCTCTAATTAACAAGGTACCAAATTTAGAAGAAATATAGAAGTTTAATAATAACATGAACATTAATGACTTTAGATGAAATTAAGAATATTTAAGCACTATCTTTAAAACTTTAAAAGATTGTTGCTTTCATCTTCATAGTAATATTTAATTCATTTGAATTAAAATTATTAACACAAGAAAGAAAATTCTGATAAAATTTCCTCACTGTATGGTAATGACTATTATAGTAATGATTATCAAAACATGTCGACTTTTCCTTTCTACAATTTTAGGAATTACGCTTTTTCATTATCAATGAGATTTCTGGTTTAAAAAAAACACAATTCTGATTAATAAAAACTATTCATTTGGTAATTTTTCCGTTAATATGGCAAAGATATACTGAAAATTTTGATTTTTGAAATTATAGTTCTTACTATCACGCATTTAGTAAAATATACAAAAGAAAAAAGTAAATTTAACCTAATAAAAGGCTTTTATGCCTTGCATTACGATAAAATTATCAATTTTATCATATTGACCAAATTTTATCTCACAAAACCATACTTTATTGTTAATTTTTTAAAATTCCTCACTAAATTGTTTTGAAAAATTACCAGCTCCTGAAACAGTGTACATTTTAAAATATTTTGATAATTTTGACCTTACTTTTTCTTCTTCTACCTTTCCAAAACACAATATCTACTTGTATATTAAGGATTAAACTTTAGAAGCTTTAATAAACTATTATTCTCATAATTGCAGATTTTTGATGAATTTTAATTATTAAAATAGCTATAAAGCATAAAAATCTATAGGGGCAGCATAAAAATACGACCAAAGAGGTATTTAATGCTAAAACTGAAAAAGATATTTAATGTTCGCTTTTTTCTGTCTTAAATAAAGAAACAAATACTATGAAGATGAAATAAATTTACTTATTATTGTTTCAAATCTATTATTACAGCTAATAAATAACAAGTTATACTCACTGGAGATATGTTGAAATTAACATCTTTTCTACCATGATCTTGATGTAATCCATAATCTCTTATGGTAGTTATAAAGCTCTATAAAATAGAATATAATAATATTATAAGAAAAAATTTCGAAGTTGCCTCGTTATTGAGTTATAATATATATATTTATATATATATACACACGCACAACTATTGAATGAATATGTCAAAAACTTGTGTTTCAACGCGTCACCCTGAAT
>NC_092213.1:20398002-20420540 GCF_043381705.1 Parasteatoda tepidariorum
GATTCCACAAGGTGCTGATAGGTAGTCTGAGGTATCTGGTACCAAGCGCTCACCAACTGGTCCTACAATTCCCTAACATTGCGAGGGGGTAGCGTGACAATTCTAATTTGGTTTTCAAAGTAGGAGCACAAATGCTTTTTTGGATTAAGGTCAGGTGAATTTGGGGGCCAAGACATGACTTGAAAGTCGCTGGAATGTTCCTCGAACCAATCCATGACAATTCGACCCTAATGACATGGTACATTATCCTGTTGGTAAATACCATCCCCCGCAAGAAAAACTGTTGCCATGAATGGCTGAACCTGGTCTGCAACTATGTTCAAGTAGCTTACAGATGACAGGGATTGTTCTATGAGGATTATGGGTCCTGTAGCGTATTAAGCAATATTAAAGAGCTGTTCAGTTTTTTTATAAAAACTTTTATTTACAAACAACACAAACAGTAACAAATATGAATTACCCGTAACGGGATAGTGAAAAGATCATAAAACAGCAAGAAAAGCCCGTAACGGGATATAAGGAAACTCACCCGTAGCGGGATAGACAAAATATTATGAAACGACTAAATAGATAAAGTGCCCGTAACGGGATAGTGAAAACTCAAATTCCACACAAAACTAATTCTAAAAAATCAACAACTTTCTGGTGTTCTAATTTTATCATCTGCTTTTATTACTTAAATTTATCTTTTTATGTGTTTATTTTAATTATGCTTTTGCCAGCAAGTTAGTTTTTAATATTTTTACTTTTATTCATGCTTTTGAAAACCAATTATCTTTCTTGTATTTTTAGACTTTAAAGTCCTAATGTGCCCCATGAAAACACTGTTCCTGGGCGAGAAACCATGAAAACCTGGGCGAGCCCATTGTTATGGATGGAGAGTGGTCATAATGTAATGGCTCTTCGGTGTATATATTTATATTAATTGTAATTATTTAGTAAAAACTAAACTAAACTAAATAATATTTTTTGTTGACCTAAGTGGGAATTGAATTTAATTTTTTTTCTTCTCTTATATTACTTGTTTTCGTTTGCATACTGTATCAATACTTACGCCATGTGAATGTATTAGGCGTTTCGGAGGACCCGTTGTACCCGAAGTGAAGCTGATACACAGAGGATAGTCGAATGGCACTTCTTCAAATTGAATGTCACCTAGATCATGTTTACTTCGTGCAGATTCAAGAAAATCTGATATGAAAACACTGCAACAATAAGAATGTGGTAAATATCTTCAGAAAATAAGATATTAAACTTAAAGTCGTATTTTCTTTGATTAAAAAAAATATCTTAACAGCCGCAGCTGTCACAACTGTTAGGGTTTTCAATTTAGCGTTACATTATAAGAAGTAATTATTTATTAATAATAAGTTTTTTAAATAAATATTAATGATAAATATTATTAATAAATATTATTAATAAATATTAATAATAAATATTATTAATAAATATTATTAACGAATATTATTAATAAATATTATTAATAAATATTATTAATAAATATTAATAATAAATATTTAATTACTTAATAATAATGTTTATAAATTAATAATTAAAACGCGGACTAAATGACAAAAAGAAAAATAAGAATATCTGTAATTTATTTTCTTGGGGGGGAAGAGGAGTTAATAAAACATCTTCTTTATTCAATTTTTACTATTCGTTGACCCTCTCCCTATATATATTTATATATCTTGTTCAAATTTTCAATAATTAATAAAATACTTTTCATTCATCCACTAAATACATCTTTTTAATATACTTGAAGTCAATCAAGTTTAAATACACTTATAGTGGATGACACGTGATGTTAATACAGTGTTTTCAAATATTAATTCATTAATTAAACTTAATTAATTAATTTTACTTTTATTTGAGAGAAAAAAAATTATCTTATATAAGATATTTAGTAGGACATAAATTTATGAATAAATACAGTCAGTGGCGAGTCTGTCCTATGTATGTATGATTCTGTCATTTGTATATACACCGAGGAGCCATTACATTATGACCACCCTGCTAATGACATGTAGGACCACCTTTAGCCCTCAAAACTGCTAGCATCAGCAGTGGTATTAATTCCACTAGGTGCTGATAGGTAGTCTGAGGTATCTGGTACCAAGCGCTCACCAACTGGTCCTACAATTCCCTAACATTGCGAGGGGGTAGCGTGACAATTCTAATTTGGTTTTCAAAGTAGGAGCACAAATGCTTTTTTGGATTAAGGTCAGGTGAATTTGGGGGCCAAGACATGACTTGAAAGTCGCTGGAATGTTCCTCGAACCAATCCATGACAATTCGACCCTAATGACATGGTACATTATCCTGTTGGTAAATACCATCCCCCGCAAGAAAAACTGTTGCCATGAATGGCTGAACCTGGTCTGCAACTATGTTCAAGTAGCTTACAGATGACAGGGATTGTTCTATGAGGATTATGGGTCCTGTAGCGTATTAAGCAATATTAAAGAGCTGTTCAGTTTTTTTATAAAAACTTTTATTTACAAACAACACAAACAGTAACAAATATGAATTACCCGTAACGGGATAGTGAAAAGATCATAAAACAGCAAGAAAAGCCCGTAACGGGATATAAGGAAACTCACCCGTAGCGGGATAGACAAAATATTATGAAACGACTAAATAGATAAAGTGCCCGTAACGGGATAGTGAAAACTCAAATTCCACACAAAACTAATTCTAAAAAATCAACAACTTTCTGGTGTTCTAATTTTATCATCTGCTTTTATTACTTAAATTTATCTTTTTATGTGTTTATTTTAATTATGCTTTTGCCAGCAAGTTAGTTTTTAATATTTTTACTTTTATTCATGCTTTTGAAAACCAATTATCTTTCTTGTATTTTTAGACTTTAAAGTCCTAATGTGCCCCATGAAAACACTGTTCCTGGGCGAGAAACCATGAAAACCTGGGCGAGCCCATTGTTATGGATGGAGAGTGGTCATAATGTAATGGCTCTTCGGTGTATATATTTATATTAATTGTAATTATTTAGTAAAAACTAAACTAAACTAAATAATATTTTTTGTTGACCTAAGTGGGAATTGAATTTAATTTTTTTTCTTCTCTTATATTACTNTACTTATTGAATTACTACTTTTCAAAGGGGTCCGGCTGTCAAAGGAAATGGCACCCCAGACCATAATGTCTAGTTGAGGGTCGGTGTGGAGTGAAATAGTGAAGGCAGGATCCCCCCTCTGCCCTGTGCGTCTCCAAACACGTCTTCGATGATCGTCAGGACACAGTTGGAAGCGGGATTCGTCGCTAAAGACTATACGTCCCCAGTCGGCATCATTCCAGCCTGATCGAGCATCGATTTTGCGCGTCTTAGTGCGTTTTTGGTGCGTCGATTTTTTTTCTTATAGAGTGTATTTAGTAGGACATAAATTTATGAATAAATACCGTCAGTGGCGAGTCTGTCATACGCATGTATGATTCTGTCATATGTATATATATATATATTTATAAGAATTGTAATTATTTAGTAAAAAGTAACTAAAATAATATTTTTCTTTGTTGACCTTAGTAGCAATTGACTTTAACTTTTTTTTCTTTTACAGTACTTGTTTTCGTTTGCATACTGTATCAATACTTACGCCATGTGAATGTATTAGGCGTTTCGGAGGACCCGTTGTACCCGAAGTGAAGCTGATACAAAGAGGATAGTCGAATGGCACTTCTTCAAATTGAATGTCACCTAGATCATGTTTACTTCGTGCAGATTCAAGAAAATCTGATATGAAAACACTGCAACAATAAGAATGTGGTAAATATCTTCAGAAAATAAGATATTAAACTTAAAGTCGTATTTTCTTTGATTAAAAAAAATATCTTAACAGCCGCAGCTGTCACAACTGTTAGGGTTTTCAATTTAGCGTTACATTTTGCTTTGAAACACCAAGATTATAAGACTTGGAAATTTATAGAAAAGTGTACAAACAATACATTGGAATAAATATTCAATATTTTGTGTTAGAGTTATTGCTTGTCCAAGAATTATTAACCATAAGGGTCGCTCTACAGCCCGCAGAAATGCAAATGCAGAGTAGAGATTTAGCATACTGAAAGGGCCACATTTGCTTATGAACTTAACACAAGTTTTTTCGGAATTCCAATTTTCTCAAAAGTTATTGTAACTTTAAATGCAAATTACGTTGGATTAATAGTTCGAGAATTATCAAGTGTTATACTTAAAAGAAAAAAATCTTATGATACATTTTATTTTGATGCGCATTGATTGTAAGACTTAGTAATTTATAAGAAAAGTGTATTGAAAATACATTGGAATGAAAAAAAAACTTAACGTTCAATAATTTGTGTGAGAGTTATTAACTGTTCAAGAATTATTAAGCATACGGGTCGCTCTACAGCCCGCAGAAATGCAAATACAGTAGAGTAGAGATTTAGCATGCTGAAAGGGTCCCATTTGTTTATGAACTTAACACAGAGTTTCTTTGAAATTCCAATTTTCCCGATAGTTATTGTAACTTAAAATGCAATGTTTCATTTTTTTTCTACGTAAGAGTTTGCTTTGCTGCTCAAAATCTATGGAAGTTAGAAACTTGAAACTACAAAGGTGTGTACAAAAATGTACAAAGAGTTTAATGGATTAAAAAATTACGAATAGATTATTAGTTCGATAATTATTAAATGTTAAACTTGTAGTAAAAAGAAAAATTTTAAAAATTATGTTGGTTAATCGACTATCAGCTGAAATGCAGCTACAGAATTGAATTTTGAAGTGTTGCTAAAACCATTTTGTAATCTAATTTTAACGAGAGTTTTTTTTTTTCAAAATTGCTATTTGCTCAAAAGTTTTTCCAAATTTAAAGGCTTACTGTAATTTTTTCCGCTTTTTTGTTTTAAATATGAACTACTTTCCCATTGTTGTAGAAAATTTCTCTCGTGAGATCTTAACTTTTTCATTTTATAAGTTCGTGCTCGAGTAGATGTCAATCAAAAGTAGCAAAAAAATTAATGAGAGATAACATGTTTTCAGATATAAATCTGAACATTCATAGTGAAATTTTTTAAAGTGAAAAAAAAAACTTATTTAAAAGTAATGAAATTGTTAAAAGTAATAAAATTGTCAAAACTTTATGATATAAAAAAAAAAATGTTTTTTTTTTTGGAAAATACAAAATCTGTCTCAGCTTTTAATTATATGATGAAAAAGCTTACCATTTCGGTATGTGATCTATTGTTTCCACTATATCTTTATTTCTGGAAGGTACGAAAACTACTTTCTTCAATTCAGGAAGGGCTGTCAAATTTTTTAAAAAAAATAATTTAATATTATTAGACAATAAATTATAGTAAATTGTGTGACATACTTCTAGTTGTGACTGTTTGTGTCAGGCATATGAAGCTCGTGTAATGAAAAGTATTTAAATATCACACAAGCTTAAAAATTTTATAAAACAATAAGTACACATTTCAAATTAATTTAATAGTTTTTTTATTTTAATTAGAATATTTTAGAATATATTTCTTTTACATGATAAAAGAATTCATAAAAAAACACTAAAAATTAATATAACATATTATATTGACATAATAAAATATTTTTTGACAATCATATGGGCAAAAGCTACTCTTGATTTAATGTTACTAATAAACCAGGTGTTTTAAAGCGATGGTAGGCCGAGAGAGACCTGTTGGTAAGACGTTGGACTATTTGGGATCCACCACCGAAAAAAATAAGAAACAAATATTCATCCACCCTTAGTGCCATTTCAAAAGTTGAGAATTTTTCGCGTTTTTTCAAGCTGTCCCCAAGAGTAAATTAATTATGCGAATCGAAATAAATAACTAATATTTTTAAGTTAGAAAATTAATTAATTAATTAATTACTAATTATAAGAAAATTTTTTGCTCATCGAAAAAATGAACAAAATATTAAGTAATGTTTAAATTAGAAATTTAATAAACAATTAACGAAAATTTTTGTTAATCAAAATGTTTGAACGAAATGAATAAATAACTATGAAGAACAAATTTTTGGTTGCATTTATGGAGACAATTGATCTTGCCTAATTCAATTATAAGGATTTCAAATCTGCAATCGGATTCCCTCTCTAAGCCACAGTTTTTTTAAAATTAATTTTGTAATCTTTTCTTCATAAAAAATGTACAGATTTAAAAACATTATATATAACGGGTGTTAGCCGAGCAAATGTTACGACAGTTTATTAGGGGAGTTATGGTACATCATCATGATTAAAATTGCACAGGAACCCATGCCAGAAATTTAGTCGTATGCGTCTATGGAAACTTCCCTATTATAACCTATTCAGAAACACTCGGGGAAAAAATAGTTCATAAAAGGGGAGTGTCCCTAGAGGCGTACAATGATATTTTCTGGGCATAGGTTGCTAAGCTATTTTAATCCTTATCCATATAGTATCCTAACTACCTTAGAAGTTGGTCGTGACATTTACACAACCCCCTGTTATATATATAACGTTTTAAAACTTAAATATTTCGACACAAAATAGACTAAAAATGCCAATAAAAAAACTGTAGCTAGGGGAGCGAAACCAATTGCAGGCATGAAAATCAGCGCAACGAAAGTATCTAAGATTCGTTTCACAAAAATTTCATCCAACAGAAGAAAAAATTGTTCCCTTGTAGGATTTTAAATTAGAAAAGAAAATTTTACTTACCTATTTTTCCAGTAGAGTAGATCTTTATTAAATTGGAAGATTAATGAAAAATGAGAATAAAATTTTTGCAAATTTAAATAACTGAACAAGGTAAATTAATAAAAAAAATCAAAAAAAATTCCCTTTGACAAGGGTTGTATTAAACTATAGTGCAATAATTTCTGGGGATAGTAGTTATCGACCATGTCAAATTTTATCTATGAAAAGGTACCCCCCCCCCCATAGAATCGAGTTAACATGTCTTATATACTAGTGAATTGTAGTTGTAATTTTGTAGTGGTAGATACGCTACACATTCTTTAAAAAGCAAACAAAAGCCGATACAAACCGTTTACAACAGCGGGAAGTTTTTCCATCATTTTAATCTCTGTGTCTTCAAAATGAAAGTTTCCTGCAGTGAAAAGTACTTTAGGCTGTTCTTGCTCAAATCGTGAAAGAGCTCCCTGAAATATCACAAAACAAAACTCTTAGATTAAGCCAGAATAAACATTATAAATAGAATATTAACACCAGTAAAACACTTCTATTATAATGTTTCAAAAGTTTTGTAAAAACGATACATAAATGTTAATGATACCTTTACACCCATAAGAGGCAGTGATCCACACCATTTTGCACCAAGACTCGCAGTTGCGAGAAAGGAGAAAATTGCTTCCTTCTTATTTGACATATATACTGCAAATAAAATTAACCTTAAATTGATACAAGAAATTAAAAAGTCCTAATAAATTGTGCTGATAAAAAATTAAGAAGTTCTAATAAATTATATTGATAAAAAATTAAAAATCTTTATGAATGGTTTTTAAAAATATGATGACAAATATATAAATGATTAATTTGTTAATTAAGATTGTAAGAAATAATGAAAAAGCGATCATGGAAGAATAAATACAGAGTGTTCTGTAATCACCACCCTATATAGAACTTTATTATTATTCCTAGGAAGTAAATATCTCTACATATTAGGAGTCACAAATTGATATTAAAGCGAAGAAAAACGCTATCAAAACCAGAAGAATTATTAACGAAAAGGGTGATAAAAACGTCAAAACCAGTAACTTAACTGGTTTTTTCCTTCACGGCAAAAAAAAAATTTGATAAAATTACCGTGCTATATTGTAATGACATTTATGGTTAAAAAAAAGTTTTAAAAAATAAAAAATTAAAAAAAACTGCAATTCTGATTTATGAAACTGAAACTTACGGTATTTAAACCATTTTTTCGGTAATTTTTTCGTTCATATGGCGATGGTTTACTGAAAATTCTGAATTTTAAAATTATAGTTCTTATTACCCTACATTTAGTAAAAAATGTAAAACTGAAAAGCAAATATTTGACCAAATTGTATGCCAGGCTCTAAGAAATCATGATAAAGTTAACATGCTTTACCCTCTTTAAAAAATTTTATAAAATATTATAAAACCAAATTTTATTGTTAATTTTACCAAAACCAGTACCAAACCACTTCGGTAAAAATTATCTATCTTTTTGATGTTCCCATAGAGCCAGGAGCTCAATAGATTTTACCATATTCTATTAGTTTAAACCATACTTCTTTTCTCAGTGTTGTTTTGCGTTAATTTACAACCTTCAATGTACTTCATTGGTTTAAAAGATGTTTATTGAAGACAGCACACTGTAAAAAAATTCCAGATTAAATTACGGTATTAAGCACCAGCATCATCCGTAAAATCCATTTTACTATAAAATATTATAACGTAACTTTCACAGAATTATTTATTTAATAAGTGTAATACAGATATTTTAAGGTAGTTATTACTGTTAAAATTACAGTATATCAGGTTTTTTGTTCCATAACATGCTGCGGTAAACATTACTAACATACTGAGTACAGGTTTTCTTTGCCAGTACTTTGATCCGGAATTTTTTTACTGCGCAGTTACGTAATCTCCTCTATCAGTAGTATCAATATACACCGAAGAGCCATTACATTACGATCACCCTGCTAATAACATGTAGGACCACCTTTAGCCCTCAAATCTGCTAGCACCCGCCGTGGCATTGGCAAGGTGCTGATAGGTAGTCTGAGGTATCTGGTACCAAGCGCTCACCAACTGGTCTTGCAATTCCCTCACATTGCGAGGGGGTAGCGTGGCAGCACGACTTAGGTTTTCCAAGTAGGACCACAAATGCTCTATTGGATTAAGGTCAGGTGAATTTGGGGGCAAAGACATGACTTGAAAGTCACTGGAATGTTCCTCGACGATTCGACCCTTATGACCTGTTGGTAAACACCATCCCCCGCAGGAAAAACTGCTGTCATGAATGGGTGAATGCAACTATGTTCAAGTAGCTTACAGACGTCAGGGATTGTTCTATGAGGATTATGGGTCCTAATGTGCCCCATGAAAACATTGTTCTTGGGAGAGNCTTTCGGAATAATTTCATATGTTCTTTCTTGCAATATTCGTCTTCGTTTTTTTTACTATGACGCTTCGAAACCCCGGAGGTAATTAGGAATAACCCTGTATTTACAAATGGAAATAACTTTGCGTCACGTGTTGATAAATAAGTACATGCTTTATACCTCCAACTACATCTCCTTTGCATATTCCATTCTCTTTCAAAGCTTCTCTATATATTTTGACTTCTTCGTACAACTGTGCATATGTGATATAGGCGACATTGTCATAATCATCTGGAAAGAAATAAAGAAATAAATGCAAAAGTTCAAAAGAACCTTTTTGTTTACGCTAAATTTAAAAAATATTCAACAAATAGGTGGTTCCAAGGGGGATAAAATATTCATTAAAATAGCCATTTTTTCCTTTGTTAATTGGTAACAAAATTAAATTTCTAAAAAACATTAAAAAAGACTCCAAAATTCAGAGTTTTAAAGTAGGTAAACAAGTAAATTATAAGACGGCTGACAATTATTGCAATTATAGTACGAGTTTGTAAACGTGATAATTTCAACCTGACTTAATTCTTCACCCAACTTCACCCTCATTTTTAGGGATGATTATAGTTTTAAAATATAATACTTCTCAAACATTCTAAGGATTGTTAGCTTATATTCTTACATTTGTAAAAACTAATGAATAAAATTACAACTTTTAGTTATGATATAAGTATTTATTTTGTAAACATAATTCGCTATTTTTCGCTATTTTTCCCTAACTACAATCAATAATAATGTTCAGTAACTGCAAGCAATCGACTTACCACATTCAATTATAGCTGTATGTGAATCTCTGTATTTCAAAATGTTCGCAGCGTAGTTGATTCTAGCTCCTTTGAACCATTCCATGTTCGTAAAGTCATTTTCCTTATCATAAACCTATACATAAATATTTCATCTGTATTCAATATTATTCATTATATTCGGCATTGCGAGCACCAAAGTATCTTTGCAAATGGAATTTTAGTAAGACAATAAAATTAAGTATTATCCAATGATAAAAGCTATCAAAATATTAAAATAATTGTTTATATAAAAACTTTTAAATTTTTTTTAAATATTTTAAAAAAATTTCTAGAATGTAAATTTTAGATGTATGAGAAAGGTTGTTACGGAGCTGTGGAAACAATGCCAAATCAAACACTGCACGTAAAGTGCCGAAAACCAAATATCTTTAATAACTTTTGATGTAATTACCGCATTTTCATGTACTAGGGTTCAATCTTCATGGTTTGAGATCCGAACCTCAAACATATAAATTATACTCAGTTGCAAGTTAAGAAAAGACCATTGCGGTATAGGATTTAAGTAATCATAGGCGACTGCATATAATTACGTCTTATTTAGCTATCAAAATATATAATTATACTTTCAAAACAATATAAAAGCTTTTAAAAATTAAACTCGTCGAGCAGAAATTTAATTCGTGATATTTTCATAAGCAAAAAGAAGGCCGTGCTACGTCGTTTCAAGAGTTGGTGATTTTGATATTCGTTCGAGCTTAGAGTTCGCATCTATTTAGTGTGCTCCATAGAGATAAGGGTTTTTTCTTAACTTGCAACAGAGTATAGTCTGTACAGACTTTATTTTAAGTTAAGAAATCAGATGCAAAAAAAGTATTTTCTCTAAACAAAAACAAATTTTTTGATGGATTTGGCATTTTGGCTATCAAAATATAGAAAGTAGCCGCAATCTGGAGAGTATGGCGCTGAGAAGCAGAAGAGCAGGTCAAAGTTTTGGAACCTCCCCAGACAGCAGACAAACTTACTGCAAATGTTGTTTCATTTTCATTTTATTGGTATGAGAAAGTTAAATAATTAATATTTTTTTAACTAAGTGGAAATATTGGAATGCCAAGCTGTCAAATTGAATAAAGGTATGCAAAAAGAATTACAAAAAAATCTCTTCTTTTCTTCAACTTTTACTGTAAACTTTGTTTTTACTTTTTTCAACTTTGTCTCATATCGCGTAAACTAGCATAATTAAATTTAACATTGTATCAAGCTTGCGTGGTTTAATGGCTAATCCTCTATAAACCTTGTTGAACTCCTTCTAGGTTAATGCTGTTGTTAAAATCAACCTTACACTGCTATCTGGGCTTAATGATAATTTCACTTCTTGTGTAGCGCCGAGTTAGCCTGGTCGGTAGGGCACTGGACCCTTGTCCGAGAGTTCGTGAGTTCGAACCCCGCCGACTCCCCGTGTAGTAAAGTGACTGATGCACGTTAAATCTGTCGAGTCACGAAAGTCATCCATGTTCCCATAAGAAATCAATACCTCTGGGGGTACTAGATTGGAGATCGATCGTTCTCTGATTCAGGTCAAAATTACGATCTGTGGATGAATGAGTTCGCCCTATAAACGGGTTTGACGTATGGTGTGGCAGAAGTTGAATTCTTGGCCATAGATGGCGCCACTGGAAAACAAGAACAATCGCATCCCCTCCGCCTAAACAGGCACACGTCAATAACTTCTTGCATATTTCGACATATCTCCGATTATTAATGAAGTGAATCAAACGATTGTTGCTCATATTTAGAAAACTTATTTATCCAAATATAGATTGTTCTAAAAATAATTTTGTAACTACTAATTTACTTACTGTAACTATAAATAACTACTATGTATTTATTTTAATTATTTTTTTTACTAATGGTCGAAAACAGTCTGAAAGGTAAGGTATGCAATTTTTTGCTTCAACTTAATCTACGTAGTTTTAAATTATTAAAACCAAGATATGAGGAGAATTAAATAGTTTTTGAGAAAAAATAGTTCAAAAATACGACTTCTTCCAGTGGGCGAAGTACGCAAAATCAATCTGGAAAGATTCTTGATAATTATTCGAATCGTAAGTTATTGAAATGTGATTTTAAAAATGTCTTCTTACTTCGGTGTAGGGCTGGAGAGTATGGATATCAAAAAATTTCCAAACGCAATCCCAAAACTCTGGATAATTTTTTACAGACCATGCATGAAGATCCCAATAATTTTCTGAAAAGCGAAATCTTAAATGTATTTGATAAGCAGCAATAGAAACAATAATATACTATTAAACAACATTGATAAATTTCTGAGAGTTTGAAATTTGTAGCTTTAAAATCATTAGTTCTCTATCAAGTAATATTGAATGAAGAGTTAAGAGTTTGACATAAGTGGCAATAAAATCATTAATTCTCTATCAAATAACATTGAATGAAGAGTTAAGAGTTTGACATGAGAGGCAATAAAATCATTAATTCTCTATCAAATAACTTTGAATGATAGGTTTTTGAGAGTTTGACATGAGAAGTAATAAAATAAGCTCTATAAGATAACATTGAATAATAAAATGTTAACTGTTTGACATGAATAGCAATAAAATCAATAATTCTCTATCATATAACATTAAATAATAGTTGTTAAGAGTTTGATATGAGTGGCAATAAAATCATTAATTCTCTATCAAATAACTTTGAATGATACGTTGTTGAGAGTTTGACATGAGTAGTAATAAAATAAGCTCGAAGAGATAAAATTGAATAATAAGATGTTAATTGTTTGACGTGAATAGCAATGAAATGAATAATTCACTATCATATAACATTGAATGATAGTCGTTAAAAGTTTGACATTAGTAGTAGTAAAATCAATAACTATAAAATAACATTGAATGATATGCTACAAGCAATTTAACTTGAATAGCAATAAAATCAAAAATTCTCAGTTAAATAACATTTAATGATAAGTTGCTAAGACTTGGACATGAATAGCAATAAAAATAAGGTGCACAGTGGGCCAAAATAATGATACATCCAGAATAACTTTTGATCTAATGACCGAATTTTCATGTTCTAAGACTCAATCTTAATGGATCGAGGAAATGACCTCAAACATGCTAATTAATAAGTGCAGACGATATTTTAGGTCATGAAATCAGACACAAAAACGTACTTTCTCTAAATAAAAATTTTTTCGATGGATTTGGATTTCTGACATTCAAAATATAGAGGGAAGCCGCAATCTGAGAAATATAGTTTGGTCAGGAAAGGGGTCCAAAGTTCGAACCCTTTAATACTAATATTTCTTTTTACGTATACCACCATATCTTTGGAACTTTTTAAGCAAATTTAAAAAATTTTGAGCACAACTATAAAATTCGTTTTCTCAAAGAAAATTCCACTCAAAAAATAAATTTCAGTAAATATTTATTTATTTTTTATTATTTTATTTAATAATAGTCGGAAGAAATTAACATTATCAGAAAAATTAACAAGGTATACAATTATTTACATCATTTCAAAGTATTTAGGTTTACATGCCAAAATAAAAAATTTGAGATAAATCTGTTGAATTGTTTCTGAAAAATCTAATTTCAAAAAGCCATATGTTTAAAATTTTATGTCTCAGGAACTATTGCATCGATTTCTCTCTAATTTTGTATTTTGTTAGGCAAAATTAGATACTTGAAAGCGATATAAATACTTTTATACTTTTGCTGTTCAAATATTTTTAATTACTTAATGAAGTAATAAAAAATAATGAATATTTACAGAAATTTAGTTTTTGCACGGTAGTTTTGGGCAAATGAAATATATAATTGAGTTCAAAATTTTTTCGATGTGCTTAAAAAGTTCTCGAGATATAGCGAAATACGCAAAAAGTAAAATTAACATTAAGGGGTCCAAACTTTGGACCGCTCTCGTGATCAAACTTCGGAAACCGTATTTCCCAGATTGCGGCTACCCCCTATATTTGGGANGTTTGCTTTCCAAAATACAAAATTTGAATAGTTCCTGAAAAATCTAATTTTAAAAAGGCCATATGCTTAAAGTCTTATGTCTCAGGAACTATTCGATCGATTTCTCTCTAATTTTGTATTTCGCCAGGTAAAATTAGATACTTGAAAGCGATGTAAAAAATTTCATACCTTTGCTGTTTAAATATTTTAAATTATTTAATGAAGTAATAAAAAATAATGAATATTTACAGAAATTTAGTTTTTGCACGGTAGTTTTGGGCAAATGAAATATGTAATTGAGTTCAAAATTTTTTCGATGTGCTTAAAAAGTTCTCGAGATATAGCGAAATACGCAAAAAGTAAAATTAACATTAAGGGGTCCAAACTTTGGACCGCTCTCGTGATCAAACTTTGGAAACCGTATTTCCCAGATTGCGGCTACCCCCTATATTTAGGAGGTCAGAAATAAAAATCCGTAAAAAAAAAAGATATCTCTTTTCAGAGAAAGTACGTTTTTGTGTCTGATTTCGTAATTTAAAATATCGTCTGCACTGATTAATTAGCATGTTTGAGGTCACCCCTCGAATCATTAAGATTGAGTCCTAGAACGTGATGATTCGATCATTAGATCAAGAGTTATTCAGGGTGATCCCTTTTTTTTCGAGGAAATCTGAATCCGTAAAAGAAGAAAATATATCTCTATTCAGAGAAAGTACGTTTTTGTGTCTGATTTCGTAATTTAAAATAACACCTGCATTAATTAATTACCATGTTCGAGATCACTCCCTCGAATCATTAAGATTGAGTCCTAGAACGTGATGATTCGATCATCAGATCAAAAGTTATTCACGGAGATCCCTTTTTTTTACATCAATATTACCAATCTACGATATCTCATGAATAAAATTTGATAAATAAAAGCAAAAGTTAACAGTTATAGTCCACATTAACTCCCTCTCCTCTATCTTGTATCTCAGAAAAAGATAAAAGAAGTATAAAAATCTAGTATTTGGCAATACTATGTTAGTAATGCAATGCAGATGATCGTTTGAACACATTTCAAAATATAAAATTTAACTAACTTTTAATTTGATTAATCACAAAAAACATTACATCCTTGGATAGGTGTTAAATTGAATATTTCAAAACTATTATGATCTATAAAATTTGACTCTTCTGAAAATCATAAATCTGCTAATAAGTTAAACGAAAATTATAGATTTATAATTATAAGAAAATGTTAAATTGATAAGTATGTTTATTTAATTACGAATAAAGTATATTTGTTTATATTACCTAATTTCACTGGATGCCTTTGTTCTACAAATCTGCAAAAGCGAACAAGTTGAGTCTCTTTGATTTGAGGTTGATAAAGTAATTTAGGATTTGGATCTGCTACTATTGGCTTCATAATTGTTTGAAGTTCCTTGAAATGTAATACAAATAAAGCAAAGAAAACGATATTTAATACATTAACAAACAACAAGCTTTTAAAATTGACCTAAATAAATCACATATTATAACAATCAATGCACGGAAAATTGCAACATTTTTTAATTCCAGATTGCATTTCAAAAAAATAAATACATATATAAGTAAATAAAAGGAAATAAATATGAATTTTTATTTTATGTGAGTCTCTATTTTTTTCTCAATATAAATAGTTTCATGACATTTACGCAACAAGGAAGTTTGCAATTACATTTATAGTTAATATCCCTAACAAATGTTATCCTGCATAGTGAATTTAATTTATTAATTTTACTTTTATTGGAGTATTAAAATCTCTATGAACAAGAATTTCAATAATTTTATTATAATTATAATAAGAAGAGGATTTTCCAATGGTACAATATATATCTTATTACAAAACCTAATTTAATAAATTCCTTTGTAACCTCGTATTTCGGAATGCTTATGTTTTCCATTATTTAACTACAATCATTGCTGTAATGAAAAAAAATCCTTAATTTTACTTAAAGTAATGTCTTTCACTTAAAATATACAGGATTAAAATGTCATTTATATAGAGGGGAAAGAATACAACCGTTATTTTGTGTTTCAATTTTTTCATTAATTTGTAAATATAACTAGATTTTATTTTTTTAAGTCAAATTTTATTTATTTTTAAGCTCAAATTACTAAGATTCTTTTCAATCAGTTAAAATTTCAGAAAGTTAATTAAGTTTATCTAATTAAAAAATAGATAACAAATTAAAATCTTTTTTAAATTTTTAATGCATTTTAGTGTTTTATATGATAAAATAGGCCTTTTGATGCAGTAAATTAATATTTTGTAGAAATATTTTAAATAGTTTTTAATTACTCGAAAACTATTTAAATACTTTTTCAGACTTAAATGAATTTAAACAAAGCTTTATGGTTTCTTAACTAAAAACTGCTGCTTTGTGCTTCAATTTTTGAATTAATTTGTAAGAAAAACAAGGTTTTATTTATTTAAAATCAAACTTTATTTATTTATCATCAAATTTCATTTATTATAATTAGTTTCCATCAAGTAAAATTTAAAAAATTAAATTATATTTATCTAATCAAAAACTTTAAAAGCAAATAAGACTCCTTTAAAATTTTAATTTTCCTAATTGATAAAATATACACTTCTAATACAGTAGTTTAATGTTCTGCAAAAAAAAATTTCAGCAGTTATAAATTATTTGAAAAATTTTTAAATACTTTTCCAGATTTAAATAAAAAATTTTAAGAAAAAGAATTTTAATTACTCACCAAAAATATTATTAATTATAGTATATTTAGATTAAGCTAGTTAAATGTCTTATTCACAAGAGTGCTTACGATAGAAAAGAAACAAAACGAAAATTGTATTATCGAAGAGTTGTTATCAGTTACACTGATTAATTTCCAGAACTATGAATGTGAGATAAATGAATATGATAAATCACTTCCTCAAATAAAGACGTTTACTAAATGGCCATCTTGGTCAGAAAAATTCCTCCTATTTATTTGCTTTCTCACACAAAAGAATTTATCTTTAAACATTTGTTTTTGTTAAAAACTGATTGGAAGATAACATGAAATAAACAGAAAAAGACATAAATAAATTCTTGCGCAAAGACCTTTGCACCATTACTTGCAACAGAAATTTTAAATTAGCTTTTTAAGTATGTTTATTTGTAGAAAGTAATGCAATCCTATACTATAGGTCTCTCATGACGTATAATTTTTCAAGTGTTTTAAGTGTTGATATAATGAGTTAGCATAATTTTGTGTATCTATGATAATTTTTATTTATTATCACTCGCAACTGAAGAGTTCACTTGTTCTGAAAGTTACCTGTTGTTGTTTTTTAAAAATATTATAAATGCATGCCATACACGAACACAAAAGACGGCAACTCACTCATACACTGACCAATTCATGTCATCCAATATTCAAAAAAATTTAATTACTACAAATTTACAAAGATTGTACATTTTCAGTTTTTCCAAAATTTGTCTATGCGCTATGCACTTTATAACTCTCTATGCAATTAACAATTATGTAATTTTCTTTGTTTACTAAATATACTACAAAGCAAAATATTTTAAAAGAACAAATATATCAGTAGCAGATATTAATAAAAAATACTTTAACAGGAAAAAAAAATTTCAATGCACTGAAATTTTATAAAATCGCTTACAACTTATACAATGCATTAATTAATGCAAAGCCATAATCTTTTCCTATTTCTGGGGAGCAGATCATTGGTCTGATTGATTTGACAAAATACTCATATTAAGTGTTTTTAGTTGTATATTTTCAGTAGTAGTATAATAAAGATATTTATGTTTTTTTAATATTTACATAAATCCATCAATTGTATAAAATAATAATATTTAGCTTCTATTTACTTCAGTGTTGTACGAATTCATTTGATGCAGTAAAGCATAAACACCAATAATTGTTAAGACTTCGAATTTTGATGTTTATGAAGTAAATCTGAAAATATCTGAAATATGATATAGTATTTGAAAATATGAAGACGAATATCGAAGCTTAGGCTTAGCTAACTAGGCTTAGCTATTGACCTAAACCTACGGCTGTGCTAGTTCTAAAATCATATATTTTCCAAATAATTTCAATCTTCTTGACGGAACCGTGGTGAGTCAGAGTATAGAACGTTCGCATTTCAATGAGGTGAACAAGGTTCGAATCCCAGCGATTGCAGCTTTATACAAATTTCCTCAAAGTTGATATAAAATATGCTCAGCGGTAGACGGATCATGGGTTTGAGTCCCTTTGCTGTAAGGCCAACCGGGGGGGGGGGGTTNGGGGGGGGGGGGTTCGTGATTTTCTTCTCAATACAACGCAAATGCGTTGCGAGTGAGTTCCGTCAAAAAAGTTCTCCAGGAATGTAAATTTCTCTCAATACTTACTCCGAGTTAGCTCCATCAAAAAAATCCTCCACGAAGGCAAGTTTCTCCTATTACTTGATCCGGAGTTCCCTTGTCTTCTGAATTGGGTTCAAAATTACAAGGCTACGGAGTTGAACATTAGTAGTTCAAACCCAAAATTGGGTCGGCTGTTCAACGACAGCTATAAAATAAAATAAAATCTTCTTGAGGATGAGACGTGGTGGCTCAGGTGACAGAGAGTTCGCCTTCCAGTAAGGTGAACCTTGTGCGAAATCCAGAAATGGCTCGTTGATCCGAATTCCTCACTCGGCTCGCACCGACTACAATGTAAAATATCCTCAATATTAGATCAATCATTGGCTTGAGTCCCCTTGTCGTCAGGCTAGCTAAGGGGAGTTTTCTTTGTTTTCCTCTCCATGTAACGCAAATGCGGGTTAGTTCCACCAAAAAGTCATTCCACGAAGGTAAATTTATCTCAATACTTGATCCAGGAGTTCTTCTAGATTGTGTTTCAAATTACAAGGCTGCGGAGTTGAACATTAGTAGTCGTCAACTCAGAATTGGGTCGACTGTTCAACGATGGTTACAAAATCTTCTTAACGGTTTGAGGCTACACACTGCTCATATCCTATTTAATAAGTTACAGTTACTGATATTTATCCTGGTTACTGATATTTATATTGTGTCATATGGTTTATTATTTTCCAAGCAATTCCTAGTTTCTTGCTGGATGGATTTGGCAAACTGATCATGTAAACTGTTATAAAACGCATGTATATTTTTAGTACTATTCTAAAGATATTTATGTTTTCATAAGATTTACATAAATCTATAAATTAAATCAAATAATTTTTAATAATATTTAAATTACATTCCCTTCGGTTTTATTAAACTTTGTTTGAAATCATATCAATATTTTCTCTGTGCTATGTGTAAGTTTTTAATTACCAAACTAATTTCATTTTAAAAAATATTGTACATATGAATCCTAAATTTATGATTCTTGCTTAATATTGCATCGTAAAAGTAACTTTACTGACTCTTATGCGTATCTTATTTTACTGTAATTAAAAATTTCAGTGTCACTGAGCAACAAACATGGTAGCGGCTATTTTTCACCAAGTAATATAAAAAGTGTTTAGGTGTTCACTGCACTAAGGAACTATCCTTGGTTTTGGTCTAGTGGAACATGTAATGAAATGTTGTAAAGTAGTTGCCATCATTTTTTGGTGTTCAGATACGTTTTACAGCGTAGTGAAAAAATGACTTTGTTGACTCTTTTGTTTTTTATTTTATTTAAAAGTTATCATTAACTTTAACGTTACTGAACATTGAAAATGGTTGTTGTTGTTGTCTTATGCTACTTGTCAATATTGACAAGCCTATTTTAAGGCAGAGGGGTGCACTTCTTCTTGTTTTGAAGTGGCGCCATCTATGGACAGGAATTCTATTTCCACCACGCACATACGTCACATCCCGTTTTACAGGGAGGACGCATTCACACGCCATCCATCCACCCGCAGATCGTAATTTTGTCCTGAACCAGAGCAGTTTGTTTATACCAAATTATTTCTGTTTCACTACACCACTTTTGGTGTAAATTGGTTAGCGAAATTCTTTTGGTGTTAAGATACACTAAAAATTTTTACAGTGTCTTTGAAAGTACACATTTATATTTACATACTGCACTTATATTCCATATTATTTTTTGAAACAAAATTAATAAACAAACGATTTCTTTCTTCGTTTTTTCCAAAATCTAAATTGGAAATATGTAGCTTAAGTTAAATTTAAATAAAAAAAAATCACTATATACTTTTGATAGCTATATAGAAATCAGTTAAATTTTTTACATAAATTTTTTAATAATTGCATTTAGGAAATATTTTAATGATTTTTATAATGAGTTTTAATGACTTACATGATTATTTACTCTGATTTGTATAAGTATATTTCTTAATGCATTTTTTTAAGTTTGAAGTAGCTAAGTAGTCTAGTTCTTTGCATTCATTTTGAGTTTACATGAGTCATAAATTGCATTTTTATTTAGATTTATTAGATTGTTACTTTACAGTAAGCAATAAAACTCGTTTCATTCTTAAATTGGTCAAATTCATTCATTTAGTAATAAAGTCTTAAATTCTAGTTGTATTATCTGAGTAACCTATGTGTTTGATCGAACTTATCTGAATGAAAAAAAGGGAAGAGATATATCTTTGCACTGCTATATTATTTAAATAGAACAACAAGTTAAAATACTGAAATAATGCCGATAATTATAGATAATGTAAGTTAATTACCATACTTTCTAGTGTAGAAATCGACTCTCTGTTAGTAAATCCATAAATATTTTAGAGCCAGGCATAAAATTCGTCTTATTCCTGAATAGATTAAAATTCATTCATTTAGTAATAAAGTCTTAAATTCTAGTTGTATTATCTGAGTAACCTATGTGTTTGATCGAACTTATCTGAATGAAAAAAAAGGAAGAGATATCTTTGCACTGCTATATTATTTAAATAGAACAACAAGGCTGAGTACTGAAATAATGCCAATAATTATAGATAATGTAAGTTAATTACCATACTTTCTAGTGTAGAAATCGACTCTCTGTTAGTAAATCCATAAATATTTTAGAGCCAGGCATAAAATTCGTTTTATTCCTGAATAGATTAAAATTCATTTATTTAGTAATAAAGTCTTAAATTCTAGTTGTATTATCTGAGTAACCTATGTGTTTGATCGAACTTATCTGAATGAAAAAAAGGAAGAGAGATATCTTTGCACTGCTATATTATTTAAATATAACAACAAGGCTGAGTACTGAAATAATGCCGATAATTATAGATAATGTAAGTTAATTACCATACTTTTTAGTGTAGAAATAGACTCTCTATTAGTAAATCAATAAATATTTTAAGACCAGGCATGAAATTCGTTTTGCTCCTGAATAGATTAAAATTCATTCATTGAGTAGTTAAGTTTTGAATTCTAGTTGTAATATCTGAGTAATTTTTGTATTTTATTGTGCTTATCTATTAAATTAGAAAAATGATTACTAACATTATCTACTAAATTAGATAATGTAAGTTAATTAGTGAATAATTCTCTAGTGCAGAATTTCTAGTACAGAACTCTCTTCTAGTGAATTCAAAATTTTTGATTTTGTGGGTATTCAGCGTATAAGTCGAAACCTGCATTCGGTTTACACTTATTAAAACCAATTTCCAACCAAATGTAATTTTTCTTAAAAGGATATTAACTAAATGCAAATAATAAATTTTAATAATAATTAAAACAAATAAATCAAATTCCCATGAGCCCCAATCAATCCCCACCTTTTATTATTCGATACAATCAGTAATTTGCCGTTAAAGCTTGAAAGATTCTGTTAATCTACTGCTTAACTGGGTTAAAGTGCGTTAAAGTGCATAATCAAGAATTTTCAGCATTTTTTTCAGGTAACGAGCACAATGACTGCAAAAGTGCGTGACTGCAAAAATCGTTAAAGTGCAAAAGTTTGTCTCTTTCATTCACAATTTTGTTGATTGTTTGGACTTGATTATCGAAATATCGAAAAATAAATAAAAACAACTTAATTCCTTCTGTTTTAATATTCAAAACCATTTTATTCTAGGCATTATAAGTTTTAAAGTGAATGGTGATTGATTTTTTCTCAATTATTTCGTAATTTATTGATTGTTTGATTGTAGTACATTAATTTTTCAGGTAGCAAAAGAAGTATAAATAACATTGTTTGCTTAACCCGTTAACACACATACTTCATACTTTTTTCCTTAATTTGTAAATCAGGTCAAATTAAGTGAAAAATAATATATTTAGCATTTCAATAATTTATGATTATGAAATACAGCGTGAAACTCCAGTGATTTTTTTTTCTGAGTTAAAGTTCTTTTTTTTTTTCATTTATTTGTTCATAATTAAGATTGTTAAACGTTTCCCTTATCTTATCAAATACATCGTACCAACGAAATATTTTCGGACTAATCAGTTTGTTTAATTAGGAAAAGAGGACTTACAATGAAGCTATAATAACTTAATCTTAAACTTCAATAGAATGAAGAGTTGGGAACAACTAATCAGTAAACTATTCTCTAAAATGGTTTTCGATTTCTTTAAATACCATTTGAAAAGTGTTATGTTAGGTTACTCACGTTGAAAATTTCAAGCAAACGAAAATTTAAAATTTTGAAAAATTTTAATAATAATATTTAAATATTTGTGTCAAACATGGAAAATTTTAGGAGGCTTCAAAAATGTATCATGTTTCATGTATATATATATATATATATATATATACTTTTAATGAAAATATCTT
>NC_092213.1:20420548-20482128 GCF_043381705.1 Parasteatoda tepidariorum
TATATATATATATATTGAATCTTTGAATATTTTGAATTTTTCTCGACATTTTTGATATTTTTGCTTAATAAAATTATGTTTACGAATCGGTCTCTCTCTTTCTCTCCTTTTTGGTGCTCATCACACTATTGAATTGATATATTTTGCTTTTGCTACTTTAATACAAAATTAGAAAGCACTATTTTTGCGGATATAACTGTATGTGTTGATGACGAGGTAATTACATTTTGTTGTTAAATTTTCGAGCTTTAATTTGTTTTTTAAATATTCTTTTTTAAATTTCAGTATTTTTTTTCCCATTTTTCTTTTGCTTCTTTCCTTGTTTTTTTTTAATTTTACGATAAACGATTTTTTTAAAGTAATATTAAATAGAATTCGTAGATTGTTAGAATTTTCCTTCTAAAATTACGGTAAAATAACCGACAACAGTCTTTTCATCGAATCAACCGTAAAGTTTACGTTTCGGAACATTAAGTTTACATTTTGAACTAGTGTTCTAACATGGTTTCAAAACACACACAAAAAAAATGAAATTTAACTGAACATTTGAGTTAGGCATTTCGATGGACATTGGAGTTAGGTTGTGGTTGAGTTGTTTTTTGCAAATGAATCATGGAATAAGGCTCTTTAGTTAATCTGTTAGTGCCATCAACCGTAAGAGACTGTGTACTTTTTCGTCTTGGGCAGCTTTCTGGTGCTGCCATCTATGCATGATTGAGAATATCTTATTCTTACAGTTCAAGGTTTTCAATCGGGGAGTGCAAGACACTGAAAACTCTTCATGTAAATGGAAGAAATATTGTGGTATCAACACTAGACCTGCGGCAGCAGCCAGTTCAGCCTGTCATGAGAATGGCAGATTAACCCTCTCGTTTAAAATATGTACCCGACAGCAAAGAACCAAGTGACTTCATAAAGAGGATCTAGTTGGCGCGAGTAAAATTCTGTGGGTGTATTAGGTGTAAACAGTCAATAAGTATTTTTTTCTTACAGTTAACAGAGTAAAATTTTTTATAGTTATTGGACTGTTTTGTTTGTATAGAGTGAAAAAGAATTAGATAAATTGCCATTTGAGCAGTTTTTTCAACAAAAATTTACAACAGTTTAGGAAAGTCTCATTATAGAAAATGAAGTTTTAAGCGCTTATACTTTTATATATAGTTTATAAAATAAAAATTAACGTGCCAAAATGCACAAAATATTGCCCACACCTCATATACTTTTAGCTTTCGAAGAAACCTCATTGTTTAATCAAAACGAAAATGCAAATTAATTATGACTGGATTTGGAAAATATATAAATATATTTATTATTATAATTATTATAGAATGTGTAACGTAATTTTCAAGCAAACAAGTACTATTAAAATAAAAATTATTGCCAAGATATAAGCTCTGGAATGTTCTTGAAGCTGTTTAAGCAACCAGGATTGATGACTGATTCTGAATTGTAAGGCATATTATTTATAATTTTCTTGACGATAGTCTCCATCTTCTTTCCATTGACATTATACTGGAATTATATCAACAAAAATTAATCTATCTGATGCATTCGTATAAAATCAAACAAATAATATGATCTTATTGTGCAATAAATACAGTCTAAAAAAATTTAAAGCCTATATGCTATGTATGAATTATAACGCTTATAATAAAAGTGTTTTAGTTGCAAGAAGCATTAAAATATTTTTACTTTATATGAAAATAAATTCTGAATCATGTTTAACAGATGACTAACAGACAACAGAATATCGTAAACAATCTGCCTTTAACCAAAGGATCTGTAAGAAACAGGCTTTAGATTATTTTCCGATATGTGTTCTTAAAAGAGGAAATTAAATTAATTTCTGTGTTAAAGGAGGTGTTTTCATATAGGGACCATTCACACTGCATGTGGTTCACGCACACGCCGTCGTGAGAGAAGGAGAACCTGGGTGAGTGAGTTTTTTTTCCGGAAAAATGTTTTCCACCAATCAGATTCTCATTTATCGCCAACTCTGGTTGGAGGTGCATAAACCGCATGCAGAGAGAATGGCTCTTTAAAGTAAAAATTATTGCATAGAGTAATCAAGTTTTGCGATTGAGACACACATTTGTAAATATTACCTTCATTAATTATTTTTCGAAGATAAAAAATAAGCGTATGATTAAGCACATGAAAATTAGCATATGAATAAGCATATGAAAATTAATAATTAGATATACAAAAAATATACAAAAACATTATCAAAATCAGTCAAACAAAACTTGAGGATGAAGCGGGAGGAAAAGCAATAAAATAGATTTGATTGCCTTATGAAACTTAAAAGTGTTACCAATAATAGCTTTTCAATTTCTTCTTGATTTTTCCGGAAATAAATCAGGTGTTATTGTTTTCAAAACTGCTTTCCTCGGTGAAAATTTATGAAATTTCGGTCGTGTATTTTTTTTAAATTTTATTATAATAAGAATTTTTTTGTACTTAATTTTTAACAAGAATTCTAAATACGAGTACAATAAAGACGCTCACAAGGAAATGGGGGAAAACAGGTGTAATGAAAATCAAAGTAGGTTTAATTGGAGGTTAAAACTTGACGATGTTTTTAATAATTTTCTAAATCCACCCGCAATCACACCTGACTTGTTTATTACTACTGATTTTTTGCGCCGTGAATTGTCAAATTCCAAAATTGCTTTTTTTTTCCTGGCTAAATATTGATTCGTAATCCCCAGGGTGTATATTTTTTATGTTATTTTTTTAAAAGGATTATAAAAATAAACATTAAGGGTGATCTTTACGGAACACCCTGTATATGCTTATATAAAGACATTGTTGACTTAGTCCATAACAACAAATCAACGAACAGCCACATTCAAGAATCCTTGCCTTAATTTCTTATGAATGACAATATTTGCTTGATTTGAATTAAAAATTGGGGGGATTCGGCTTACTAAACTCTGAACCTAAAAGCTACTTAACATTTGAAAACGTAATGTCATTTTCTATGAATAAATTTCACGGCTACTTCAATTTAAAAAATCATATATTTCATGGAGATAAAAAAAAGGAGTTAAAATACATACCGGTACATCTTTTGTTTCTAATATCACATCAGGAATGTGCACATTTGTTAATTCTTTTTCAATCACATTTTGAATTTTTGAAACTAATTGTTCATCAAATCGATACCCATTTTTTATTTTAAGAAACAGTACTGCCCTCGAATCTAAGTTTCTGTTTATTTGCGAGACACAAATGCTATCTTCGATCTCTGATAAAACATTAACTGTAAAATGAAAAAAAAAATTATTGATTTGAAGCAAGCATTTTAAACCAAAATTTATGTGCATATATCTTTTCATACATAAATATGTAAGCATTTTTCTATATTACAAAAAAGTAATTCTGAAAAAAATCGAGTTTTCATTCTGTTAGAAAGTTTTAATACGATCAACCATAATAAATTATGGTTATTTGCGAGATGCAAATATCTTCTATCTCTGGCAAAGCATGATCTGTAAAATGAGCAAAAAATACTGATTACAAACAAACATTTTAAACTAAAATTTATGCACATACTTCTTTTCACACAGCCAAACTAACTTGAAGACAAAACGAGATGAAATGCAAGAAAATCAATTTGATTTCCTTATGAAACTTGAAAGTGTAAACATATAAATAAGTGTAAACATATGAATATGTAAATATTTTCTATATTGCGAAAAAATTATACTGGAAAAACTTGAGATTTCATTCTGTAAGGAAGTTTTGAATGCATTGAACCATAATAGTTCTTATTTATCTACGAGCCGCAAATGCTATCTTCGATCTATGGCAAAGCATGAACTGTAAAATAAATTTCAAAAAATATTGATTTGAAACAAACATTTTAAATCAAAAATTTATATGCCTGCTCCTTTTCATACATAAATGGGTAAATATTTTCTACATTGCGAAAAAATCTGAAACAAATTTAAATTTTGTTCTGTTAGGAAGTTTTGAAAGCGTTGATCCATAATATCCTTAAAATTTGCTGTAATATTAACCCCTTAACGATTGGTTAATTTTCAAGAAAACAGTCATAAAATTGCCTATTTTTTTATTAGTGCTATTTGATTAGTGCTGACATCTAGTTTAAAATAAACTAACTGTCTACAATAACCTTAAAAATATCCTGGTATCGCCATCTGGTGTGTAAAATGAGCTACAAAATGTTTTCCGGACAAAAAAAATTAATTAGTTTTATTCTTATTGGCGCGTTACTACTGAACACTCCAGCCCGGAAATATCACAGGAGCGAGAAATAGAGGGCGGAACCACACCCCGTCATTTTTACGGGAGCGAGAAGGAAGGGGTTAACATGGTTCTCAGACGAATCATATTATCGTGCAACTAAATTCCTTTTTACCCTTTGACGCAGAATTCTTATTAAATATATTTTTCATAGCTTTTTTTTATTATTTTTTATTAATTTTGGTCGCAGTACGAGAAAAATATTATATTTACCATTTTAATAATTTTTGATTATGAAGTACAGCATGAAACACGGGTGTGTTTTTTTTTCTTTTTGTGTTAAAGGCAAAATCTTCCAAACGCGGCTCATTTCCAAGAAATAATTTTTCAAATTTGCTCTTATTTGCAGTTATTTAGGTCTAACAGTTATTGTAATATCGCTAATTTACAAAATTAATTATTGATTAATTTTTGAATAGGGAGAAAAAAGACAATATATTTCCGATAATCTAACAGATTCTTCAACAACTAGTATACAGCCTTTTATAAATAAAAAATACCAAAAAAAATTTTTGCTTGAAAAAAAATATATAAAAGCGATACCAGTGTCCCATCTGCATCATAAGGGTTAAACTCATTGTTTTTTCTTTACACAATTTGACACGAATCTTTATATAGGGGTGTATGTTGTACTTCAAACCAATTTTGACATTTTATTTTTTGCTGCAGATAATAATAATTCCATTTTTTTGCGAAATGTTTAAAATACGTTTGTCTAATTTTTTCTGTATAAATTCTGGCATATGTTTCAGAAGAAAAGTATATATTTTTGCTGAAATCATTTTCCCATGGTTCACTTAGCACATGTACCAAATTTCGTCACAATTCAATTAGTAGAACGAGTTCTAGATAAGCCTGAATAAGGGCACTTTAATTCTAACCACCCTTATATCGAACCAAGGTATAAGATGGTCCTGTACCTTGGATTGCCATGCATTGCTCCAACACTCATTTTGAGTTCGTTTCTTCCAAAACTTGTTTGTTGATTAAATTTAGATATTAATGCAAATGTAACTAATTTTTCAAGTAATATAAATAAAAGAAATGTCAAAATATATTTTATTGAAATATTTCAAAAAATATATTGGCTTTATTTAGAGTATCAAATTTTTTACATTTTGTCGACGGTAAATTTCAAAAATAAATATGTTTGCGCTAACTGGACATGAATCACGATACAAGACTGAGAATGGTCCAAAAAAAAACAACAAGTCTAAACTTCATTTGAATCTGTTAGAGCTTGCAAAAATATTTTTTAACTTTGTATTTTATCTTTAAAAGAATAATACAGTCAAACCCCGTTATAGGGTAAAAGGTTTATAGTGAACTCTCGGATATAGTGAACGAAATATTCGCTCCCGTGCCTTGCTATACACATATATTATTTTTTGTGGTTATAATGAACCAAAAGAGGAGAGGAAATTGGATATTATGAAGTTTTTTATGTTTTCGACTGATTTTTTTCTTCATTTCTTGGTAATTTAGAAATTTCTACATAAAATGCATTTACCGATTTTTAGAACCATTTATTGAGTGGAATGTAGCCATAAGCATTTTTTCTTGTTTGCTTCTTCGATCTCAGCTTCCCATCCCTAAATATTTTAAACACATTTTTTGTTACTACAGATTTTTTTAAAATCATTTTTGCATTTCTTTTTATTGGTCATTCATTTAAATAATTCGTAATGAAAGCGAGCAGTTCCGAAAGATCAGTTAAAATTCTTTGCAATACGGATATAGTGAACTTCCCGTTATAGTGAAACGAAATTCAGGACCCTTGAAGGTTCACTATAGAGGGGTTTGACTGCATTTTAGTACTTATATACCTTTCTGTTTTCAAATGCAAGTACAATGTTATTTTATTTTCCAATCAAATTTATTGAAAACAAATCAACTAAAAAAATCGAGAAAACATTGTCTAGCATATATGTGGAAAATCTGAAATTGTCACCAATGCAGCTGACCAACTACATACAATGGATGCGAAATTTCCCCACTTGGAGAGTGAAATATTTACACCGATCCAAGGAACTCACACCTATTCTTTATAAATATAAGTCAAAAATATATGAGCGAATTTTGTAGTAAAATATAAACAACTCTGAATAAATTTAGCTTTCGTTTTTTTTTTTAAATGACAATTTCTGAATTGGAGCTAATACAATGCTTAACTTTCTTCTTCTTACATCGCTTGTAGTTTTTAATTTAGTTTGAAATTATGTTTCCAAAAAAAATATATTTTAGAGTCAAAACAAAACTGTACAAAAACATTAAAAAATTGAAAATTCTTTTTCTTAGGGGAAAAACACTGTTTTCCCTATATAAATATGCCTGTTTTTTTTTTATCCGCCCAATTATTCATTCAATTTTTGAATTGGAGCGAACTGTTAACTTTCTTCTTCAAACTTCTCCTGTAATTTTTAATTTCGTTTGAAATTATATTTCCAAAAAAATATATATTTTAGAGTTAAAACAAAACTTTAAAATGACATTAAAAAATTGAAAAATCATTATTTTCTTTGGGGGGAAATGATACTTTCCCTATATAAATATGCTTTTCTTCTTATTATTATTCACTCAATTTTTGAATTGGAACGAACTGTTAACTTTCTTCTTCAAACATCGCTTTAATTTAGTTTGAAATTATCTTTCCAAAGAAATATCTATTTTAGAGTTAAAACAAAACTTTAAAATAGCATTAAAAATTTTAAAAATCATTATTTTCTTTTGGGGGAAATGATACTTTCCCTATATAAATATGCTTTTTTATTATTATTATTCACAAAATTTTTGAATTGGAGCGAACTGTTAACTTTCTTCTTCAAATATCGCTTGTAATTTTTAATTTAGTTTGAAATTATGTTTCCAAAAAAAAATGTATTTTTTTACAGTTGAAGCAAAACTTTAAAATAACATTAAAAAATTGAAAAATCTTTTTCTTTGGGGAAAAATACTATTTTTCCTATATAAATGCTTTTTTTTTCTAGTGTTCTAAGGATTTAAAAAAAAAACAACCCCGATTCTAGAGGGGGAAAAAAAAAAATTTCCAACTCACTTTTTCATTTTTTTTCTTCCAAAATACTTTATGATCTTAATAGCGAATATTTCAATTATGTGAAGAGCGTTTTGATTATATATATTACGTATGACAATTATTTTTTCTTGTTACAAATCTTTCCATCACATCAGGATACAAACGTCAAATACAGAAAAAATAAAGAAGGTCATATTTGGGAAGTATATATTCATTAGAAACGAATGCATTAGTAAAGAAATCTGTTATTACCAATATTATATATTTCTATACTTCCAAATCTTGCACCTCGTTGTTTCAATGTATCATCACTGCAAAGGAAATAAATACTTTTATTTCCCTAGTAAGTTATAATGATTTATTTTTAACCTGATACTTTTATGTATTATGTCTCGGCACCGGTTTCGAGCCACTGTTTTTGAAAGAAGTTCAATGCTCTGAGAAAAAGTTGTGGTCAAAACTACCAAAATGTGGTTAAATTTACCGTATTTCTGGCTCTGATGTAACACCAAAATACATGATAATTTTTACCGAACTGCTTTGGTAAAAACTTGTTAAATTAACCATAAAATACAGTGTTGTAATATGTGATAAAATTTAGTAAATATGACAAAATTTGGTAATTTTATCATGATTTCTGAGAGCATGGCATAAAAAAATTTATTAGGTTAAATTAACTTTACAATTTTGTATTTTTTTACTAAGTGTGTGGTAATAAGAACTTTAATTTTGTAAATCAGAAATTCCGGTAAACCGTTACCATGAGAACGGAAAATTACCAAATGAATGGTTTAAATACCGTATAATTTGGCTTCATTAACCAGAATTATGGCTTTTTTGAAACAAATAATAATTTTACTAGTACACAGTTATTTTAGCAGAATTTTTTTCTCGGTATAGAAATAATAAATAAGAATGTTTGCGTCATGTATTTTTATCTCTTTTATGTTTAGTACTGTTTTTTTCAATACAACTAATTATCATATCAATTTAGTTTAATTCCAATTTATAAGTATGTGCGAATAACTTATAAACAAGTAGGTGTATACTAGAGGTGAGCTCTGACTCACTTTTTGAAGCAAGAGCATGCCCTGCCTCGAAAATGTTTTAACAGAACCCATCAAAAATCGAGAAACACATTTATTAGATAACAACAATAATTCGCAAAAGGAAAGACCAAATATTTGCAGATGATCTATTTTCATATCAAAAGATTTAATACTTCTTAATATATTAAGTAATAATTTTTTAAAAAAAAATATTTTTGAAATAAGCAATGTGGATTTTTGTGTGATTGTATAGTTAAGTATTGAAAACTTTCGAATAAGAACTCTTTATTGTGAGCCCCAGCCTGTTTCGAATCCGGCTAAGGCTAGTGCATTCGGTTTGAGCCCATCTCATCTTTATACTATGGTGGAACAGTAGGGGTGAAATGAGCAATACACTTCTCTTTTAGGACTGATGACCTCTGTTACTAGAGTGCTATGGGATGAGTGCTTTACCCCACTTCTTATCGATGACCTCTGGTCTATAGGATAAGCGCTAAACCCCACTTCCTCAGTATAGAAGAGTTCAACCAAAGAATGTATACAACTCACATTATATATTCTTTGGTTCAACCTTACTGATAGCTCTTGGTAGGGATGACGTAGCATGACTCTTTACGTAGTTTAGTTCAGACTAAACAAATGGTTCCTAAAGGTTTTGAATATCTATTTCCTAACAACTATGGATATGTTTAAAAAATGTACGCTAACTTTAAAAATCTGAAAAAAGTTTCAAATAAATTCCACAGTGAAAGAAATTATAAAAAATTCGTTCATTATGTCCTCCATTATGTTAACCATATATGTGCTCTTAACGTAGCATTGGCTTGGGATAAACAAATGCTTCTTAAGGATTTTTTAGTACTTATTTCTTCACATCTATGTGTATTTTTTAAAAACTTGACGCTTATTTTGTAATCTAAAATAAGCTTCGAATGAATTTCTCATTGGAAATTGATTATTTTTGAAAGAATCGACACTTATTTTTTAATCTTAATCAAGTTTCAAATAAGTTTCTCATTGCAAAAAATTATTAAAAATCCACAAATCGTCCTCTTTTTCGTCAATTATACATATGCTCTTAACACATCATTGTTTGAAGTAAATAACTCCTTCAAACTTTTGATTACTTATTTTTTGACGTATACGGGTATTTTTGGCGCTTACTTGCTAGTCTGAAAAATTTCCTATGAAACCCTCTTTGCAAAAAATTATAAAAAATTTCCAAAATTTCATTCTTAATTTTCATATATATACTTAGAACGTAGCATTGTTTGAGCTAAAACTTGCATCTTAAAAATTTCGAAAACAATTGATGCTCACTTTATATTTTGAAACAAGTTCAAAATTATTTCTTTATTGCAAAAAATTTTTAAATAATGTCAAATTGTCCTTCATTACGTTAATTATACATATATGCTCTTAACGTGAGCAAACAAATCCTTCCTAAAAATTTTTAGTACTTATTTCTTGAAACATACGAGTACTTTCGAAAGCGATTGATGCTCACTTTATATTTTGAAACAAGTTCAAAATTATTTCTTCATTGCAAAAAATTTTAAAATAATGTCAAATTGTCCCTCATTGCGTCAATTATACATATATGCTCTTAACGTGAGGAAACAAATCCTTCTTAAAAATTTTCAGTATTTATTTCTTGAAACATATTGGTATTTTTGAAAAAAATAACGCTCACTTTGTAATTTGAAATAAGTTTCAAATTAAATCCTGAGTGAGAAATTCATTTAAAACCTGCTTCTTATTTTAAAAATAATGCCACTTTTTTAAAAAATACCAATACGATTCAAGAAACAAGTATTCAAATTTTTAAGAAGGATTTGTTCACCTACGATATGAGCATATTTATCGATAACAAAATGGAGAACGCTGTACGAAATTTTTTATAATTTTTTTGCAATAAGAAATTCATTTGAAGCTTGTTTCATATAAAAAGCAAGTGTCAATTATTTTTCAAAAATACCTATATGTGTCAAGAAACTAGAATTCCAAATTTTTAAGAACAATTTTTGGATCAAACAACACTACGTGATGACGTGATGAGCATACGTATAAAAATAAAGAAGGAAATTTTACGAATTTTTTATAAATTTTTCCAATGAGGATTTCATTTAAAATTTGTTCCAGATCACAAAGTGAGCGTCAATTTTTCCAAAATACCAAGATGTGTCAAGAAATAAGTAATCAAAAGTTTTGAGAATGATTTGCTTACTCCAAACAGTAATGTGTTAAGAGCATATGTATATGTGACGAAAAGAAGGACGATTTGCAATTTTTTTTATAATTTTTTGCAATGTGGAAATTATTTAGAACTTGTTGCAGATTACAAAGTGAGGGTCAGTTTTTCTAGAAATACCCATATGTGTCATGAAAAAAGTAATCAGAAGTTTTAACCCCTTCCTTCTCGCTCCCGTGCAAATGACGAGGTGAGATTTCGCCCGCTATTTCTCGCTCCCGTGATATTGACGGGCTGGAGTGTTCAGTAGTAACGCGCCAATAAGAATAAAACTAATTCATTTCTGTTGCCCTGAAAACATTTTATTTCTCATTTTACGCATCTGATGGCAGTACAAGGATGATTTTAAGGTAATTGTAGATAGTTAGTTTATTTTAAACTAGTTGCAGCACAGATCAAATACGTATTACAAATACAAAAGTCAAAAAATAGGCACTTTTATGATCGTTTTCTTGAAAATTAACCGATCGTAAGAAGGATTTGTTTTCTCCAAAAATTGATGTGTTAAGAGCATATGTATAATTACGAAAAGGGGGACAATTTGCAAATTTCTTATAATTTTTTGCAATAAGGAACTAGTTTTAAACTTGATTAAGATTAAAAAATGAGAGTCAATTCTTTCAAATATACCCGTATATGTCAAAAAATATCAACTCAAAATTTTAAGGAAGCAATTTTTAGACCAAGCAATCATACGTAAAGAGCATACATATAAAAATAAAGGAGGACATTTTGCGAACTTTTTGTTACTTTATACAATGAGAAATACATTTGAAACTTGTTTCAGATTACAAATTAAGCGCCAAATTTTTCAAAAATACCCCTACATGTGAAGAAATAAATAATGAAAATTTTTAAGAAGCATTTGTTTAGTCTAAACTATGCAACGTCAAGAGCATATATATATAGTCATCATAAAGAAAGACACTTTGCGAATTTTTTATAATTATTTGCACCATGTAATTGATTTAAAATTTATTTCAGATTAAAAAATTAGAGTCAAGCTTTTCAAATATACCCATAGTTGTGAAAAAATTAGTACCCAAAATGCTTAGGGACCATTTGTTTAGTCCAAACCATGCTATGTGAAGAGCCATGCTACAACATCCCTACTAAGAGCTTATCATTGAGGTTGAATTATCATCCATACAGAGGTAGGGAGGTATAGCGCTCATCCTATAGACGAGTGGTCAACGATCCGAAGTGGGGTGAAGCACTCATTCCATAACAATATAGTAAAAGGGGTCATCCGCCCTAAAAGTGGGGTATAGCTGACAATTTTCACCTACTTGAATCAAACAATATCTTTAGTTTTTTCCCCCGATGTTTATAATTCAGAAATTTTTTTAAAACTGAGAAATGAAAAAATTATTGAATATTTTTAATTAAAAGCTGTTTTCCTTTCCTATATTATGACATAAATTTTGGAAAAGGCCCAAATTTTATCTATTGTGAAAATCTATTAGTGTTATCAATTTTTTACAAATTGGAAATACAAAACAAACTGCTTAGATACTATATTATTCACAAACTATACTTACTAGAAAATCGGATAAATACAGATAAGTTAATATTTAATATATAAGTTATTAAACTGGTCTATGTTTTACTATCATTTTATACACTTTACTGTGTGAAATTTCTAACCCGTTTGCATTAAAGTAGAGATTTGAGGGAAGCAAATTTTATGCGATTTAAAGTTACAGTGGCTCTTTATTATAAACTTGTACTGATATTTCAACAAAAAAATTTTTTTAAAAAACTAGCACTTCTTTTTTTTAAACGTTATGATATAAATTTTTAGATGTAATTTTTTTTAAAACTGTATACAGCTTTTCCGTACAATAAGGAACTAATATTAAAAAAGAGCTGCCCATTTTTCTTTCTTAGTTTCAAATTGAAATGTTTACGCACCTTCTACCGCAAATGGTAAATCCTTTGGTTTTGGGATTGATAATTGCGTGATCTCCAATGCCAAATTTGTCTGTAGAGAAAATAATGTACACAATTTTAAAGAAATTTTATAATTCATTGTTTACATTGTTTCCACTTAAAACAAATAATATAATCATACATAAAGTATTCATAAATAAGGAATACTTTTAATACCTCGTTTTTCTAAAATTCAATAAGTTAAAATATGCAAGAACATACTTTATTTATTGACATACTTTATTTATTAATGTTATAACTAAGCCATGAAAAAGGTTTACTAGTGTAATATAAAAGATTTTTAACGAAGTTGAATATTTTGAGTATTCGTTTTTTTATTTATTATTTAAATATATTTTTATTTACTTTGTGAGACATGAAACTAAGGTAATAGTTTAAATTTGAAAGTATAAATTGAAATAAACATTGTTTCCTACTTGCAACGATTTCTTTAAAAAGATAGCCTGATTATGATTAACTTAAAAGATAGGCAAATTTCAAAATATAATGCAAAATATAATAAAAGGCTAATAATGTCTTATGAAATGAAATTTCATTTCCTTCAATGCAATAAGTCATATACTTGTATTATGTAACGCTGAAGTACAAGAAAATAAAATTCGTAAAACATTTTAAAAAAATTTCAACTCAATATGAATACAATTTTCTGTAAAGCTGTGAAACAATTGTTAAATTTCAATGCTAACATATAAGAAGAAAAATTTGAAAATATTGGAATTTCTGCCTTACCTGAATATTTAGAAAAATATGTTTTTCGAAGCACTATTTTATCTTTGTCTCCCCATATTCCTAAAAGCATATTTGGAGATGGAGTTGTCATAAACACTTCACCAACCTTCCCTTCGACGCTCGTACCTAAAATTATGGGCATCAAAATCGATACAAGATGTTTCTTAATGATTATCCTTAATATATAGGGTTTCAAAAAAACTAAAATGGTTCAATATGTGTAGAAATTCTCATCAGATCAAAAATCTTAAAAAACTTATGCGTTCATTATTGTTCAATAATACTAAATCTAACTACCAACTTCACCATCTTCACCAAATCAAGGAATTTTTTCTGAAGAATCCAAATCTACAATAAAAATTAGATTTCTCATTAAATATTTTAAAGTTGCCATCAACCACATCCTCAACCATTGAGGTCAGGAGGGTCAAATTTGGTGTCATATAAAGCACCCTGCATTTCTTAAAAATAATTCCTACGTATATATTTGAATTTCTAGAGATGTTTGACCATTTTCATAATATTTGAGCATATTTTTGGATTCTTTATCATGTATTAAAGTCCAAAGAATAACACATAAGCAGTCTTACAATAAGAGTCAAACTAGGCAAAACTGTAAACAATATCGAAATCTTACGGATCACTACTGAGGAAAGCAGGATGAAAGCTTTACCTTTCACAAGGATTCTTAACATATAAATTAAAGGTGCTCATTACGAAACTAATTTTAATATAATTCATTTTGCTTTGAACTGACAAAAACTGTACATTTAATAAGTTTTCAATAAATAAGTGTTATTGCTAAAAAATTTAAATGTTTAAATATTTGCAAAAGTTAAACTAACACAACCATGAAGAATTTTGTTTTCTAAAATATTGTACTCTTAAATTAGCTTTCAGAGCGCAGAATATTTTAGGAAATACTGAATAAATAATAAAATGATTTTAAAAAAAGAAAACTTCTATACTATGGAGGGAAAAAAACTATAAAGGAAGTCAAAACAACAACACATCCTTCTCTTCATTTGAACGAAAGAGTTATTAACAAAAAAAACTAAAATAATGGAAAAATAAAGCATCATGTAAGCAACTTTAAGCATCTGCAACAGATGGAAAAAGAAATGTTAAAAAGCTTAAAATAAATTTTCCCAAGAAATATTTTTAGTACGAACTGAGGCAATTCGGCAAGTATGTTTCATTGTTTTAAACAGAAGTACGATTCTGAATAACTTTTGGTCTAATGATCGGATCACGTACTCAATCTTAATGGTTCAAGGGAGTGGCCTTGAATATGTTATTGGTACTTGCCACACGGGCAAGCCTGCTTGGTGAAACCGAGCAAATTTAAGGCAGAGTGTGCGATTCTTGTTTTTTCAGTGGCGCCATCTGTGGCCAAGAATTCGACTTCTGCCACATCATACGTCACACCTGCTTATAAGGCGGACCCATTCATACATACATTCATTCATCCACAGATCGTAATTTTGACCTGAATCAGAGAGCGATCAATCTCTAATCCAGTACCCCCAGAGGTTTTGATTTGTTATGGGAACATGGAGGACTTTGCGACCCGACTGAATTTCAACGTGCATCAGTCACCAACTACACGGGGAGTCTTTGACCGGCGGGGTTCGAACCCACGAACTCTCGGACGTGGGCCCACCGCCCTACGGACCAGGCTATCCCGGCCCTTTGAATATGTTATTAATTAAAGTAGTTGAGATCCTAAGTTACGAAATCAAACACAAAAACACATTTTTCCTTTATAAGCATATCATTTTGTTGGATTTGGATTCATGACCCTCAAAATGTAGGGGTAGTCGCAATCTGCGGCCCCAATAGTTTAGCCAGGAGAGCGGTTCAAATTTTGGACCCCTTAATGTTAATTAATATTTTGCGAATTCCACCATATCTTGGGAATTTATCTGATCGGAAGAAAGGTATGTTTATTCAGAGAAAGTACATTCTTGTATCTGATTTCGCAACTTCAAATTTTAGATATTGCACTTCAATTAGCATATTGGAGGTCAATTACCCCCGAACTGTTAGATCAAAAATTATTCAGTGTAATTTATTTATTTATTTATTTATTTTTTTGCACAATATGGAATATTTGAGGTATTCTAATATTCTTATTGCCAATAAATCGTTGCGATTATGCATAAAAACCAATAAATTACTGAAAAAATATATCATAGTCATATAAGTTTACAAAATTTTTAAATTGTAAAATGAAAAAACATTAACTTTTTACCTGTATCATCCAAACATATAATATTCATCCCTAAACATGGTGTAGGTATTTCTCCTCTATGAGTTGGTAACAAATGCTCCGGAACTAAGCACATTCCAATGTATTCAGTTGAACCTGTTTTTAGAAGAACATATAAATATTTATATTTCCGTGAGGAAACGTTAACAAAATGCATGTGAAAAGAAATTTTGGTATAAAAATACACTAAAATTCTACGTCAAAAATCTTTTACAAATACAAAAGACACATAATACAGCTAATTTGTTTAAACTTTATAATTTTAAATAAATGATGATTAAAAATTAAAAACGCTAGATGTCATTAATTGTTCAGGAAAGCATAATGAGTATAAACTTCGACTTTGCCTTTATAGTTTTGTTTTCCATATTTTGGACTCTTGGTGTAGGAAATATAGGTATTTAAATTTTTTTTAATTTGTGTTTAATCACCTAATGCTATTCTTTGTAACTATATATTCTATTTATTTGTAATTATAGCTAAAAAAATCCCATTGATGTAAAAATTTCACCATTTTTAGTGAGTCTTGCACTATAAAAAATTCCTGATCTAAGTACCGGCACTCAGGATGCCAGTACTTTTTAACACATTTGTAAAACACATTTAACGGTATGTAAAACACATTTTAACGTAAAATTTTACGAAACAAAAATTTGATATACCGTAATTTTGATGGTAATAATTACTATAAAATCCCGTTGTAAGTGGGTAGAGAATCGGACCCCGTTTCGGAGGGCCCGTGGTCGGATCCAAAACTTCCTTCGGTTTCAGATTTATTCCTAAAATTAATAAGAGGTGCTGCCATCTATCTGGGGGTTCTGAAATAAGATGTACTTTCATCCTTGCAGTGCACACTTGTCAAACGAAAGGCACGCCTTCCTGAGTTAATTCACAAAAGGACAATGGAGGAGGAGCTTGGCTTGCTGAAGTGTCATTCGAAACAACGACAACTGTAAAATCACTGAATCACTGAAATTAAGTAAATATTACTAAAATTATGATTTAAAATTTTACGGTAAAAATGGATCTTGCGGTTAAATAGATTTTACGGATGATGCACTCAAGTTGCCAATACCTTTTAGCGCAATTTGATCCGGAATTTTTTACAGCGTAATAATGGAATTGGTCTAATTTATCCAATTGGAATTTATCCAATTGATACATTGAACCAGTTAGATCTTTTGAATAGTTTTTGAACTACTGCTTTAACATTTGCAGCTTCAAACATTCCTAAATTTCTTGAGCTCAACACATTTTTCTTTAATGAAAATCAATTTTTGTTATTTCTATAAAATTTCGTTCATGTTTAGACCTCAATTTTTTTTAAAAAAATCAACAGATATTACCATATACTGAAGAAAAATTCACATCTTTCTTTACTTTGTTGTAAATGAAGTCATAATCTATGGGTTTAACAACACTTCCTCCAGTAAATATTGAATTTAAAGATGACAAATGGTTATTTGGACCTACAAAAAATTTAGAAAAAAACTGTTTAATTGTGCAAAAAATTATAAATTTCGATAAAAATGAATTGAAGTAATTGAGTTTTAAGTATGAAAACCTTAGAGTAATATAGTGATAAGCCACATCAATCAATTTAACATCAATCTGCTCATTAGTATTATTTTCAGACAGATACTTTACAGGTTGCCAAAATGTCCGGAATATAAAAACACAATACACAAAATTATTTTAATGCTTTCATAAAAATCATGATATTTTTCATCAGAAACAACTCTCCTGAAAAATGTGAAAATGTGGTTTATCATTACATGTACCCAAGCATTTCATATCCTTCAAGAGAAACTTTTACATTGAAGTACCAAAATCAATAACAAAAACAAAAATCAGAGTTATTAACACAAAATATTCAAACAAACATTATTTACATGTGTAATGAAAAACACCAGAATAAATTTAATAAAAAATTCCTTTTATGTTACTAAATTTTCCTTAAACTTTGATTATTAATCAACACTAACATTAGCTTTAATACTTTTTTAAGCAAAATTTAACCGAACGTACACAAATACAAAAATATTGAATAAAGACAGAAATTGTCATGAAATTTGTGTATTGTTACAGTAAATTGGAGATTCTCTACTCGGCTACACAGTAAAGAGCTCGTGCCTGTTCTAAAAATTTAGCATTTTTGCATACTATCCATTAAAGTTTTTAACTTTATCTGATTTTTTCTTTTTCATCATCAAGATAAATGACAGTATTTACTTTTTTCAGTATTTTCATGCCATTCTTTTTTTTATTGGTACAATGTTTGACCGAATATGTCTTTTCAATACAATGTTTAAGCAAATATATCTTTTCTAATACTTCTCTTTTTCCTCAAAACCTTAAATAACCTTAAATTAATTAAATGAAATAAATTCAAGTTTTTTAAAGAAAAATTTGTTGAGTTATTTATAATTTAGCAAACATATTCTAGAAAACTATTCATATGACGCAATATTCTGATCGGGATAAGATTCTAACCGAGATAAGATTCTGACCAACGAAATTCGAAATGGTGGAATATTGTGTAGATTTCTACACTTCAAGCGATTTTTACATGCGAATCTACTGGAAATCAAGTAAAATTATAGAGAATTAATTTTGGTAAAAACAAAAACAAAAAAACGTTTGCCTCAGACTCCTTAATTTTACGGAAATAAAGTAAATTAAACTTGGAAAATAACTTCTTGGCTTTGAAACCAAAGATATTGTATTAAATTTAATCCGAAAAAATAAAACACACTCGGAGAAAGTGCAATCCGATCCGACACCCACGGCAGATCGAGTGATTGAACTCCGGTCAAAGCCTTTTCAGGTGAGGACTCTACCCTCTACATCTCTACCATCGACTCTAAACTCGACTGGGTGCCTAAATACTCATGAATTAAATAAAAACTCAGTGAAATACCTTAATGAAAATAATTCTCCTTAGATAAGTTCTCTTTTTCTCTCTAACCCTTTGCGGAATTTTTTGCAGTGAACATGCAGAAAATTACCTAAAATAAAACTTCTTACCAAAAGAGAAAAAAAAACAATTAACTACCTGGGGCAAAATTTCGTTTGTTTAATTCTTCTAATACACTCGAGGCCAAGAAAAAGTGAGTTATTTTAAATTGGTCCACCATATCCCACGTAGCTGTCGGACTAGAAAAATATGGTACTCCTTCATATAGAAGTATCGTCAATCCTGTGAAAGTCAAAGTTGCCATCATATTCCACGAAGACCAACCAGCCTGTGAAAATATCGTTTTAAGAAAATGCATATACGACAAAAGCAAATTGAACTAAAAATAAATTCGAAACAATTTTATTCAAAGTAAAAAATAAAAAAAACTATACACACTTATACAAGACGTTCCAAAACTCATGATACATATGTTATGAGGTGATAGAATACAACTGGACGAGCTAAAATCACCATACAATCCATGACCAGAAGAAGTTGGCGGAATAATTTTAAATTTAATGGGAATATCAGCCAAAAATGGAAAACTTAAATTATAACGGGAGAGAAATAATTGTTGAAAGTATTCTGCTAAATAAATTTTTAAAAAAAATTAATGTAAGAGAAAATGGACTAGGTATTATTCAAATTAAGTAGAGAGGTGCGAAAAATAGTAATCTTTTACACTCATGTCCATAAATTAAGGATAATGAAGTTCAGGCACAGAAAGAGACAGAAGCCAAACAAATTTGACTTATTTGTAAAGTCCATGTATTAAGCAAAAGGTAAAGAGCAAAAAAGATGCTATATGCTTGAGATAATTAATAAAAATTGCGATTTTTACTCCCTGGAGCAAATTTCAAAAAAGAACCTATTTACAAAAAACAGTATAACAAGGTTAGTATGATGGTTAATACGGAGTATGTCTCCCGGACGATGCAATACAGGCCGTACAACGCCTAGGCATGCCGACTATCAAATTATCAATCTGATCTTGGGGAATATTACACCACTCATCAAGCAATGCCCTCCGAAAGTCCGGTAGACAGGTGGGAGGGGGTTGTCGGGCTGCAATTCGTCGGACAAGCATATCCCACACACGCTCTATTGGATTCAAGTCCGGTGAGTATGCTGGCCAATCCATACGGGTGATATTCTCCGATTGAAGGCATTCGTCTACAATGTTTGCACGGTGAGGGCAGGCGTTGTCGTCCATAAACAGAAATTCAGCACCCATGGTGCCCCGAAACAAACATACATGTTGTTCCAGAATGACATCCCTATAGATGTGGCCTGTCATCGTTACACTCTGAACATGCAGGTCAGTTCTGGAACCAAGAATAATTCCTCCCCAAACGAGCCATCTTGCACCACCGTAACGGTGTCGTTCAATGGTGTTGTCTTGGTGTTACCTGGCGCTCTCCATATGAAAGTCCAGCGAGAATCAGACCGCAAACTAAATCTGAACTCGTCGGAAAACATCACACAAGATCACTGATGCGGTGTCCACAATGCATGCTCTCTACTCCAGGCTAATCGCAGGCGACAGTGAGTTGCGGTAAGTGGAACACATCTGACAGGCCTAGGAGCATATAGACCAATGTGCCCTTAGCGTCTGTACACGGTCTGCCTTGACTCTGTCGTACCAGTAACTGAAGAGAGCTGACGAGACAGGTCTGATGCTGTGCTCCGTCTGTTTCTTTTGGCAGTAACTGCCAAATACCGGTCTTCATTCGGCGTTGTAACACGGTGGCGACCTGTGTTGTAACGTCTACTCACATTACCATCATCTTGGAATCGTTGCCAAAGCCTGGAGATGACACTCTGGGTGATTCCAAGTTCCTCGGATACTTCCAGCTGGGTACGTCCACATTCCAGTCGTCCGATGATTCTGCCACGTAAAAAATCATCCAAATGCTTCCTTTGTGCCATAACTATGCGGTTATTGCACTGAAAGGCTTTTAAAGCGCTTGTGAACAATTTTACTTCTTTGCCACCATTCCTTNGGTTAATAAATTATCTTTACGAATATTATTTACACGTCTGTTTTATTTCTGAATCTTTATATGCCAGAGATGGCATTATCCTTAATTTATGAACATGAGTGTAAATGAATTGTATGAATAAATATGTTGGAATAGTATTTCAATGCGACACCCACAAGTCTTTACCTAAAAAATACCTAAAAAAGAATAAATTTAAAAAAACTCATAGCATCATTACCGGAGACATGGAGAACCAAATACTATTTCTTGAGGCATCAGCATGCAGGTAAAAGTCTCTGTAGGACGCCAAAAGATTCTATATCGAAAAAAAAAATCTTTTTTACTTTAATTTAGTAATATAATACATAAAAATATGGAAAGTAATATTAAATTTGTGTACTCCAAATCCATGAGTCATAGCTTTGCACTGTCCTGTCGTTCCAGAAGTAAAACTTAAAAATGCTGGATGGGAAAACGATAGCTGTTCAAACAATATATCAGGAACTGAACCGTTCGTATAACCTGTTTCCAAAAAATCATCCAAAAAACAACTGCAAAAAAAGCATATTTACTAACAACTCTATATCGAAATTAAATGTTAAATAAACAGCTTTGTTTATTGTTAAATATCGATGATGCTACATACTTTTATAATAATCCAGAGGTATTTACCTTGAACTAAAGCTTAGAAAACAGTTTTTTTAAAAATTCCACTAAATGTCACTTAACGTGTATTCCACTATAAAATTCAATTATTGAACTAGAACAAACTCTTAATTTAATATGTTCTATCCTAGATAAACTATTTATTTATGTATTTTTAACATCAACCAAAATCGGCCAAGTACTATTTCAAAAACTACCTTTTAAGATGTTCTAAGGAGTTTGATAAACGCTGTTTTTCGAAGCTCTGTCGCCAAGGAAAATAAAACAGCCATAGTTTAAGTGCTTTACACTTGAAGCAATGCGATGATTTTAAAATGTTTATATAATCTTGTCTTGAATAGTTATTTAGGCTTTAGAACAGGATATTAACTTAAATATTTTAAAAGTTAGTAAACTTTTTTAAAAATCGCCAATTTGGTGACATTTTCCCACCTAGATGAAAATTATCAAAATCACTGCGTTATTCTCAGTTTTGGCACATTTTTATGAGCCCAGGTGATTCAGATTTGGAATAAGTTTGTAAATATTAAAAAATTAGATCACAAACGCTTTTCCTTTTCACAAAACACTTTTCCTTTTCTTCATATTGACGTTTTGTGCCATCATCACAATAAGCGTAGACAGAGTTCGCTTTAGATAGGCTGAACTTGATCTAACAGTCATAAGTAACAGTTGCAAACTCACAGCAGCTATAAAAACAGCACACTATTCTCAAAAAAGCATCATTTCATATTACGACGGAGTCTTCGAAAAACAGCCTTAATGGGCAAGAAACTGAATGTTAATTATTTCGACCCGCATTGCCCTCTGACCAAAAAGGAAACATTTGTGCTTTAAGAATGCCACTTTACATATGCTTGCTATTCAAAATTTCAAATACTAAGCTAGAAGTTAACACTTGGGATTTAATTGTTAAGTGAATTAATATGCAAGCTTACTATACGCAATTAATTAATGATCTATATATACATTCGAGTAAAATCTATTATATACCTCCTCCAAAATGTCACTTAACAAGCTTTTACTTCAATGGTTTTAAATACTCAACGAAAATTGATTTTTCTATACTTAATATTTTAAACTTAATACATGAAGGATCTTTGAAACAATCCTTACCTATTTCTAATATTGCTGATATCCTTTTGTTTAGATGTTTTCTGTGACGGAACAATTATCACCTTTTCCAATGATGGCAAACCTAATAAAAAGAAAAGAAAGAATTAAAATAAGAATTCTAATAAAATCTTATACGTTTAGATGGATAATTGATAAATTTAAATTATATTTAGAAATTTTTGATAAACGATAGAAAAAATCAGTAATAATAATGAAAATGTGTTTTTGATTATTATTTCTTAAATTTCTTATTCTTAGTCTATTAATTTCTTTATCAGTAAAAATAATTTAGATATTTGTTTTTTATTGCAAAAGCATTAGATTTAAAAAAACCAACAAAAAAAACACTTTTCTTGCTACGTATCGAGATTTTTCTGTGATTTATTGGAAATTCTGCTTTTCAAAATAATAATTCTTACTGCCACACATTTTGCTAGAAATGCAAAACTGAAAAGTGAATTTAACCAAATAACTGGTTTTTATGCTATGCTCTAAAATATCATGAAAAAACACCTTTTAATTCAAGGGGTTATGGCATTATTGTAATCTCTCTGAGGGTGATAGAGTAGCATCGAATTGTTACTTAATATTATTTCCATGCAAATAATTTAGAAATTTTTTGATTTCCTACTAGATGGCAGCACATTACAGAGGAAAATTTTACCGCCTACATGCAAATCAAAGTGTTTTCCATCAGACCATTCGAAATGCTATATCGATTAGTTAGAAAGAATCATTTTATTGCTTAAGTTCTTAGATTCCTATAAGGCATCTATCTGCATTACCACAGGATATGAAACTAATAAAATGAGTTTTTAAAATTTAATGTTAGATAAATTGTGAATTTATAACACATAAAAATTCGTAAAAATTCAAAGTTAATAGGCTAAAATTACCTTCAACAATTTCTTTAACTTTAGGGAGCAAATTTATTTCTTCTCCATTTTGCAAAAATCTATCGACGGTTAAAAGTACTCTTGGTTCAACTAATTTGAATCTGCTCAGTACTGCCTATAAAAGATTCCAAAAAACAATACATTATTACTTTTAATTAACAAAGAAGTTCCTAATATGAACTTAGACTTTTGCAATATGTGTAATAACAGTAGGTGGTAACAACACTTTTAAGCAAAACTTAAAAGGGGAATAAACTCATAAATTATTGGCACATATTTACAATAGTTTGAATGTCCAAAGATAATTCCCTACAAGAAAAATAAAGTATTTTTATTATTTTTATTTATTTAATAATGAAATTTTTTTTTAATTAATAAACATTTGACTTGTAAGTTATATATTTTTTACATCATTTTAAATATTTTGGTTTAAAGTGACAGAATATAAAATTTGAACGAAATCGGAAAAAGAGTTCTTGGAAAATATAAAATTCAGCCTTTTTTGAAAGCAAATTTCTCAAAAAATATTTAGCTGATGATCTGTTTTCAGTTTTGTACTATATCATTTAGAAGATACATTTTTTTAAATTAAGTAAAAATTTGTACATAAATACAACTATATAAGTTTAAATAGATGTTTAAATTTTTTATAGTTCTAAAATCTGCATACCTGACGATTCAAAAATTTATCGGCCTCTATTAAATTAAATAATTTTACAAAATTATATTTCTGTACAAAATTGTCCGTGTATTAAAGAATTTTACTGTTGTATGCGAAAAAAATTTCAATTCCTTTAAGCAGTTCGATACACACGAAAAGTGATATTTACAGCAAGCGATTCAAACTAAACTAATGGAACCGTGTTTTCAACCTTCCTTCATATTTTGAGGGTCTAGAATAGCGATCCTCGAAAAGTGTTCCCAGAACCTTAGAGTTCCGTGGAAGAGTCACAAGGGTTCCGAGGAATAGTACCTTTTTTAAAACCAGTAACGAGTTCTAAAACCAGAGCCATATTTACTACCCTCTCTCATATTTTGAGCGTCTAGAACGGCGATTCTTGAAAAGTGATCCCAGAAAAGTGTTCAGCTTTTTTTTTTCCTTAAATGAAAGGAAAATACCAGAGAGAAAAAACAGCAAAAATTAAAAATAATTAATTTTTATTGAAAAAATTACGAAAAAAGTATGCCTTGTTAAGAAATCTGTATTAGAGTTCCTCATCAATTCGAAATAAACTTAATAAGAACAACAATAAAGAAACATAGCCATTCTCTAGCATTTATAGCAATTCTTTTAAGCTATAAAAATTCAACTGAAAACTTTACTTTAAATAATTATTCGGAAAAAAAAAATTTGACGGAAAGATTATTTTTAATAAAGCGATAAAAAATTTCATTCTTTACATTGAATGCTTTCAAAGTAATTGGTTCTCTTTCTTTCATTATTTTTTTCAGTATTGCTAATGAACATCTATCTGATTGCACCTAAAAAAGACAACTACTGGTTCCATAGCTGAAAAAAAACATTGGGAACCGCTGGTCTAGAAACCAAAGCCATCGAAAAACAACTGTTTCTGTTTCATCACGTTATTTTTTCAACAAAGCCATTTTTTGTGCACAATAGTTTAAATAAGCAGCTTGTCAATATTCCACATACAAGATTATTTACTAAGACCGAAACTTTTTGATGGTGTTATACAGTTTTAATAATTTTATTGAAACTGTAATAACTTTATTGCAATTAAAAAGAATATTTTTAAAGCAACATGTTCTTATTGTTAATCATTCTTAAAAAAATCTAAATTATTTTTTTTAAAAATACAAGAAAAAAATTCAAATAAAAAACTCTTCCTTAACCCTTTGACGAAATATTTTCATCAAGCATATTTTTCCTATTTTCTTCATTATTTTGAATTAATTTAGGTCAAAATTAGTGGAAAATAATATATTTAGCATTGTAATGATGTATGATTATGAAACACGGCATCGAATACCGGTATTCCTTTTTACGTTTAAGTTAAAATTTTCCAAACATGGCTATAATTCAAATTTGCACTTATTTTCAGTCAGTTAGATCTAAAAAAAAAAAAAAGAATAACTCATCATTGAAATTTCTTTCATTTAGAAAATCAATTATTGATAAATTTTTGAATATAAATGAAGAGACTACTTACTATTGCTTTTTTTTACTAACTACTACAAACTACTTTTTCTGGATATTATATTTCATGAAAAATATAATTGCGAGAATCTAACAAAGTTTTTTGATTGGTAATAGACTGTTTTGTATTTAAAAAATGCCAAAAATGCATTTTTACTTGTGATTACAGCGTCAGAAAATACATATAAAAGGGACACCGGTGTTCCATCGGCTCGGCGCCAAAGGGTTAATATATGCACTTCTTTGACTTTTTTCAACACTGCATAAAATTAAAAAATGCCTTTATATGTGAAAGTAGCATTGATTCTTTTTTATCAAACATTAAATACAATTAAGAAAATTAAGGACGACTTTGATTTCCTATCAGCGGGATAAGGGAGATAAAAATAGCTTCGTCGTCAAAATTTCTAATCACTCGTCAAATCATGCGTTTAAGATACTACTCTTAAATTATTATATTGTGTTCATTTTATTGCATCCAGGTGATTGCAAGTAATTTCTCAATAAGTGCGTGAAAATACACTATGTAATTGTGAGCTTGAATGTTTATCATTTATCAGATTTTTGTGTTTTGGAAAGTAAACTTGTTAGGCTACTGTAATTTTCTTTCTTCCTTTTTCTCATTCTTCCTTCTATTTCTTCCTTTATTTTCTTCCTTCCTTTATTTATTTACTATCCAAATACTACTTGTTCTTCGTACAAGGTAAAAAAAATAGTTAATTATCATTAAACCAGTATTAATAAATACTACGAAATTATGCTTAAAACTGAAAGGAATATATCGACACAATTAATAAAACTTAAATAATTCCCTTTTTTTAACTTTTATTATTTTTCGCCCTTCATAATGACTTTACGTTATGAGATTAAGTAACACACGTTCATAGAAATTCATCCCATTTAAATAACTGCAATCACTATAGTTTGGCATGATTGTTCATGACCAACTCGTAATATATTCAAACTCTACTAATAATCTACTCATTCCTTTCTAAGGCATTAAAAAGCCGATTACTACAGTATCTATATTAGTTCATTTTTTATCGATGGAAACAGTACTAATTACCACAATACCAGTAGTACCAACTATAAAAAATAATTAAGCATCATTGGCATCAATAATGGTGATTTTTCAAGGTTCTCCTATATTTTCTTAATTAAGTTTGATTTTTTTCGTATATAACTTATCCAAGAGTTATCTTGTCTTTTGAATTTGATTCGAAATGAAGTTACGAGACTATGGAGTTGAGCATTAGCAGTCGTGAACCCAAAAAATTGGGTCAGCTGTTCAACGACGGTTGTAAAATAAAATGAATCAGATTAATCGTTGCTGTTTGATCTTTAAGCTTTTCATATTCAAAACTGAAAACTTCTAATGAAATCTGAAAAAACGAAAACCAAAATTATTTTTTCTCATTGATATTAAGTAATCAGATAGTACTGGCATAAATCCATATTATGAAATATTTTTATTATAAAACACTGTTTAATTTCATGCTTCTCGCAGAAGACGATACAGTGGAATAACCCTAAAAACACAAGATTTTACAAAACATTTAACCTCATCTTGTAAAAAGACTCATTACCTGTGAACCAAAGAGTGGTAGGGCCGCTCCCCAAATCGCTCCAATGCTTGTAACCGCTTGCATTGCAAAGATAGGCTCCTTTCTATTGGACATATAACCTGAAATGCATCAATTTGGAATCAATCTAGGATGCCAATCAACCTAAGTGTATCAATCTAAAATCACTTTTTTAAGATTACCTACTTACAAGCAACTGTGTCATTCTTTCTCAGACCTAGCTTTCTGAACGCCGCAGAGTATTTCTTGGCTTCTTCATACATATCGGCATAGGTGATAATTTCTGGCTCTTTATCTTCACCTAGAAAGCAACATTTTTATGAATGTGAAATACTTTCTAACATAAAATATTTCCGCAACAGCCTGCTGTGGGCCGGAGGGTCTTAGAAGAGGAGGCTCCAATCTTTCGCAATCAACGTCATGATTGTAACAACGAGGTCAACATGTCTTTTTTTTTTGTCTTACTTTTGTTTGATATAACTAACTTTGAAATTAAAGAAAATTTTTACAACAATTTAAAATTAATTACAATATTTTTTCTTTAAAATTTGAAAAAAAAATCTTTTAAAACTGTACAATATATAAGTATTTAAAGTAGTACCTCTATACTGCGCATCAGCTGAAAAAAGTTAAATTTTTTTTTCTTCATAATTTTGTAGTATTTGGCATCTAATGAAAAATGTTTGTTCCGAATATCTTAAGTTTCAAGCAATTTTCTAAATAGCATTCGTACTTTTTCAAAGACGCTCAAATCGATAAGGAGTTTTCTACAAATATTTTTTTGTGTCAGAAGATAGAATTTAAAAACAAATGATAATATTATACAATAAGCCTTCATACACCAAAATGTGATTTAATAATGATAGAAAAAAGGTATAATAAAATATACTTTTATGAGGGATGATCCTTAACAATACCAGTGTCATTTTTAATAAATCTAGTTTAATAGTGCAAAATGAAATGTGTGGAAAATCCCTTATCTTGAGTTTTCTTTTCAAAAGTGCGAATCCTAACTAGAAAATTGCGTGAAACTTTTTAAATTTCCACGATATTCAAATCTTACTTTTTTTATTAGTTGCCAAATACGATTCACTATAAAATTAAGAACAAAAAATAAATTTTCTCGAGCGTGTACAGTAGGAAAAAAACTACTTTCATTACTCATATCTTGCGCAGTTTTGAACAAAAATTTTCAAATTTTAAAGCAAAAATTTTGCAATAAATTTTAAATTGCTCAAAGAATTTTGTTTGATTTTATTGAATATTTTCATAGTTATAGCAAAAAAATCGTAAGACAAAGAAATATTTATTTTTTGGAAATCTATTGCTACATTTTTTGGCATAGAATGTCCAAAAACATTATATTCCCTATGCACTTTATTGTCGGTCCCTTAAACCTCGAAAAGCTTTAAACTTCATTGATATGTACGAAAAATCTCAAGATCTAAAAAGTTCTGAAATTATAAAATAATTCTCTTATTATTTCTGGGGAGATATGAAAGAAATTTATTAGTATTGAAGTGTTTCCATTATTTTGTTCACCCCCTGCATATGCAAATTTTATGATATGGTGGCCACATCATCCAGATATACACAGAAGAAAGAAATTCTTGTAAAATTAACTTGCTGTGTAGTAGTAACGTTTCTGATAAACAAAAATAACTCTGGTAATAAAAACCAAAATATACGGTATTTAAATCATTCATTTCATAATTTTTCAGTTCATTGGCAATGGTTTACCGAAAATTCTGGTTTTCAAAACTAAAGTTCGTAATGCTACACATTCATCAAAAAACACAAAACTGGAGAGTAAATTTAACCGAACAAATGGATATGTCATGCTTTAAGGTATCAAGATAATATTACCAAATGTTGCCATATTTCCCGAATTTAATCACACTTTGTATTTTATTGGTATTTTTACCAAACAAATTACCCATAGCTTCGTTAGAAGTTAACAAGCTTTTTGTGTACCTATAGAGCTAAAAACGCGGTATATTTTACCATGGTTCTGGTTGCTTTGACTCTATTTTTTTTTCCTCAAAGAATGAGAATGTTATGAATGTAATTTTTTTTTTTAATAAATAACTGAATGATTTAAACAAACAGTACGCCTTTTGATGATTGATAGCTGTGACACGAACTTTTTTAAATATATCAACGTTATAAAAAATATACTGTTTTGTAATCTTTTTTATATCATTCTTTTTCTGGTACAAAATTCTTTTTTGAGAAAACAACATATGCAACATGGAATATTGGGGGGGGGGGGATTTTGTGTCATAAAATGCATTTAAGGCTTATAAAGGAATGGTACGTACTTGCACATATTAGGGCAACATGATCATCTCTGTATTTTAATAAATTTTCTGCAATATTCAATCTTGATCCAGAAAACCATTCAGGGGGTTCATTCATAGGCACACTTAGGTCTATAACCTTCGGAAGATGATAATTTTAATTTTAGTTTATTTAAAGTTTTCCTAAAACAAAATCATATTCATATTCCTTTATTTTTTTCATTTTCTCTTAATCATGCCCGGAGAAAAAAATTCTGATGAAATTACCATACTGTATGGCAGTGTTTCCCAAAGTGTGGTACGCGTACCCCAGAGGTTTATCGGGAGTACGCGCTCTTATGCGAAATATCTTGCAACAAACGAAAATTTCAAAAACTTTTATTTAAAAACAAAGCTAGCCAAGAAAATTTACGATTACGTATTTTTCAATAGGTTAGTTTTTGCAGAGTAAACAGTTAATAATTAGGGGTGTCAACAGCCAGTTATGACTTTTAACTTCTGTGTAATTTTTTTATAGCAAAAAATACTATCATTTTCTTATTAGTGGTACACAGCGTTACGAAAAATTTAGAAGGGGTACACAAAAGTCATAAGTTTGGGAAACACTGCTGTATGATAATAACATTTCTGATAAAAAAAAATATATAATTCTGGTAATTAAAACCAAAATTTACAGTATTTAAACCATTCATTTCGTAATTTTTCCGTTTCTATGGTAACAGTTTCCCAGAAATTCTGGTTTTTAAAATTATAGTTCGTATTACCACACACTTAGTGAAAAATACTAAACTATATAGTAATTTAAACCAAATGAATGGTAAATTTTAAAATTTACCACACATATTCTGGTAGACAATGCCTTTTACGTTAATTGTGCATCAAATCATTTTTTTAATCACAAACTCCAGTGTATTTTGAAAATTGCTAGTAAAATTTTAAGCAGAAGCTGAATTTACTAAAACTATTTTTTTTTCTTCTTAATAATGTAAAACACTAAGTAATTGAAATGTTAGATGCAAAGCACGCAATACTTTATGCTAATTAAAGTTAATTATAATTGCTTTCAGTTAGTATTTGCGCAGCAAATATTGCTAATTACATTAATTATCCTTTACAATACTTAGTTTTTATTATTTAAAACTTCAGTAAGGAGTTACCTTATCATATTTTTTCGAAGCTATCACTCCTGTAAATTCCCACATTTCTGTCCAAAACTCTTCTAGGTAATCCACAGTCCACTTATGAAAATCTTTATATCCTTCTAAGTTAAAACGAAAGAAAATATTTTTAAAGAAACAATAAATAAAAACAAAAAAAACTGCTATTTTCATTAAAAAAATTTTAAAAAAACAATGTCGTAATTTGAAAAAAATTTTCCGCTAATGTGTTAAAACTAATTTTGCTCTGTTATTTCGAAAATAAATTTTATAAATTAATTTGATGTTTATACATGGTGCCTGACTGTAGGCACAGTACGCAAAGAAAAATAAACCATCCTGAATAACTTTTGATCTAATAATTGGATTTTCACGTTCTCAGACTTCGAGGGGGATTTAATCGGATTTAATGGTTCGAGGGGGTGACCTCAAATATGCTAATTAATTAATGCAAACGATATTCTAAGTTACGAAATCAGACTCAAAACGTACTTTCTCTGAATAAACATACCTTTTTTTCAACAGATTCGGATTTCTGACCTTCAAAATATATGCGGCAGACGTAATCTGGGAAATGTGGTCCCCATAGTTTGGTCAGGTGAGGGGTCCAAAGTTTGGACCCTTAATATTAATTTGATTTTTTGCGTATTTCGCTATATCTGGAAAACTTTCTAAGCGAATTGAAAGTTTTTTGCCCACAATTGTAAAATTCTTTGGTCAAAGAAAAAGAAAAACCTAAAGAAAAAAAAATTCATAAATATTTATTATTTTTTATTATTTTACTTAATAATAATCGAAAAACATTTGTATTGTAAAGTATAACATTTTATGCATCATATTAACGTTTGAAATTTTGCATGAAAAAATACAAAGGAGAGAAGGTTGTCGAATCATCTCCTGAGGCATCGAATTTTAAAAAAGTCGTATATTTACAAATACGATTTCTCAGGAATTATTCAACTCATTTCGGTCAAATTTCGTATTTTGCCATTTAAAATTTCGTACTTTAAAACGATGCAAAAAATTGTGTGCCTTACAATTCTAAATTTTTCTTATTCCAAATAAAATAATAAAAAATTTTTAAATATTTAGTAAAATTTATTTTTGCATCGAATTATCTTTGAACAAACGAATTTTATAATTATGTGCAAAAACAATTCGCTTGAAACGTTCCCATGATACAGTGAAATACGCAAAAAATTAAATTAGCATTATGAGGTCCAAACGGTGAACCCCTCTCCTGATCAAACTATTGGGACCACATTTCCCATATTGCGACTACCTCCTATATTTTGAAGGTCAGAAATCCAAATCCGTCAAAAAAAAAGTTTGTTTATTCAGTAAAAGAACGTTTTTGTGTCTGATTTCTTAACTTAAATTATCGTTTGCCCTTATTGATCAGCATATTTGAGGTCACCCTCTCAAACCGTTAGGATTAAGTCTTAGATCGTGAAGAACCAAACATTAGATTATCGCATTGTGCTTACAGATTTTTAGTAAGTAAACACAAGAAAATCATTTGCGTATCTGTTTATTCTACATACCAAATTTTCTATCGTACTTTTCTTCTATAACCTTCATAAATTCCTTCATCAATTTTCCAGAATTTTCTTTGGGATACCGCATAACCTGTACATCTTCATATTTGCTGTTAAAGACCATTTTTACTACAAAAGAAAATAATAATTTGAATAAGTTGTAGTTGTATAGAAGCTGAATTAACTGTCAAGTATATGTGCATGATAAATTTTAGATGTTGACGTTTTTTTTTAAATTATAGGTACAGGGACTCAACAGTATAAAGTTGACTACACAAGGAGCTTCATGTCTGTCTAATACGTGTCTCGACACTCGGTTGCCCGATAACTGAAATGCCGGACTTCGTTTTTTCGACGGCTCATTTGCCCAAGAGGTACGTTGACCCGATAACTCATTTTCCCGACATATACATTAGCCCAACAATTTATTTTCCCGACGTGTAAAGGAGATACTGCTTTTTAGACCCACTGGAAAAAAAAGCGGGGAAGGCCGCGGTTGAGATGGGTTGACTCTGTGGAGTCGGACTTTCTCGCAATTAATGAAAAGAATGGGAGATCAAAGATAAATCGGAAGTCATCATCATGGAGAAATCTTCAGAGGAAGGCATTGGCTCACACTGGACTGTCTGGCCAACTATGATGATGATGATGCACATTTGCATGAAAGTTTATTTTCTCGGCGGATACGTTTGTCGACAGGGCTAGCATGTAAAGAGAATGAGTATAGTTTTATTTATTTATTTATTTTGTTATTTTAAGTTATCGTTTATATATTATTACTCACTATTGCTTATAAGACTTATTCGTATCAATTACTCCTATTGCTGTTTTGACTGTAGATTTCCGCCACTTGGAATCAAGAATCATATTTCGATATCGTTTGCCCCGATAAGTCATTTTCCCGACATGTATACATTCCTCAACAATTTATCTTCCCAACATGTACGTTTGCGTGACAGTTTATTTTCCCGACGGACACGTTTGACCGACAGGGCTGGAATAGAAGGAAAATGAATATTTTTTTTTTTTTTTAGTTATTGTTTATACAATATTACTCGCTATTATTTATAAGACTTAATCATATCAATTATACTATTACTGATTTAACTGTAGATTACGACCACTTAGAATAAGAATATACGAATCTTTTTTTTTGGGGGGGAGGGGGGGATTTCAAGATGTTATGGGCGGTAAGATAAAAGGGTTTGATGGTACAAATTAGTAAATGTCAATTGTGACGTGATTGTGGAATAAAAAAACGATACATGTCCCAGTCGTTATACTAGGAAAGTAGTTGTAATGGAGGTTTGTATTAAAGAGTGTAGACTGCACAAATTTATTATTTTATTTTATTTTTTATAACCGTCGTTGAACAGCCGACTCAATTTTGAGTTTGCGACTATCTGTTGCTACTATCAATGTTTAACTGTTGCGACTACCAATGTCTAACTGTTGCTACTATCAATGTTTAACTGTTGCGACTACCAATGTTTAACTGCGACTATCAATTTTAACCGTTTGTTATTTTTTGGGTAGCATCACAGCAAACTTGAGGAGTTTTCCAAATTTAATTGTTGTTTGTTTCGTTGAATACGCGTTAGATTGAAAACACTACAAATATAATAATATTGGATGGTGTATTTTTTCATGCTTTTAGGCGTAAAAATCAGTCGGAAGTAGTCACCCGGAAGTCTTACGACGAATTTTAACCTCTAGCGCCTTTTACGCTTGGCTTGAAATGGTCAACCATCCATTCTGGGGCCGGGATAGCCTGGTCGGTAGGGCGCTGCGCCCATATCCAAGAGGTCGTGGGTTCGATCCTCGCCGGCCGAAGACTCCCCGTGTAGTAAATGGTGACTGATGCACGTTAAATCTGTCGAGTCTCAAAGTCCTCCATGTTCCCACAACAAATCAATACCTCTGGGGGTACTGATCCAGGAGTTTCCTTGTCTTCTGGATTGGTTCAAAATTACAAGGCTACGGAGTTGAACGTAAGTAGTCGTAAACCCATGAAATTGGGTCGGCTGTTCAACGACGGTTATAAAATAAAAATAAAACCATCCATTCTAGAGCCGCGATGCCTCAGGGGATAGAACATTAGCCTTCCAATGATGCGAACCGGGTTCAAATCCTAGTCGATAAGAATTCCGCATCCGGCTTGCACCGACCACAGTACTGACGAGAAATATCCTCAGTGGTAGACGGATCATGAATTAGAGTCCCTTTGCCGCCTGGCTAACCGTGGGAGGTTCTCGTGGCCTTCCTCTGCAAATGCGAGTTAGTTCCATCAAAAAGTCCTCCACGAAGGCAAATTTCTCCCAATGCTTAATAGAGGAGTTTCCTAGTCTTCTGGATTGGGTTTAAAATTACAAGGCTACGGAATTGAACATTAGTAGTCGTAAACCCATAACATTGGGTCGGTTGTTCAACGACGGTTACAAAACAAAATAACCATCCATTCTATTTTAAACTAATAAAATTAAAATACTAGGACTTTTGAGGGGGGTACAGAAATAATTGTTTTCAGAATTTTTCAAATAGTGATTAAAAATTTGATGAAAGTCAAGGACTAGTTTCACTAAGATGCTAACTGATCTTTTAAAGAAAATATTCGCAAATATATATAAATACTTCTACACTTTCTTCAAACTCGTATCACATAACGATTAAGGCCATTTTGCTAGATAGTGATTTTTAAAAAAATTATTTATTGAAATGCTGAATTAAGAAAAATATTAGAAAACAGTTTATATGAATTTTAGTAATTTTAAATAAAATGCTTTATTAATGGTGTAAAAATAAATAAAGATGTTTAAAACGGTACTGAATTTTCTTCTAAATATATTTTCTTTATTCTCTGAAAATTTTAATTTATGTTTCAGTAAATTTCATCTTAAACCTAACAGAGACTGGTAGAAAAAATATAATTTAAATAACTAATTCAAACTAATAAAATAATAATTTAAAAAAATTTTACAATTTTTAGAGAAAATTCATTTTTTTAATAAGCATTTAAAGCTACACAGAAATCTAAAACAGTTTTTGATACTAATATGAAATTAATACAACACATTTTTATACAATAATATTTAAAACAACTTTAAGAATTTTTAGTTTAGAAATAATTTGTTATTATACGGAGCTATACATTATTATTTTAGTACTAAATTGCTCATAACTAACTTACATTTTAAAATATTACACAAATATGCTGCCAAGGAAAGAAAGAGTGTTTTAAGTATTATTTTTGTACGTTGTAAACAAAAGTCATGGAAAAATACTTACATTATCCAGAGATTTATTCGAACGTGCGAAACACGCTGTTGAAATATTGAAAAGACAGAAATTATCTGATACATTGAGTAAGAGAGATAAGATAGACTCACAGGTTCAATAATTAGAACGATGATTTAAAATAATATAAGAAAAACTTTTTCTCAAATACTTTTCTAAGTAATTTTAAAATCAAGGAAGATATCTGAGTTTTCTCTTAATTTACTGTTGCAATATCTATTTAGAAACAAATATTTCTTTTAATATCGACCAAAATTGCCAAATAAGTGTAATATTATTAAACATCTATTAAGCGTTTGCTCCAAATACGGTCCAATGTATTTGGAGCAAACGCTCCAAATTATTAAATGTAAATTGAACACCAAAGATAGCGCATGTGCTCGTATTTTTTTCTTCTATAAAATAAAATTTGTTCATACATTTGAAAAATAATATTTTAACATTAGGGTTTGATTAAAGCACAGCAGGCAGGTCCTGTGTATCTTAATACTTTATGAAATAAATATTTTTCATTTTGAACCCTTTTATTGATTAAATTGTAAACCTTTAATTGAAAATATAGTTATTATAGAATGAATACATTGTAGAGTAATTTATCTTAAACCCAACAATAATTACGGTAAGCAAGTAAAAGCAAACAATTACAACTGTTAATTGAACCTTATCTTCCAATATAACAATAATAATGCAATAGTTTGATATTATTTAAAATTGTGAAAAAGTACACTGTAAAAAATTCCTTATTAAATTATGGTAAAAAATACCGGCACTCAGGGTCCCGGAACTATTCACCGTAACATGTATAGAATTTTTAATAACATGTTTTAAAAACATTTTTAACATTCATTAATTAAATAAAAAAAATTAATTACCATAACCTGTATGGTTTTTTTCATGTCATTTAAGTCATTATTGCATGTTATTATTACATGGTACGGAACAAAAAATCTGACTTACCGAATTTTTTAACTGTAATAATTACTGTAAAATCACAGAATCCATCAAATTAAATAAATGCTAATGTAAAATTTAAGACATAATTTAAGGTATAAATGGATTTTACGGATGATGCATCCAAAGTGCCGGTACTTTATATCGTAATTTGATCCGGAATTTATAGCAGCGTTATGTTATTCTAGGCGAAACAATATTTTAATTATTCGTATATTTCTTCATTGTAAGTCTCATAGAAAAGATCAAATAACTGATATGCAGCATGCTTCCAACAAATTGAAACTCCGTAGCCGCAATAGTTACATCGAGTACTGGTTTAACAAAAACTGTACTTTATTATCCGTGATAAAGTAAAATTTCATGTTTGAATATTCTCGTTAAAGTTTTGAGCATATTAAAATATGGGTTCGACTTCCTTCACCATATTCTCCTGTCCTATATTGAGTACTACTTCTTTAAACATTTGTCCTTATTTTTTTAAATGGTAAACGTTTCTTAAAAAAGAACAATCAAATAATTTTTTTCAATTTATTGGCACTAAATCAAAAGTATTTTATAAATATAATATACATTTACATTAATATTTTTTTCATTATTTATTTCATAAATATTTTTTTTAAACATTATGAATTTTATATAAGATTTCTAATTGTGCGGATTCTATGGAATGCTATAGAACGCTATAGAATGCTATTCTGTACAATTTTGGTGCATCGTCTACAAAATCCCTTTTACGGAAAAATTCATTTTTACCGTAAAATATCATGCCGTAATTTTTACTGTAATATTTATTCAACTTGAGTAATTCAGTGATTTTGTGGTAGTTATAATTGTAAAAATTATGGCATATCAGATTTTTTGTTCCGTAACATGCTCCAGTAAAAATGAATTAGACGGTAAAAAATACCGGCACCCTAAGTGCTGATACTTTTTACCGGAATTTGATCAGGAATTTTTACAATGTAACCGAAGGCAGAAGCGTAATAATGCAGATAGATAAATTTTTCAAAAACCCATACTCAAAATATTTTGTATTTTGTATACAGTTTTTCAAAAAAATATACGTGATAAAATTTCTCATTTAATTAATATTTTCATTTATAATAATGTTTTTCAGCTAATAAAAACTTGTAAAATACTTTCGGAAAGAAAATTTCCTTGTCAGTTTGTTTTTGCATCAAATTTCAAATGTTAATTATCTATCAAGTCATTTATATGAAAAGATATATAATCGATGTATTTCTTAGTAGCATTGTATTTTTTGATGACATGCTTTCATCTGCTCTTTACTAGTTATTTCAAGTTTATACTGATAAAATTCAAAACAAAGACGATAGCGCACAATGACAAAAAGAATAAACAAAAATCCTTTTAATAGAATAAAGAAGTAAGAGAGGTGAACATATGATGTCGTCTCACGACACGAACATGAATATCATTTCTTTGGATACAAATTAAATAGAGATTTATTGAGAAATTATTTCTTTTTGAATGCTTAATAGAGCACCATACCACAGAAGAAACTTTTCATTCGCAAATTCTCTTTCACCTTCATAACTAATTAAAAATTTAAAGTGTAGAAAAAGTGAGTTCATACAAACCTAAGCCATGAAGTTTCAAATACTGAAAATAAATTTTTAAAATATCCATATGATAATAAATTATGAAAAGATAGCTTAGAATTACGCAATGGTGACGTTCTCTTCCAAAAATTTGTTTGTAATTTGAGAGCTTAAAATTTTTTTTCGGCAATTGAAATTTCGGAGCTTACTCTGTATTTGCCTTGCTTTCTTTAAGAAAACAAATTAACTACAAAAATTATGAGAAAAATAGGGGCTCTTACTAATTAAAGGCTAAACTAGGAAAAAAAATTCATATGTAGTTTGGCGTGGGGGCCCCTTACTAGTTGGAGTCCTTGGAAAGTGCCCTATATGCCCTCCTGTAAATTAGACTCTGCTTTTTGTTATAACATCCACTCACGTTTGAATGAGGCTCTTTTTCTTGTGTTAGGAATTATTGTAGAGAAAATCATGGGAGGTTAAAGGGTATTCTCACAGGATGAAATTTTTTCACACGCAAAAAAATCGTATGCAAATGGGAACCAGATAGGCGAGTTTTTGTCGGATAAATATTTTCTACCAATTCTGTTTAAATTCGCATGCAGAATAATCGTATCCAATGAGAACGGTCCTTTAGGGATTATTTGCACTGCATGAGAAAAGTTTGTGGATGAGAGCGAAAACTTAATTGGTTGGTTTATTACGGGTTCTCATTCACCTCTCCAAATTCTAGTATCTCACATAACAAATGCTTCATACGCAGTAAAGACGGTCCCTAAAGTCTAATGGAAAATTGGCAGTGTAAAGCTAATCGTCGATGGAGCTGGGAGGGATCAAAATCCACCGTAAGTCTTCCGGCTGCTGTTTACCCCTAAGCTTGAAAAAACACGATGATTATGATTATACTTGTAGTGTTTTCAATACAACGAGTTTTTTCAATTCAACTTTCAACGAAACAATCAACAAATGAATTCGGAAGACTCCGCAAGCTTGCTATGATGCTAACCCAGAGTAAAAAAAAGGCACTATTTTACACAAATATAGCCAAATAAGGGTTAACACTCAAAACATGGCAAACCTTTCACTTTATTCACGATATTACTTTTGTTAAATTTGCTTTGTTCTCACGATCAGTTAGAATTTATGAATTACAATAAACTCTTATGAATTACGCGTAAATTTAAACCCAAATCACAATAATAAAGCTTCCTCGAATATTAGCCTGTTCAAACATCGCCTCGTAAGCATAACATAAGCGGAGGATAACATAAGCGGCATAACATAAGCGTAAGCATAACATAAGCGGTTTTCTAAATTACTTCCGGTTTTAGGAAGCTTTCAGCCAACCATCCATATACGTTCATGTGCATCTTAATTGATAGGTTTGAATATTTATGTTTACTTAATAAGTAAAGTGAGATCTAAAGAAAGGGAGAAGATTAAACCAGTTTTATTGCATACTCTGTTTTGAGTGTGTTTGAGAAGTACTTTGCAGCCAAGATTCTATTACGTTAACCCTACAAATCTGTGGCGCCTTTATTCTCATGCCAAATTTTGTCCGACAGGCAGCAGCTGAAGCTACGTTGACATGATCAAAGGAATCGTGAGCATTCATCAGTAGGGAAATATTCCTAGGGAAATGTGACGATGTAGAATAAATTGTTTTTGTTTACATGGATTAAATTTTAAAACTTGTTTTAAGAAATCTAGGCGTGATTATAGGAGCGGAAAACTACTCTTTATTATCAGGTAAATGAGAATTTTTGCGTTTGTGATTTTAAAAGGAATTTTATGTTTATTATTTTGAATACTACTAATATATGACATACTAATTTTAAACTTTATATTAATGTATCTATAATAATTAATAATAATAGTAGACTATTAGACGTATTTCTGAACTGAATAATCTGTAAACCAAACAAATAATCTATGAGCCATGTACTATTCTTAATATTGCATGTCTGAAAGTTTATTCATTCACGATCTTTTTGTGAATAAATCATTTCTATTAAAGTTGATAAAATATTTAATCGAACTGTTTTTTAGTTCGATTATTTAATAGTATCTTTTACACCTTTTATTGCTGTTTAAAATTCTAGGTTCTGATTCAAAAAATTTTCCCTCAAATTTATCTAAGAACAATTGCTGTCTTTGGTTACTTTCTGTCTGTATTTATTTAAAAGTAAATAATAAAGAAAGGTGTGTGCCTCGGGGAGATTTTAATGTTTATTGGGATATTTTCAGTTTTTCAAATACTCTACTTTGCTTCTAATGATGTTTCTATATTTGATATTCCTTCCATGTTCTACGTTGAGGTTCTTAGTTTAAATACCATATTAGTACTTGTTTCTAACAAAATTGACGAAAAGTCAAAAAATTATAAATTTGAAAACTACAATATGTTGTTCATTTTGGTGGTGCAACGTCAGATATTCTTATAAAATCGAAGTGCTTGTCGTCTCTATTTTTCAAAGTATTGCAATTAATTGAAGATGAACACCTGATTTAATTTCCTAGAGGAGTTAACACTAGCTTTATTTGTACATGTTTTTAACTTGAAAATGCGGCGTAAGTCTTTTTTTGTTTTGTTAATTAGATGTTATAAATTGAGTACTTTTAATACTGTTCATGGATAATGGATGCAAAATATATCAATATTTAATGTAAGTTACTTAAAATAAAGTTATATTATTCACAATCATATTCATAATTTGTAATTTATTTCCTAACAAGAAACTCTACTGAAAGCAAAATTTTGAAAGATATTTGAATACTTTGCATATCAAATAAACTTTAAATATGACAGGATACGAGTGCTTTCTTAAAAACATGGAAGTTACAAAATTTTGCATATGATAATAACTTTAAAAAAAAAAAATTTAATTAATTAAATTAATAATTAGAATTCTTGAATACTTTAGAAAACATGAGTTTTAAAATGTTTTTAAGTTCAATAATTACTGAAAGATACTTTTTGCAATTTTTTTTCAAAATATTTATGTGTGTTTCATGTTTAATTCAAAGTGTTTATATCTCTATCATTTGCAGTTATGCGAAGTTGTGGATTGAAAAAAAATATGTTTATCATTTCATCGTAGTTCAACACAAGAGACAGTTGTCTTTTCTCACAATTACTCTGACCTCCAGTTGAAACTCAACAATGAAGATGGTTCCAAGAAAAATGATTTGGCAATATTAGCATTAAAATAATTTTTTTTTACCCATTGTCAAAATGGGTATTGCTTTGGGTTTGATGGCGTGCGCACCTTATTTGGGAGTCATCACACTTTTCAACTGTGTTCAAGAGTAATAGTATACTGTGCGCATGCATCGTCATTGCATGCGTTGCTATGGCGACCGCTGCTGTTTAATAATTTTTTTCAGAATTCTTTTTTTTAATATTGTCTTACAACTTCGTTGATATGAACAACTTCGATCAACTTCAAAACCATATTCTCAGAAATAAAATTGCACAAGTCATAAAAACTCAGGCCAACATAAGCATTAGTAAAAACACGACACAGCATGATCAAATAAAATAAAAAAGCAGTTGAAAATTTTGGAATTTCTTGGAGTTGATTGTTTTTACCTCTGAATTTTTTCTTCTAATTTCCCCAGCGAATATTTTTAATGTTTTTATGTAATGTTAGTTTAAATTATTTTAATATTCATTTTGTGATTTACTTATTTATAATTACAATCTTGGCGGTGATTTTAAATGATACAAATATGAATACTGAAGAAGGAAAAGAATTTCGTGACGCCTTAAGAAATGTCTATTGACTGGAATTGAAAACCAAAGACCAATGACAATTTTTGTTCATGAAGATCGATTAAGGAAGAAAAAGAAACAATTGACTAATGGGTAACCAGTGATTGCAAAAATACAATCACTATTTTCCTCCTTTCGTAATTTTTAAAACTTTTTTTTTTCACTTTTCTGTATTTTTGGGTAAACTATATTTGAGGGTGCCCCTTGATTCTCGTCAAGTTGCGATCACTGTTGATCGCCAAGCTGGGCGATGTTGAAACCCAATCGTGATTCTGATTGACTTAGATTTTAGCGTTACTTTCAAATGCTAAACGGTATATGTAATGTTAGGGGTCCATTATGTCTACATTGGATACCGGCTGGTAAGGTTACTTTTGCTTCTGGTCAATGAAATTGAAGGCATGTGGGCAGTCATAAAAAGGGGCTTCAAAAAAAATATCACCGCCAGTCCGGTACCACAGACGCCATTTTCGATTCGTATTTCGCCGAACTTATGTGGTGATGATACACAGATTCTATTCATGATAATTTTACAAGAGTGGCGCTAGACTTAGCCCGACGGGGGGTCAGCAATGCCCCGACAGGGGGGCTAAGATAATTTTGAAAATAAGCAATAATTTTTAATATACGAAAAATAATTAATATGACATAGACATATTTGTTCTGATAAAAAATTTATCATGATTCAAATATTAACAAAGAAAAAATATAAAAGTGATATCTGAATAAATAAACAATATNTTTGCAAATGAATTTTTGAAATTTTTTAGAAAAAAAATGTGACCAGACTATTTTCCCGACGAGACTTTAAATTTTTCCCGATGGGGGGGCTGACCATGCCCGTCGGGGGTGCTCCAGCCCCCCCCCTGACCCCCTACTGGCGCCGCCCTTGTAATTTTAGACAATATCTAACTGCTGTTAGAGAATTCAGCGCACCTAAATCTGAGGATATTCAAGCTTAATGAAGAAGTTAGTTGTTTTTTTCCTTTTCTTTCTGTGCTTGCTCCAATAATTTTTGTTTCGATTCAAAATGCATTTTATCCGGTTTAGTAATTTTGCTTATATTGGGTTCATTGCAATTTTATAAAGTTTTGGCCGATATTTTGTTGAAATTTTACAAAGTTTTATTGAAATATCATGATGTTTTGATCGTCATTCCTGTTACCATGGTGTTCCGCGCAAACAGGAATGGCGCTAAATATAAGTCGCCAATTTCGCCAAGGGGCGCCCTCAAGTATATTTTTACCGATTTCAGTATCGCTGACAAATAAATTTAGTAAATAGTACAATTTTCAATGAATTTAGTATAAAGTTGATCCCGATTAGAGGTTTCAGGGTGCAAAACTTAAGGAAATCAATACTTTTCTTGAAACAAAAGTTTTTCCATAAATAACTCCAATGTACTCCATTTTAAATTTATTAAATCTCAACAAATATTTGTTTCTAGATACATCGTGCATGGAAACTTTCTTAAAAGTTAACTGGAATTTCTTAGCAAATTCCTTTGAAATCGCATTTCTTTACATTATTGAGAAGTGCCTTTTTATTTTAACTATTTCAATTCATAAATAGAAACCCGCTAGTTCGATGAATTACCAGTAGAACCAGACTTTAGACATATGGCGAGAGATGTTAGAAAATAATGATTAAAAAAATTCAGGTTTATATTCGTAATTTATTTTAAAACAAGAATAAAAAAATTTATGTAATGATTGTTGTTAGATTGTATAATACTGTTAATAATTATTTTATAAATATTTTTTATCCTTATCTTCCACAAAATATTTGGCTGTTATTTTAAAAAGATCAGGAAATAAAAGCTTTTTACATAATAACTTAATAGAAGAACTTGCTTAACTAAATTAACATTCTTTAATATTGATAGAAGCAAGAAATATTTTTCTTAAAAACAAAACTCGGATGTCAACCGGTAATTGTTTATAATAGATAGCGTAAATATAAATCCAATAAAGAATTATTGGTATTAATCAAGGTGGTGAGGAATTAAAAGCATCAAAAATTCATTTGACGAATTAAACAAAAAATCTATTGGAAGGAACTCCTTTGGTGCTTCCAACGCACATAAACTGGCTTTGATAGTTTAATTTCCATACTCTGTGATTGCCTTAGATAATGTTTTGTTTGATTTTGATAGAATAATCGTTTCTCCATCTTTAAATTTTGGATTAAAAATGTACATTAGTTTTTTTTAAACTTTATTCAGGACAAATATGTATTTTATAAAGAAAGTTGTTGTTGTAGCACGTTGTTGTCGCACTAAAGCTGCACAATGGGCTATTGGCGATGGTCTGGGAAACATCCCTAAGGATGATTCGAAGACATGCCATCACAATTTTGATCCTCTGCAGAGGGGATTGCACCCCCGTTTCGGTAGCCCGACGATCTACACGAAGTCGATCACTTTACGGTAAAACAGTTTAACGAGGAACAATACCGCACACCCTGGGTCTTTATATAGAAAGAGCGATGTACAACACGCATGTAAATAAGACGGTAATTTTTTAATGAAATTATTATGGTCACTAACGCTGACCGCATACTGGAGAAAGAAAAGGCAAGCAGAAGGGAAAATAACGAAATGCAAACAAAAGATTAGTCAACTCCTGAATGTTTTTTGCATCCACAGTGTACTGCTCACCAGAGAAAAAAATAAAAAAAATATAAGTAACGAATTGGGAGAATCTATTAGCACAAGTATACATATATTCAACCGAATGTAATTGAAATGGTTCCTCGGGGAGCGCTAACACAATATTCGAAAAGCACGCATATGTGAATGTGATAGGTACTATATTTATGTCGCACTAGAGCTGCAGAATATGCTATCGGGAATGATTTGGAAAACATCTTTGAGAATGATCCGAAGATAGACCATTACAACTTTCTTTCATGTTCTACTGGGACCCATGTCCTTACGATCAATCGACTGCGGAATAAAAGTCCCATAACGTTTTCTTTCAGTACTATGTTTAATGTAGTTTTCAGTTCCATACAGTTTCCTAACCTAAACAAATTTGATCTATTTGAAAATCAAGACACAGACTAACATACTTTCTACCTTTATCACTCTCCACACGCTATTGGTGAAAGCACGCGAAGTGTTGCCATAGGTAGAGAATTCTGTTCCACTCCACCTGTAGCTCATTGCGATTGCTAATTACAAACACAGGGAAATTTTTATGCATTTATTTAATTTTAAGGACAACAAATTTCCCTTCTTTCTTTGATAAATGCACAGGGTTGATTAAACAGCTTGTGTGAGTGTGCAATAAAATTTGAGTGAATTTTAAAATCACAGTTGTAACTTTACAGTACGTAACTTTTTTTTCCCTTTTGCATTTTTCTTCTTCCCTATCATTTCGCGTTTCCCATTTTTGTTTTATTTACTTTTATAATGCATAAAATTTGATTATTGGTGATCGAAATGGGCTACAGGTGATCTAGAGCAGAACTCTCTACCTATGGCAACACTTTGCATGCTTTCACCACTGGCGTGTGGAGAGTCATAGACGAAGGAAGTACGTCTGTTTCTATCTTGATTTTGTATATAGATTAAAATATTTTAAGTTTGGAAACTATATGGAACTGAAAACTACTTTACACATATTTCTAAAAGAAAGCATCATGAAAATTTTAAAAAATATTTTTTTGAATTAAAAGCGAAAAATATTAAGAAAAGGAAAAAATATCGTAGTACATTCCTATACAACTGAAAAGAGGAGGAGAAGGAAGGGAGATAGACCAAAGGCATGGAACCGGTCTTCTCCCCAGGTGGCGTATTCGAGCGTTGCGATCACCTCTCAAATTATGATGTATTAAATTATGATGTATTAAATTATTATGATAAAATTTGATGTAATTTGAATGCGCGCTTCAACGTTGATCAAAGTTTTCGATAGTGTCAAAGCACCTTAAAGTGAGAAGGGCTCCGCAGACGTATGAGTAAAGTTTAACCTTAAAAAACTTTCAGCGGTTACTCCATGTTCACTGCTCGTCCGGTTGTGCTGATTTACCCACTCTTCCCTCCTTCCTCCCTTTAGAAGCTGAAAGAAAGCCGGTACTTGCTTAATTGTTATTATTCAGCTATTTATTATAAAAAATCAGTTTATTTTATTAAACTTTTATCCATCCTGCCGTAAAAATGAGCGGAGACGTAAGTTTTTATTTCCATCTTCAAGTTAATAATTACCTTATTTTGTATGTTTATTTAATTTTACTCAACAATGCATGTATGAGGAAAATGGCTCAATGACAATACTTAAAATAACCAATTTATTTTAATATATTTTAAGTATTTGTGTTTTTAAGTAGTGTAAAACTTACTTTTCATATTTTTGGGATATTTTTACTCTTTCTCCTTTTACTGATTCTTTTTCTTAATAATTTTATTTAACATAAAACATTCGATAGCTATTCAAATTAATTACTTATATAATAGTGTAGCGATAAAAGTGACGAAGACAATGTTTAAATTAACTACAAATCTAAAATGATTATATATTTTAACACAAGTTTTATGTGATTCATGATGACGTTTCATTGCTTAAGATAATTACAATTCTAAGCAAATTAGTCTTTGATTACTGTCTTCAACAACATTATACAGCATGCTCTTGGAAACCAGTTTTAGTGATTGCCATATAAAAAAAACATTGATTTTTAGTTAAAATTAGACTTAAAAAAATATTTTATTTTGTAAATTTAAAGTTAAGTGGGATTGTTATGTTGTTTTCACAAAAGTTATCTGTTTTGAGCTGATAATTGCTTATGTGTAATATAAAAAGTAGTAAGCAAAATGTCCCTAGATTTACTGGTTCCAGGACTGCATACCTATTTTTCCTACTTTTTATAAATCTTCTGTCATTTATGATATTCCCCCTTAAAACAGTGATAAGCCAAGAAAACAGAATGACTCAAGGTCAAGTATTGCAACTGCACCTGTTTTTCAATTTATTCTTTGAAAAAAATTTAAAAGGTACAGCTAAATTAACTTACATATCAACCTTATAAGCATGGTTGGCAGGTTTTTGACATGTGACAGTTTTTGACGGTTTAAACCGTCACGTCAAAAACCTCACTGTCAAAAATGTCAAAAACCTATATTCATATGTGAAATTTAATTAATACATAAAATTTATGTATTTTTTATAAAGGATAGTGTTTCTAAATATGTTCTAGAAAAAATAAATTTAAAATTTTGAAGAAACACTTATATTTTGAATAGTAACCAAAATCTTGTACTTTTGAAAGCTCACATCTTTTGTAATATTATGTATTCATTTTCATGTGTTATTGAAAATCTGCAGTGATATTATTAAGAAATTTATTTATAACCAAATTTAGTGTATAGTATAGATTATACTAAAAATTAGACATTTTTAAAGATAAACATTAGCAGTTTTGTACATTAGACATCTTTTAAAGAAAAATCTTTTTAATATTCTTTTAAATCTTCTTAATAATCTTTTTAACATAAGACAATACAAATTTAAGTGCTTTCTGTTAAATACACAGAGTAGTTAGTGTCGATTTACAGTATATTCAGCCTATTCATTTACTATGCTGAAAATTTAGTTTATCCAAATACTTGTGAATTTCATTTTGCTGAATACTATATAGTTTTGTTGAATATCTAAATATTCAGCTGTTGAATAATTACTTCTTGCTTTCAAGATATGCATTATTTGTATTCTTAATACAAGTGGAGAAAAAAAAATTAAGAGATAAAAATTGTTTTAAAATGATAAGTGTAATAATTATAAATAAATATAATAAACAATATGAATTATATTTATCATTATTCACAAATATAACTACTTTTAAATTCAAATTAACATACTGGATAATAAAGATATTCGGTATAACATTAAAAAAAATTTTTTATACACTTGTATCTTGTATCAAGTTTGTATTTATACAACATAACTTGTAAGTTCCTTATAAATATTAGTTATATGTTCCTTATATGTCAAAAATGCATAGTAATAAACTTTTAATTTTCTTAAGTATCAAAAAAAAAAAAATTTTTTTTTTTCAAAATATAAATATTTAAAAAAATTTTGTGCAAAATTTTTCTGCACATGCATTTGAATATAAATTTCTGAGATTTTAAATCTGTTATTTTACCTTAATTTTAATATTTTAAAACTTGCTGATTGCCTATAGTATAATTAAATTTCAATATAATGCATGGCAACTGTTGGTAGTTTTGAAGTTTATATATTTTCTTGGCAAACTTCAGTTTTTGACGGTTTAAACCAGTATTATACCCTTGTCATGTCAAAAACCACTTTTTGACGTCAAAAACTCAACCCTGCTTTTCAGTAAATATTAACATTTTTTAGAGTATAACTCATTATTTATCTATTGAAATTATTAATTGATTTATTAATTGAAAAATAAAACTTTAGTTTTATTTTTCAATTTTGCCTATTCCTTATTCTGAAAATTTCCGTAGCATGATCAGTGTCAGAATGATCGCCAAGTCTTGGCAACTTGCGGGCAGTGATCTGTGAGAAATTTTTAAAAAAAAAACATCATAGAAAAGGACCACTTGTAACCACCCCCGAGCAAACGTCCATGTTTTTTGTTTTATTTTTAAATTACAAGTTTGACCATTAATTGGCACCTTGGCAATAATAGTTGGCACAACAGATCAGGATATTCCGAAACTTTGACCAATCTTGTTGGCATGAGGTAGAAAAAGTATTGTCAATTTAGAATCTTCGTCAATAAAAACATCTTGTAAGTGTAAAAAATTCGAGAGCAATTATATTTAAATTATATACTTTTTATAAAGCAATTTAGGACTTAAGTCAAAACTTTGTTGCTTGAGTTTTCATCATAAATTTTTGTAACATTTTGTCTTTTTTATTGTAGAAACCAGAACCTGAACAATTCCGTAAGCTGTTTGTGGGTGGCCTAAATTACAAAACCACTGAAGAGACATTAAAAAGTCACTTTGAACAATGGGGAGAAATAGTAGACTGTGTAGTAATGAAGGATCCTCACACAAAAAAATCAAGAGGCTTTGGGTTTGTAACATTTAAGAGAGCACACATGGTGGATGACGCTCAAAATGCAAGACCTCATAAAATTGAAGGCAGGGAAGTTGAACCTAAGCGAGCAGTTCCAAGAGAGGTAAATATCTCATTTATGAAATCATATTTAGTTTTGTTTTCTTGTAACAAAGAAACCCAGTAGTGTGTAAAGCAATCATGAGAAGTATAACTATTAAAATAATCCCATTTTGGGTGTAAGCCAAGGCTTAATTTTTAATTATTATTAAACCATTAGCATTAGAACTAATAAGCATATTTATAGAACTAAAATGGTTATTTTTGCATTTTTTATTGAAAATTATTGATTGTTACAAAAAGTTTATATAAAGTACTTAGGGTTTGTATGAAACTATTAATTTGTATCTTTCATGTATGGGAGAAAATTCATTTATCTTGTCGAAACGGAAATAATTCACAAGCTATTTTCTGTTTTTTACTGCATTTAATCAAAGAGTTATTAAATTTTTTCGAGGTTCTTTCATTCTGACTTGTAAAGCAGGAAGGAACTTGGAATTCTCAAGAATTAATGACTAAAAATAAAGGGCTTGTCTATCTTTTTTATTGTTATTAATGTAGTCAGGGTTGCCGCAGGCATCAATGGCAACCTTTATTTGTTTGGAAATGCTTTTAAAAATATATATATTTTTGGGAAAAGGGAAACTATTGGGAGAGTTTTCTGTACTATGTTTTTTAGCATAAATTTGGTTGAAAACCTGCAGCCCACTGGAACTTCTAAACACAATGTCCCCCCCCCCTCCAAATGAAAAATTTTGAATTGCAAATTAGTCCCCACTTCTTAGTTGCACAATTTGCACTGACTCTATTATAAGTCTTTTTTTAATTCTCAATCACATTTTCAATGGTTATTGCTATGAAATTCTGCATGGTTTTAGAAAACCAAATTTTTATTTTTAATGTGATTGTGACATTAGGATGCATGAATTTTGAAATTTGAGTAATCATTTTTCGCAATTTTTATGTTTGCTATATCAATTATTGATAAAATGGAGAAAATTTACTAAAAGTGTTTTTTATTTTTAATGAGTCTTTTTTTTTATGAATTCTAGTTATTAAAAGTATCATATTTGCCACCAACTTGACTAAATGATTCATGGTATATGACATGTCATTTAATATTTTTGTATTTATTGAGGCAACTATTTTCATTAAGTATTCTCATCTCAACTAACTACTAAAAGCAACTATTTTATTCATTTCTTTTTTCTGTGGCAACCCTGTGTACTGCTTAAATGTTTCTTTGCCTTCAGTGGTATTTTTAATTTTATGTATAATTTCTTTTTCTTTAGGATTCTGGCAAACCTGAAGCTCAGGTAACTGTTAAGAAATTATTTGTTGGCACTCTTAAGGATGATGTTGAGGAAGAAGATCTTAAAGAGTATTTTGGTGAATATGGTAATATTGTTAGTGTGACCATTGTTGTTGACAAAGCTACTCAGAAAAGAAGAGGCTTTGGATTTGTGGAGTTTGATGATTATGACCCTGTTGACAAAGCTGTGTGTAAGTTTTTTGCTTGATTAAATAATTATAGTATAAAATGATTGTAGTTTTTGTAAAAGCATTTAGTATATCTGGTTACGTAGCTGTTGGTTCTGAATCTTTTATTTGTTTGAATACTAAGATATGTATTTCTAAATAATTAAGCATTAATGTTCTAAATTTTTCCATTTTGAGCTTTATTGATTAAATATTACAACAATTTTGTAAATTCATATACTTATTTCGGTTATAAATTCAAAACTGTGATTAGTATGATAAGGTTAATCATAAATTTTACTCAAGTTATTGCAATCATTAATGAAAAGCTTGTAAGTCAATTTAAGTTAATAGTTAGTGATCCAATGATATAGTTCTTGTATTTCTTTTTAATTTTAAAATTCCTTGTATTTAAATTTTTTTTGATGTTGTGCTTGCAAAAGTTAGCATTCAATTTATATTATTTGATAAGAAATCTGCTGTGTTTTTACTTCTATTTCTTAACATCCATGCTGTCATTTTAAATATTGATTATACAGTACACTCTCGATTATCCGTGCGCGGATTGTCCGTGCTCTCACACAAATATAAAGAGAAACATTTTCAAGATTAAAAATATTTGATTCATGAGGTTATAACACTACCAAATTTTTGGAAGCAATATTTGTTATTGGATTGCAGTATATGGAATATAAGCAACATGATCAAAGGTAAAATCTTCTACGTTATCACGATCTTGGAGAAAGATCATACCGCTTGATGAACAATCCTCTTCAGATGCTCAAGAAAAATATGATAACAGTATTCTCGAACTAGCAAAAGAAATCTAAGGTTTCGAAATTCTTGATGAAGAAAATTTAGAAGATTGGTTTCAAAGTGATGTATGTGAGCCTGGCTTCCAGTATTTGACTGATGAAGACATCATTATGCTGTTAAATCAAATAGTGATGATAGTAACTGATGCAGAAGATGTAGTAAATGAATGAAATACAATTTCCCATTCTGCTGCTCTGAATTAACTTAATTAGATTATATGGAAGAATTTGATTACAGTGACATTACTGCGGATTTTTCTTTAATAAAAGGAGTTTTCGGATTGTCCATGCGACCTGTCTCGGTGATTAACCTGGATAGTCGGGAGTGCACTGTATTTATATTACACTTGAGTTAATTTGTATTTCGGCTTTTCAGTAAGAAAACATACTATCAAGGGTAAACGAGCAGAAGTGAAGAAGGCTCTCTCCCGGCAAGAAATGGATACCATTAAGCGAAAGAAAGAAATGGGTGGTGGATATGGAGGTGGTCGTGGCGGAGGAGGTATACTTTATTTCAATACCTCATTATTGTGCTTAAATAATTGTTCCTAATTTATATGTATGTGAAATTTTATTGGTCTAATCCAGGGTTAGTTTAGAAAGAAACATTAAATCTTATTAAAAAGTTTCTGTTATTATTTATGAGTAGTTTTAATTTGAAATAAATCAAAAGAGCTGAATCTTAAATTTTCTAATGAGAATTTTCCACTTTTATGTTTAAATACTGATTTGTCTTTCTTTACATCAACATTAATATATCATTTTTGAATGCTTATTAATATCTATGATATTAATATTGTAGCTTTCTTGTAACGATATAAAGTTAAATTGATATGAGTAAAATGTTCTAGAAATGTTTAACAACACCAATTGCATTTTCTAATTACTTTTAAAGCCAATTAAATAATGTAATTATTGAACAGCAAGTTAAAATAAAAAGTAGCTGAAATTTTTCTTTTTTTGATCTTTTATAAAGTCTCGTTATGCTTGTTACTTACGATCAAAGTGCTGGTCAAGGTTTTACATACTTCTTGGCTTATTTCGTGATTTATATTTATATATTTATTTAAATAATCAGTGTTAAAAAAAATTTCTCTGGTGCATATAATGATTTTGTTCATTTTTGCAATATTTTCAAGACTAATTTGGTATTAAGCAGCAATGCAATTTTTATATTTTACTGTAACAACAATTTTTTTTTTTTTTTAAATTTTATTTAATGTTGCATTAAAAGCAAATTGCAGATATTATGGTGTGCTATAAAGAAAAGGTCTTGAAGGGAAAGTCAAAAATTTCAGGATAACTACAAACAATAATATTATGAAACTTAAAACTCTGTTGTGTAAAGCTGAATGGGGAAAAAATGTTAATACTTCAGAATTAAAACCATAGTACTGAAGCTCATGCTATTTTATATGCAACATGACTTTTTTTTTAAAAAAAAAAACCTTTTCATCGTTCCAATATTTTCAAGTATTTTTAATTATAAATATAAATGCTATATTGGTTTAAATATATTAAAATTTATATTGATTCAAAATTTAATACACTTAAGAGATTAAATAAACAAATTCAATGGATTGATACTGGATTAAATTAAAAAGAAATAGGTTGAAATTATACAGGGTGCGAAGCGTTTGTAAAAAGTACTTAAAGGTGCTTTTTGGGGGATTTCGTTTTTAAAAGCTTTTAAAGGTGCTTTTTTCAGCAGGCGTTTTTAAAAAGTGCTTTTTTTTTCATGGATAATTTTTTTTTTACCCTTCAGTGGTATCTGATGGATCCCATGCATTTCACAAAAATGGGGTGTTTGCTACGTAATCATTCACGCGGACTTCATGTTGTACCCACGTTATGACTTGCGCGCACTCTTGAAACCGAAACCCGAGTGCTCCAATTCGGATAGAGAATATCAGATCCTTATGAAATGTTTTTCTTTTTAATTTATTTTAATTTTATTCTTGTTTATTTTATTTTACTTCTAACACTTTTTTGACATAGGGGGGTAGGGTACTTTTGTTCTGAGTTCAGAGTCAAGTTGAATTCGCTCGGTGATGTGGGAAAGTACTGATTGTTTCGATTTATGTCCGTTTCTTTTTGGGTTTTTTTAACGCTAAAACTGTTTATAAAGTTTTTGTTTTTCAATAATATCATTGATTGAATATGAATTTTTTGAGTGCTTGAAAATTTTTGTAAAGTGCTTGAGAAGTTTTTAAAGTGCTTATTTTTGCTTCAAAGATTTGGCTGTGCACCCTGTTATAGATTGTATACAGTTCAAGGATGAGGTTTTTCCACTTTTTAGCGGATTTCCGCTTATTTCACTTTTATCTCTTGAATTTCAACTTTTTTTTTTATCAAAAATTCAGATTTTCTAAAAATTTCAATTTTTTTTATAGGTATTCCGCTTTTTCAGAAAATTCACCGATTTTCTAAGAGAAACAGAAAATTCGAACTACATAGCTACCAATCCTTTCTCATTTTTACTTATTTTAGCTATTTTCTCCCCTTTTACACTCAGCAGATAAGATTTTCCGAATTTTTTACCCGCCCTCCAGATAAATCCAATTTTCGTAGTTCAAACGACGCTGCTTCTGACAAACCTTTTAGAGGTCTGCTAATATCTCTATTCTTATTCATATGTTTTTAATATCAAACATAGCTTTTCATATTTGCATGTTGCGATTCTTATTTATGGGATTTAAAAATCCGATATTGTGATTCGTATTTACGCCTTTTTAAAAACCTATGTAGAGATTGGTATTCACTCAAGTTTAAAATTCAATGTCTTGATTTGCTCGTGTGGTTTATAATGTCAACCATTGATTTTCGTATTTATACATGATTTTAAAATAAGGCATTGGGATTTGCATTCACGCATTCTAAAAATTATGCATCATAATTCTTATTTATGCAATCTAAAAATTGCGCATCATGATTCGTATTTACGCTATCTAAAAATTGTGATTTGTATTTACGCGTTTTAAAAATTCTATATCCCAGTTTGTATTTTCTCAATCGTATATCTAGTTTCATATTCATGTGATTTCAAAATTCATAATTGTTATTCATATTCACGCAACTTTAAAATCAACTATCGCGATTCTTGTAAGAAGTAATTTTTTTTAAAAATTAGTTACTATAAAGGTGACTGTTTTTCTAACGACGATTATTAGTATATGTAAGTGTTACAACATCAGAGAAACTGGTAGGGAATATATTAAAAACTTTCTGTGCTTGCAAAGAAGAAAAAACAGTATTTGTCACAAGATGTTTGAAGATGGACTAACGACTAAATGTAGCAAACATAAAAGATAAAGCAAACAAAAGCAATCACTTAAAAAAGGATTTAATTTTTTTTTTGGGGGGGGGAGTAATTAACTCATCATCAAAATTTTACTTATAATTGCTGTTATTTATGCTATAAAATGCAAAATTCTTATCAAATGAAAAACAATTATCTAAACAGTTGCTGATTGTCATGTAATTTTTCAAACTAAAATAGCAATTTTTGTATGTTAAGGAGTTACTTTATATTTCTACTTCACTGTTATTGATGTGTTTCAGAGGGCTCTACTTAGATTAGACTATGATATGAACATAATGGTTCGGTCCATTGTTACAGTTTTTGTTTTCAATATAATTTAAAAAGTAATATTACTGATATATTTACTATAAATCACATAGCAGTATTTATTAAAAGAAATGAAATATTAATGTAAATTCTCAGTAGTTTTAATTTGCTAAACCAGGTAGTTTTTCAAGTAATAATTGTATGTCAACACAAACTGTCTGGAATTTATTATTAAAGGGTTGCGCTTGCGTAAAATTTACTATCGTGGAAATTCAGCTTTTTTGCCTTTTGGCTAATCTCATCCCTGACAGTTACAGTATAGCATTACTTATTGTAGACAAGCAATGGGTGGGGTGGTTTATTGAAAACATTAATACTTAACTAAAGTAATTTGGTTATATGAATTACTTTAAAATAGTTTAGATAATTTTAATTGAGGTTTTAAAATATTATCTGATTCTGATTTATTGTTAAAAGCTAATTATGAAGGCTCCTAATTACTTTGAAAATAGCATGATCACTAGAATGGACCTTTTAAAAGTAGCATATTTAAATTATTGTCAAATAAAGATGTATGCTTTGTAAATGTTCTTAAGAGGCATTATGAATTTGAAAACTCTACATTTAGCAGATACCCTGTCTGTAATTTTTAAAATATCTTGTGAGTGTGAGAGAATGGTTAACTAGTTATTTAAAGAAGTAGAACTCCACTTGTTCTATATTAAATTTTCTGAAATATATATTCAAAGTTTCTCTATTGTTTATATATCCATTCTATTTGTTATTTATTATGTTAACAAAAAATTTTTTTAGATGGATATGGAGGTGGTTATGGTGGAGATAGCTACGGAGGTGGATATGGAGGAGGAGCCTGGGACAATGGAGGTGGCTATGACAACGGTTACGGAGGTGGCTCTGGATATGGACCTAGTAAGCTTTTATTACCTGTTTCATTTTATGACTAATCTTTTTAAATGTCATATGTCAGCCTGTTAAAGTTTATTATTTAATAGTTGTTGAAAGGGAATTTAGTAAGTTTGGTTTTGTTCTTCAGTTTGGTTCTGATCTATAGTATTCTAGCATTTATTGGTGAAACTGATCATTGAATTTGTTCTTAGGTTATGATGGATAAAACAGGTTAAATGTCTTCTTTTGTCGCAATGAAACCTGCACTGTTCGGCACGTTTCTTCCCGTTAAATAATTATCAAATGTTAAAATAATATTTAGAGTTTAATTTATTTCCATTAATACTATTTATTTTTAGCTTGATCTAAAATTAAAAAGCAATTAATAAGAAAAATAAACTTGCAATTACCTCAATACAGCCAGGTTTACAGGAGGATTCATACATTCAACTAAACAGACTGCTGAGTATATAGTTCGGGCTCAATTTCCAAACACTTTTTTCTTTTTGTATGCATATGAAAATATGTTACATCTTAATTTTAAGAAAATGGGGTGGAGAATAGAAAAAGCTATATATGTAATCATCTCAAATACGTGGTCGGCAATGGCAACCTATTTCAGGTGCCTGGATGTCAATTTCTTTAGGAAATAGGGTTAGCTGAAATTCATATTAATTATAATTTTTAAATTCTGTGTAAAATTTCAGTAAAGTTTTTAAAAAAATATAAAATGTATTAATAAATATTTTTTTAAAGAAAAAGAGTTGGAGAAAAGCTTTTCACTCTCTCCAGAATTTGATTTAATTTTAAGTTATTCTTGCTAATCTTACCGCTAACTAATTGTAATGGTTTTTGCCTAATGTTTTTCTGGCAACAAATTTAGCTTGATTACCTTTCTATTTGCAACCTCTAACATATTGTAGATTTGTTGGTATAAGAAATGTAGCATCAAATATATTTTTATTCAGAATGTTCACTCAAGAGGTCCAGTTGTGATACTATGAAGTTTAAGTTTTAAACAGGTTTGTTCGAAAAGAACATCCTGATGAAGTTTTGACATTTCTGTACGTAAGTTTTGTTTTGCTTTTATTTTCAAGGTGGTGGAAGTGGATGGAGAGATGATTATGGTAGTAGTTATGGAGGTGGACCAATGAGAGGTGGTGGTGGATATTCTCAACGCAGCCAAGGTCCCTATGGTGGTATGTTTCTGTCACATAAGTTTTTATTTTATATTGTATTATATATAAATATAATTTAATACTGATTGTGCTGAGTCTTCACAAAAGATTTTTTTTTTAAATTTATCTCTTTATTTTAATCAAATCATATAGCTGTTTTTCAAATATCGTTGATAAACTGACCTGATTGCCTGACGTATTTAAATGGATTTTTATTGCAAATTTATTATTTGCAGCTAGGCTACCAGCGGAAGTGTTTATCAGGGGACTTATAAGGTGAAAGCAGTATAATTTAGAGAAAGATAGTAAAACTTATAATTTTTTAAAAATAAAAATGGGTAACAAAATATTAAAAGTAAATAAAATTACTGAGCTTCCCATCTTAATTAGCGAACTCATGGTATCTGTCTTATTTAATTTAAGCTTGTAATATTAGCAGCTCTGCAAAAGTGTCTTTCAGCTAAGAATGAACTAAGTGTGTCATTAGGGGGAAATTCTTAGAAAAAAAAGATTTTTTTTCATTTTAAATTGCTAGGTTTTAAATGTTTTAAGGTAATATTTTGTTGCATCCTCTGAAGAAGCCTGTGTAATTTTTTTTAAATTGTGGACTGTAAATAGCAACACCTTGTTGCTGAAATTAAGCATGCAATTTCTTGATGCAAGTTTTGAGTAGGAGTGAACAAGTAACAAACTCTCCTAGTTTTTATTTAATTTAAATTTTTTTGTGTAGGTGGCCGAGGTGGCGGATTCAGAGGTGGTCGAAGATAAAAGCATTTATTGTCTTGGGGTAATTTTTTCTTATTTTTTAGATGTTTTTTTCTCATTTTTATAATCATCTTTGACTCTGTAAGTTATGTGTAATTCATCAAACAATTTTTAATCATAACTTGATTAAGAGATAGACAAAATAACAAAATATAACAAATAATAAAAGTAGACTTACTGATAGATAAATTAGTTTCTGAGGAAGTACCAAAATTTCAAAATTGCCTAAAATTTTCAGCAATCGATCACAAGTCTTTCACCTTTTAATCCAAACTTTTCTGTAATTTAGAGCAAGCCCTAGACTACAGAATGAACTATAACACTAATTCTCGGGGCAAATAAGAAAGCAATTCTTCAGATAGTTTCATGTCCGGAAAATGTGACTTGAACCAGTTTTGTGTGCTGTTGCAAAGTCGTTTTTTACAATGTCCAGTTTAAATTGCAGAAGTGCTTTTAGAGTGTCCTGCTGGTACACTTTTTGATTTATTTTAATGCAGTCATCCAGATCTGAGTTTTAAACCACTTTGCATCTCAGACCATGAACATCTACAGACTTATGAGATTTTTGAACAGAAAAGTGCTTCTCATCCGTTAAAAAAGAATCTGCCAAGGGATAGCTTGTGGCGCATTGCTGAAAATTTCAATAAGCTTGTGTGCCTCTGCATCCCTGCCATGGATGGTCACTTGATAACCAATTTAAATTTTATTAGTGGTGGCTTACTCTTATTATTTGTTATATTTTGAAAATTATTTTTTGAAAGTTGCATTACGAATATTTTACCCGGGCTTTTTTTCCCCCTGCACTTTATGTATATTGCACGAAATGTAATTGGTTTTGATTTGTTTTCAAGGAAATGTTATGCCTTAAAATGAAATGTTACTTTTTTTTTATTTTAGGATCTTTTTAAGTTATTTCTCAGCTATCCACAGCAATGCTTTTAATATACTATTCAAATGGCTAATCATCTGAAAGTAGTGAAGGAATTGGAATCATATTAAAGAGCCTGGATAACTTTAAGCATCAATCTCATTTACCAACGATATGTGGATTATATACTGTACATTAATTCAAACCATCTTGTCTTATTTCCCCAAGACTGGACTCATGTATCATCTCAGTATTTAATGTCATTTTTTATCGGACATAGTAAATTCCATCTATTTGCTTTTAAGCTCCATCATTTCATACAGTTTAATAAATAAATGTGAGTCACTTTGGGAATTTGTTTTCAATTATTCTGTAACACTGTTTTAGATTTATTTCTTAAAAACCTTGTTCTATGTGTTTTTCAGTAACATGCAAAAGTTTTTTTAACATGTGTCAGCTTGTAAATTTAAAACTTTTATGTGTCCCAATTTTGGGTTTTAGTGTAAAACCATACACATATTTCATTCTCTTCCAAGGGCTATGCTCTTTAAAAATATTTTTATTTTTTAATCCAGCACCAAGGAATTAATTGACTGTTTTATATCCTATCTGTCATAAAAGTGCCTATTTTTTTATACTCATATTTGATTAGTACTGACATCTAGTTTAAAATAAACTATCTACAGTTACCTTAAAAAATATCCTGGTACTGCCTTCTGGTGTGTAAAATGAGAAATAAAAAGTTTTCCGGGCAAAAGAGATGAGTTAGTTTTATTCCTATTGGTGCGTTGCTACTGAACACTCCAGTCCGGGAATATCACGGGAGTGGGAAATATAGGGCAAAACCTAACCCCGACATTTTCACAGGAGCGAGAAGGAAGGGGTTAAGGAGAAATGTAGACATTTAAGAGCAAGTTTTTTTTAACAATTGTAAATGAGCCAATTCAGCTAGGGAAACTTTTCCAAGATTTACGCTAAGAAACCTGAGAAGATAGTTATATATATCTACTCTAGAGTCACTATGCTCAGGAATTTCTTAGCTTATTACAAGAAAGGCCATAAAAAATTTACAAGACAAAGTGATTACCACTTGGTCAATGTTGAAATGTTTTATTTTGGTCGTCTGTAGTTAATATTTTGAGTCAGGGTGGTTCAGGAGATAGGGCGTTTGCCTCCCTATGGGATGATCTAGATTTGAATCCCAGCAGTAACTGGTTGATGCCAATTCCTGGCTCATACCAACCACATTACTGGAGTAAAATGTCTTCAGTGGTAGATGTATCATGTGTTACAATCCCCCTCCCGTCAAGCTAACCGTGGGAAGTTTTTCTCTTTATGCAATGCAAATTCTGGTTAATTTCATCTAAAAGTTCTCCAGGAAAGCGAGTTTGTCATTATTACCTTTTAGTGGGAAACTGACATGTTAAGTCAGAAGTAGCAGCAAGATGGGTTTCCTTTAAAATTGATGATCCATGGCACCAATTATGTTTCACATTGTGATAGTGTTGATTTAAACTGGATGCAACCATAAGTAAAAGAAAAGTTAAGATTGATTTTAAGCTACTAAGTGAAAAAATAGGATGTGTAACCTAAAGACAGTAACATTAATATTTTAAAGAGTTGATTCAGGCTAAAATAATGGTCATTGTTAGTCACCATGTATGTTAATTAAAGGAACGGTTCTTGATTACATAGCTTTAACAATTAAAAAAAGATTTTGCCCACATGGCAATTACCAAAAATCAAGATATTAAGCATAACATAAATTTAAAACCAGGCATCGATTTAAACTTCTTCTTTTTTTTTTTTTTTTTTTTTTTTTTTTTTTTTTTNTTTTGACTTAGGCTCACAATCACCCCTGTTATCTGCCTTTAGGTTTCAAAATAAAGTTGTGATGCACTTATTTACAACATACTGTTAAATATTTTTGTTACAATAATTGATCCCAATTAATATTTCAGTTATCTGTTTTTTAATTAACCAGTATATTGTACACTTAATTATGTATGATATATGGAAATATTTTACGACACATTCATTACATTCAAATTTTTACGACGCTCGTTACGTTGCAAATATTTAAATAATGAAGTCTTGCACAAATGAGTTTTGAGTTTTCTTATTGAATGGTATAACGTTTGTTCCAGATTTCTAAATTTTCTTTTAGGCAAGATGCATTTTCGCATGTTTTTATATTTTCAAAGCACTTTAAAATAACTCGTTAAGTATGTTTTAATTATTGTATCAAGTTATATTTTAATTCTATTATTGTCAGGTAAAGATAAAAGAAATTATGGAACAGTTTGTAAATTTTTTTTTTACTTTATTCTGAATTCATCCCTAAAGAATTCAATTTAAAAATTCTGGCTTGGTTTTTTTTTTTTTTAAGAAGAAAAAAATTTACGGTTTGCAAATTTTTTCTGTATAATATTTTTCTGGCTATACTACAACATATTTTTTTATTTTGTTAAATGAAATAAATTAATTGAATGTTAGGAATAAAATTAAAATAAATTGATGGAATATTAAATAATTCAAATAAAAACAGTTAGGAAAAATGGAAAACAGAAATTATTTTATTATCAAAAGTCTTAAGAAAAATATTTTTTTAAAAACGTTGTTAACAATATTTTGAATATTACAAATATCAAGTTTGCAACTTAACATTTTATATAGAAGTGATAAAAAAAGATTTTATTTCCGTATACAAATGCCTGAATATAGTTTTCTCCTACATTCGCTAGTTGATAGGGATTTTTGCGATTAATATTTCACTTTACAGAATTTCTGAGTGGAGCCACTTACACAGCATATTAAAATGGATACCTTTTATTATTTAGTGACCCTTTACAATATGACCATGTGTTACTACTTTATGAGAAGTACAGGGATGTGTCATTGTCTTACACCACGTTTTAAATATGCTAGACCCAGTGTTTTCATCATAGAAAAAAAATGGGTGAGAATTTCTCACCCTTTTCTCAAAAACAGGGTGAGATATCAGAAAGTTAAGTGAGATTTCTAAAAACTAAAAAAACACAAATAGACTTGAAAAAAAAATCATCTATATTATATAAAACGCTAATACGTACGCATGTATGTATGTACGTATCAATAAAACCGATGATATTTCTTTTCTCGCGCTGGCAACAGTTTTCATTTTTAATTGATTGGATTCGGCGCGCAAGAGCACGTAGTGAGCAACCAGATAAAAATTTCATAACTGTACATTATCAGGTTGTTCAATTCAGATTCATGCACTAAAAACATGACAATATTTAATTTAAACTCAATTAGGAATTAATTAATTAATTGAAGTGAGAATGCTTTAAAAGGCCGCTGTTGAATTGATATTTTTCTACTGGGAGCTACCTAAACGTCTAAAAAACGTTTAAGTGTTTGTATTG
>NC_092213.1:20482575-20643249 GCF_043381705.1 Parasteatoda tepidariorum
ATTTCTTTTATTATAATACATTTTTAACGTCTTCTATTTTTTAAAGCATTGAATATTCTTGCTGCATCATCATAGAAGATTTTGCCTTTACTAGGTATTTGTCCATCTTACATCAGTGCATAAAAAATTTGAACGTCTTACATGAAAAAACCTTACCTACGGTAAACACGTGGTTGCAGAGAAATGTGTTCTGAAAGGGGTTCGGTTGTGTTCTGTTGTTCGAAAAGGTTCTGAACAATACTGGTAAATAGGGAAGCTAGATAACGGAGCAAGTGTTGAAAATAATGAAAGATCCAGGAAGAAAAGTGAAACGGATATTATTCTAAATAGCGTAATTCGAAGCTTCTTCCAAAATGCGAGAAATTCGCGAATTTCTCGCCGTAATAATTTTTTAATGCGAGAAAAGAAAAAAATATGCAAGATTCTCGCGCTGTAGTGAAAACACTGCTAGACCTCTTTCTTTTTTTCTTTTTTTTGCTGAATGGTACTGTCCCATAAAGCCGGGGCGTAGTCAGCCTCACATAACCACTGGTAGCTATATTTTTTAACACTCCAAATAAAAATTCCTGCAAGATTAGTTACGATACATCAACAATAGACACATGAGGCCTATAGCGTAAGAGAAATACAATAAAATTTTTATTAGTAATTTATGTTCTTGTATCTGGTTCATTCACTTAATTTTGCGAAAAATTCCAAATATGTTCCTAATTTTCCTTGATTTTTTAAACTCCTGAAAGCTTCTCAGTGCAATAAAATCAAATTATTATTTTTGTTTCTATGAAAATATTCAAGTAGGAAAAAAAAGAGTTTTTTTTTCCTTCCATTTCTATATATACCGAGTTTTTGCATACTACCATAGAATAACCAATTAACACTAAAACAAATACAGCTTTTTTTGTTCTTTAAAAATATTTTATTTTTTAAGTTGATCTGAAGATCGATCTGATTTCATAAATAACAATTTAAGCAATTCTGTTTATGAAGTGATTATGAAAAGAAAACTCAAGTACCCGGTTTTGTGCACCATTACCGTATTTATAAAATTTTCTATAATCAAAATTTCGTACGAAATTTTCCAAAACTTTTTATTCAAAATTTTAGTTTTTATAATATTTAAATATTGATCGTCCCTTCATTAACCTACAGTAATTTTGAATTGAAAAAATTTTTGCTACAATTAACTACAGTTTCAACAATTACGTTAGCAAACGTTCTAATTTTTAATGATTACTACTTTTTAATAACAAATAAAATTTGTTCTTCAAGAAAAAATATACAATTTAATAAAAAATTATTAATTTAAAAATACTGCTTTATAATCTTTTAGCAACGCTAAATAGCCGCCACCTTTTCCTTAAAGTTATCTTAACTAGTATAAAAGGAAATAATTTAAACAGCTTGATATTTATTTGAATGTCAATTTATGTTTTAGCAAAATTCGTAAAGGATTCTCTGTTTAATTGACTATTAATAGTTATTTCACTACCACTTGAGAATATCTGCAATGAAGAGCAAAAAAAAGGGCAAACAGATATGCATTTAAATATATTCTGTTCACATGTGCATGAACAATTAAAAATGTGTAAAATAAACTAATTGGGGAAAAGATTTATGCTATTAGTTTTTCGCAATTAATTCAAAATACTTTTAGAAAATCAAATAAAGAGAAGTATCTATTCTATGCATTTTTCATAAATAACAGAACACACTAAAATAGCTTAAACCTAAGTGAGATTAGCAGATTAATCCCACTTTTTATGAAGTTAAAAACACTCTCAAAATAAAGACCTATCAATATATTTTTAAAAAATTTTAATCAATGTTCTAAAAAATTTAAATTATTTTATATAAATTTTTAAAAAAATCTTAACTGATATTTATATAAATAAAAACATTTAGTATACTTGTTTGTAATAAAAATGTCTTAATGTATGTCAAAAAAAATCTTTCAAATATTTTATTTAAACGTAAGCACTATGTTCTGAATGATAACATTAAAATCATTCGTGATTTCATCGTAAATGAATCGAATTGAATCTCTGAGTCAGCAACAGCGACGAAATTTGAACCCCTTCCAATCCTTGAAATCAGTGCGACGGCGATTGCTGGCGATTTGTTGCAGTCGCAACAAAGCACTATATGACTTTAAGCACTTAGAGCACTATATATTTTAATATAGTGCTATATTTTAATTATACTTGAGGCAATGAGAAATATGTAGTTAAATTAGAGCTCAGCTGAGCTACTTTGAACATCGAATCTAAGACTATGATACGATTTCAGGGAAATTATTGCGTGATGTCAGCTTTACGAGGTGTGCAGTCATTCAAAAGCAGGTATGAAACATCAAAAAAGAACTCTTTTTCTTAAGAGGAAGGGGGGGGGTGTAAAAATGGCTGTTATGGGTATTTCTATAATTATATATCTTCATAATAAACATAAATGCATGAAATTTTGATTTAGTATACTTATATTTTGACTTGAAAAAAGTTTTTTTTTTAAAAAAAAAAAAACNCTCCGTATTAAAGAGATTTTTGAAAAAAGTTTTTTTTTTTTTTTTTTTTTTTAAAAAAAACTTTGAGGCTCACGTGTATCTTTAAAAACAAAATAACAAATAGCGAAAACTGATCAAAATAGCTTTGAGTGGCACATATAGTATTCAAAAGGGTTTGATCATCTAACTTTTATTTAAGAATAATATGACAGTAAATTGTTTGTTACTTATGGGGGGATTGGAACTTGCTTTTTAAATTAAGAGATATTTGAAAAGCAAGGATCTTATGTATGATATGAATAAAGCAAATCCTCTGTAATAAAAACTCGGATATCGATAAAACTTTCGAATGCAAAAAATATTTTTAAAGCGATGCCTTTTAGTGTGACTAGTCCCGCAGTGGACTGATCGTTAAGACACGGTTCCCAGCAGGTCACTGAAGTCAAGCATCACTGGCTACGGTCAGTGTGCGGGTGGGTGACCACTTGGATTAGCCTGCGTAGGGACCGAGGGTGTGCGGTATTGGTCCTTGTTAAACTGTTCTACCGTAAAGTGCTCAACTTCGCGTGCAGGTCGTCGGGCTATCGAAGCGGGGGTGCCATCCCCTCTGCAGAGGATCAAAATTGCGATGGCATATCTTCGGATCATCCTCAGGGATGTTTCCCAGACCGTCGCCAATAGCCCATTGTGCAGCTCTAGTGCGACGTAAATGAACAACAACAACATCAGTGTGACTAGGCGCAATTAACTGTGCTTCATAATGAAGAAATTAATAAAAAGTGTTAAAATGTCGAAAAAATAATTTGTAGGTTTAAAATTTAATTATTCATTAAAAATAGGGCAATAAAATTCATTTTCAGCAGAATTAAAGTTTTTTTTTTTTTTTTTCTGAAGTGGAGTAGGTTTAAATGTTGTTTATTTCTATATAAAAAAAATAATGCGGAAAAAATGGATTCTTAACAGAAAGCATGTTATACACAATATAAAATGCATAAAAATAGTTAAGAAAATAAAACGTTTTTTGCAATTTTCCCTGAATATTTCGAAAATTATCTGATATCATTAAAAAAAAAATTGAAGTATAAAATAGCTTTAAAAAAAAAAAAAAAAAACACAAACATTCGTGAGAGGGGAATTCAGTAAACTATCTTCACGTTGATTTTTTTTTTAAGTGTCCGGGATAGCCTGGTTGGCAGGGCACTGGGCCCATGTCGAAGCGATCGTGGGATCCCCGCCGGCCGAAGACTCCTCGTGTATCAAATGGTAACTGATCAGGGGCGTACGCAAGGGGGGGGGATAGGGGTTTAAACCCCCCCCCCTTGAGCTCAGACAAAGTGAATTTACAAAATAATACAGACAAAAATAAAAATTTTAGTAGAAATTATGCGGGTTATTATTTTTTAAGACTATATATTTTTATTTGCCTTATGCCTACTTTTTTTTCTTAACGTATTNAGAATTAAAGTTTTTTTTTTTTTTCTGAAGCGGAGTAGGTTTAAATGTTGTTTATTTCTATTTAAAAATATAAAAAAAATAATGCGGAAAAAATGGATTCTTAACAGAAACCATGTTATACACAATATAAAATGCATAAAAATAGTTAAGAAAATAAAACGTTTTTTGCAATTTTCCCTGAATATTTCAAAAATTATCTGATACCATTAAAAAAAAAATTGAAGTATAAAATAGTTCAAAAAAAAAAAAAAAAAAAAAAAAAAAAAAAAANTAAAAAAAAAAAAAAAAAAAACACAAGCATTCGTGAGAGGGGAATTCAGTTAACTATCTTCACGTTGATTTTTTTTTTTTTAAGAGTCCGGGATAGCCTGGTTGGCAGGGCACTGGGCCCATGACGAAGCGAGCTTGGGATCCCCGCCGGCCGAAGACTCCTCGTGTAGCAAATGGTAACTGATGCACTTTATATCTGTTGGGTAATAAAGTCTTCCATGTTCCCAGAACAAATCAATATTTCTGTGGTACTGATAGAGGACCTCCCTTACCTTCTGGATTGGGATAAAAAATTGCAAGAATGCGGAGTTGAACATTGGTAGTCTGCTGAAGCCTAGAATCGGGTCAGCTGTTCAACGATGGTTACAGAATAAAAATATTGTTTAAGGTAGCCGTGGTGGCTCAGGGGATAGAGAGATCGCCTCCCAAAGAGGTGTTTGGTAATTTCTTAAATAATAATAATAAGGAAACTAGATTATTGATTTATTTTAGTTCGGTAACAAATTTTAAAACAATTAAAAGCTTACACAGCCAACTGCAACGAAGAAAATTTTCAAAAATGAGAGCGAATCGTTGTATTCTAGTAGCTATATGACAAGCCTCATAATAAAAGTTCAGCTTTTTTACTGTATTTAACTTTAACCGTTATCGTAAAACCAGCTCCGGCGTTTCTCAGAGCCATTTTCTTTTATCTTTACAGTGGACTTTGTACTTTGTCGTGTCCCGTCTGCGTGATAGTAATTTATTGTTAGAATACTGCTGTTTTTTTTCTAAGATGAGTAACGAAGTAAGTCTGTTTTTACTTTAATATTTGCTGTTAAGTTTAACAAGTATATTGTCGATTTTCAAAATGTGAATGCTATCCCTTTTGTGTTATTTTATTATTTTCACATTGGAATGAAAATGGCTGAAAGTTCATATTATCTCATATGTATTATATACTGCAAATTTGTCTAGCGAATGTAATTTTTGTAATAAGTTTTTGTTATTTATTGTATTTAAACTATAAGAGACTAGTTTAATGAAGTTCCATTGAATAATTCGAAATTATAAAATTTTTTTTCGAGAAATTTATTTCAATGTATAACCACTTTTTGTGTGAATCAACGTTTATACATTTAATGTTAAGGATTAAATGTAATTCTTTTAATTGCTGCAATATTTCTTTTGACAAAATTCGTATTTTATGTTAATGATTATGCTTATTGTTAAGGTTTAATATTGCAAATTAAGACGTTTTCGTAGCAAAGATTCGATTAGTTGCGGTTGTAGAATTGTTTGCCCTGAATTTTATGTATTAAAAATTTGTCTGATTTATTGAATGTAATTTGGTTTAATTTGACGTAATGTACATTATATAAGTAGTTCTATTATTGGTCTACTGGATGGTTTTTTCTTTTGATTTTAATTTCTGAATGAGTCAGTTTGACAACCTGTGCTCAAGGAAAAGCATAAATTAACTTATTTTCCCATTTCACTTTTTTAAAAAAAAACTTAGTCTTGCCCTTTTAATGTTGACCTGTTAAAGTCAGTTATTTGGTAGTATAGTTGCGAAAGAATGTTGTTCATTTGTAATAAAATTTAAAAAAAAAAATAAAAATAATAAAATTTGTTAAATAGAAAGTTATCTAAGTTAATTAGAATTATTTTGAGGGTGAGGTCCTTGAACCCTGGTTTGTTTAAAGTTTTGTATTACGTTGATGTATAGTTACACATAATTTTAAAACAGTGTAAGATGAAATGAAAATTCTTGTATGGTTAGGCTAAAAAGAAAAAAACAGGTTATATTTTAATAGATAGGTGTATTGCTACCTTAGGCTACATTAGAAAAAATAATTTCAACCTATAAGATTTTTAAATGAATATTAATTAAAATTATGAGGAAATTTTCTTTTGATCAATTTTTAAAATTTGTCAAATTTTCTAGTTAACTTATTAAACTTCAAGTTTGTTTTTAATCTATATGAAATATTTGCTTAATTTTCTCTTACTCAAACATCTTATGAATATTATAGCATGAAAGTGAGCCTGAACAGTTTCGTAAACTCTTCATTGGTGGGCTGAATTATAAAACTTCTGAGGAGACCTTGAAATCTTATTTCGAACAATGGGGTGAAATTGTAGATTGTGTTGTCATGAGGGATCCTCACACCAAGCGATCAAGAGGTTTTGGATTTGTAACCTTCAAACGAGCCCACATGGTAGATGATGCTCAAGCTGCTCGTCCTCATAAGATTGATGGCCGAGAAGTTGAACCTAAAAGAGCAGTACCCAGAGAAGTAAGATATTCAATTCATTGTTTTGTTTTTGTCAATAGTGCATTTGTATAGATCTGTATTATTTTGTTGCCTATTTAAAATTAAGATTCAGGTAAGACAGAAGTGTGCAGGCTCTTTTTGGTAGTGGGCAGCAAACTAAAACATTTTTCTTAGGTTTTCTTTCATTTACATTTTTATGTTATGTCTAAAACTGTTAAGGAATCTACTTGTCAATTTACAGCTGCATAAGTTCAAGGCAGTTCTAATTTTCTCTTTGGGATTAAAGCAACTTAACAGACTGTTGCCTATATATATCTGCAAACAGTTATATGATTGGTTTTTACTTTCCTATTTTAATGCTGGAAATAAATGAAATGTTTTTGATATTAATGCTAGAAATTACGTTAAATAATGTTATATATTTATTATTTATCTCTTAATTTGAGTAATATAGTTTATTTTTTAATTATGACTGGCAGGTTTTACTGTTTTTTAACCTTGTTTTTCGTCATGTCAAAGACTGGTTTTGATGAGATTGTATTTTCATTTTATTTTAACTAAACAAATTTGAAGAAACATGTGTCACATTGCAAAGCATCTTAATTTTATGTAGCATTTTGATAAAGTGCTTAAATGTGCTTATTTTTGTTATTTGAAAGCCTTCAAAGGTGCTTATTTTTTATTAGTCTTATTTAAAACCCCTAAAGGTGCTTTTTTCATTGGGCATTTTTAAAAAGTGCCGCATATTATTAAATCACCACATATTATGCAAAAGCGTGTTTTTCACATTGTTCTATTCAACGTTTTCATACATCATTTCGGCATAATGCATAGCGTGTGAAAGCGCAAATTATTTTACATGTTTGATGAAATTCCTTTTTGTATGTGCACCTACGGAGCTGGGTTTGATGATATTGCCTTCACATGTGCAACTCTGTTGCATTTTGCAAGATATTCTAGATTTCAGACTTCATTTTCCACTCTCTGCTATCAAACTGAAAAACCTCTTTATCATTTTATAACGGCTCATATAATCAAGAAAGAGTTCTTTGTCAGAAACTAGTTATTTTCTCATGATCATCTTAAGTCTTAATTATTTTACAATTTGTTTATGTATGTAGTGCTTAAAAAGTACTTAAAAGGTGCTTATTTTTTCTTGAAAGATTTAAGCACCCTGTTTTAAGAAAAATGATGTTTGACAAATAACTTAGTTGATAAAAGTATAGTGTATTTTTCTGTTATCATCAAATTGGTGTCAAGTATTTTGAATGAAAAAACTATTTATTGAAAGTATATTTGAATTTGTTTTATTATACATGTTTACATGCATTTTAAATAGTTTCTAAACATTTCATACATTACTCTAAAAATTCTTATTCGATTACCTTTATATATCTTGCTCAAATTGTCTAGTCCTAGAATTCTTTTGTAAAATTTTTGTTGTAAGAAAGGACACAAGAGGTAGACTTAATTTCTCAGGGTAAACTTTATCATAAAGATTTCAATATGCCCATGATCTCTTACAGATATGAGGTTTGATAGTATATTAAAATAGAATATATATGTACACAAACCAAATTTAATTGTAAAAGAGATATCGTTAGCTGCGCTATAATATATATTTATTAGATAGTTTTATCAGTCAAGAGTTAAGTTTTTATAAGTTTTTATATCTCTTGGATGTCAAATACCTAACAGTGTTTATGATGGTTGGAGTTAAATTTTAGTTCCAAGAGCAACAAACCGCAATTGAATTAAAACCCTCAGCATTTAAAAACTTATAAAATATAGAATTATTAAATAAAAATATTTTTCACCTATCTGACCTTTTTTTAAATCTCTTTATCTGGGTGTAAACTTTTGCTTCTTAAATGCCGTTATAATCTATTCCTTTTTACTGACAATATGCCTTTCTGATTTTTTCCAAGTTTTTATTAAAAATATTGCTTCTATCTGTATCAGGGTTGTCACTCCACAGTGAAAACCTGGAAAGTAGAAGGGAATTTAAAAATCTAAAATAACGGAAAGTGCAAGGAATTAGGTTTTTTCTTTACAAACTGAGAAAATTCAGGGAATTTTGTTATTTTTGTCTTATAAAAAATGGTAGCCACTCAAAGTGTAATCAATGAGATATTTAACCATGATATTTCAGCTCTACTGAGGTATTTATTTACTATAGCATTAATTAAGTAGGTTCAGCTGTTTTCTAGCAATTAAAACTAATAAATGTAGTTAGCCCAATAAAGCTCACACAGGAGCACAGTAATTGTTGTTTCCTCTTAATATTTTGTATGTAATATGCTCAGGAAAAGCACGGGGAATTTTTCTCCAGATTTGAGTGGCAACCCTGTGTATGTATTTGTATACATAACCTCTATGAGGGCCACTGTAAACATGGTAATTCGTTTCCTTATACCTCTTGCTTCCTCAGTGTGCAGCTTGCTTTAGGTTGTGTTTGTACTAGAGTATCTGAGTAAAGTTTGAATCTTAAGTGATTATTGTAGGCAAAAACAAAATAGAATACTTATAAAAATTTTGTTCTTAAATAATTTATTGCAGTTATACTCGCATATTTGTTTTTTAAAATTCTGTTTATTAAAGATTTATATTTTCAATAGGATTCTGGAAAGCCTGAAGCTCAAATAACAGTTAAAAAGTTATTTGTTGGTACTTTAAAGGATGATGTTGAAGAGGAAGATTTAAGAGATTATTTCAATCAATATGGCAATATTGTTAGTGTTAGTATTGTGGCTGACAAAACAACTGGCAAACGAAGGGGTTTTGGATTTGTTGAATTTGACGATTATGATCCAGTAGACAAAGCTGTTTGTAAGTGTCTAGTAAATTTGATAATTTTTTCAGTGCCTATTTTTTTTTAATAAATTAATAAGTTCATGCAGCTCTTAACTTTTGTTAATTATGAGTTATTTTAATTATTCTTATTATCTTGAGCTTTCATTTTTCTGAATTGGAGAATTTTCCCCCTTTCATTATAAGGATGACAAATGCCCCCTTATTTGTATATAACTATTAATCTTGTTTTAAATTTTCATAAATGTTTTTTACATTGAAGAAAATGACAATTTTTTTTAAGTTAATAAGGTAATTTAGCTGATATTAGTTAATATATTCAACATTTGTTTTTAGTACGAAAACATGTAATTAAAGGAAAACGATCAGAAGTAAAGAAAGCCCTCTCAAGACAGGAAATGGATAACATCAAGAGGAAAAAGGAAATGAGTTCTTATGGTGGAAGAGGTGGCAGTGGTGGAGGTAATTTTTATCTTTTATTAGTTTTAAGATATTAGTCTATGTTTGTTAGTTGCAATTCGTATGTGTAGTAGTTTTAAAATAGTTCTCTTTTTGCATTCTGTATTATGTTAATCTGATGTGTACTTTTTCAATTGAAACAGAGAAGTAAAGGTTATGTTCATTGATTTATCCATTTTGAGGTGTGTTCATAAGCCTAGGTTACTTCCTAAAGTTAAGGTTAATTTATTATGATAGGCAAATAAAGGTCAACCAGAAATAGTGACATGAAATAGAATTCTTCTGGAGGTGGGCAGAAGCATTTAAGGCAGTTTCCCAGTCGTGAAAATGTTATTAAAAGTAATGTGTAGAGAACCTTAAAAATTCTTTACTGAAGTTCTTCGCAATTGTAGATTTTTTACCTATTGCCAGTAGAAATAAGTACTTTTTACAGTACTTTTTTTTTAAACTTAAAGATAATTTCAAACAGAAAAAAATACTTGTCAAAATAAAATTTAAGTTATTCACTTCATACATTTAAAGTAAATTTTTTTCTTCGTATTATGGTCGAAGCTTCTTGACCTTTAAAACTTAATTAAATTTTTTCTACTTTTCTCTTGACAAATTTAGCTTGCAGTACAGAATTTTACAGAATGAGTTTTTTTATTTTTATTAAGTACCTCATGTAAATATCGTTAATACCCTTAGTTGCTTGCCACCAGTGTAAGTAAATCGGATTCTCAAGTACTGCTTTATTCTTCCAGACTTATAGATATAAAATAATTATTACCATTTAATTCCCCTTTTTTATGAGTAAAAAAAAGTAAGTAGTAAAGATGTATATTAAAAGTGGAGAATTGTTTTACTAACTGTTTTTTAAAAATTTTAGGTGGATATGGTGGTGGTTATGGAGGCAGTGGCGGAGATAGTTATGGCTATAGTGGACCTAGTGCTTGGGGAAATGGAGGTGGTTACGACAATGGCTATGGTGGTTCCAGTTATGGCCCTGGTAAGTTTTCACTTACCTTATCTCTCTTAATGATGCAAAGTATCTTTAATTTGTTTTAAACATTTTTTTATTTGTGCTAGGTGGTGGAGGAGGCTGGGGCAGTGATTATGGCTCTGGTGGAAGTTATGGCGGTGGTCCAATGAGAGGAAGTGGTGGCTACTCTCAAAGAAGTCAAGGTCCTTATGGAGGAGGTCTGTTTCTTTTATTTTCTGAAAGAGGTTATTAACTGTTAACTATTTTGCTCATTGTTATGCTTATTAATATTTTTAGGTGGAAGAAGTGGTGGTGGTGGATATGGTGGTGGCTACAGACGATAAGTTTATTCATTGTCTTAGGGTTAGTAAATTATTTAAATTCTTATATGAAATTTAACATGTTCTAAATTTTGACTAAATTTAATGATGATTCATTATGCATGTTTTTCTTTGTTTTTTTTTTAAACAAAGTTTAGATTATGGCTTGAAAAATTTACTTTAAATAGTGAAAAGGACGTGCTCAGTTAAATATAAATTCTGTTCAGGCGTGCAGCTAATTTGTTAGTTTCTAGGTGACAGCTAGAGGCTATAATCAACTCGTGTCTAGAAGCTATATTACAATTAGTGTTCACCCCTTCAGATAATTCCTTCCTTGAGCTGTTCCTTTTTGCATATTTTATCAGTTGGTAGTTGAATCAATATGTCAGTGTTTAATTTGATTTTGTGCTTTCAGTTCTTGGAAGTATCTTCAAAATTCTAAATTTGATTTTTTAAATTTACTCTGAAGTGCATGCAGTTTATAGATTAATCTTATAAGTGTTAAGATACTAATTTAATGTCAAGAATGTTTCGATGTAATTACTGAGTTTTTTTATATTGAATCTTGCATTTTTAATCTAGGAATGTTTTAAACTGTCATAGCCAGCTCCCCACAGTATAGGCCAAAACGCTGTAGGTGATAGCAGTTAGAAGGAGGTTAGTGAGAGGAACGAAGTTTGCTAGGCAGGCACCAAGTTAAGGAAACTGCTAGGTCAGCTTAGTTCTTCAATGCCAGAGAGAGGAGATTTAACTACAGCTGCGGTTTTATACTGTCTTCATTTTACATTCCGATATAAGTAGTTCAGGCGATAGTTTTTAATTCCCTAAGACTGAACTGAATTTTTGTAGCTTTTCAGATGATCAACCTAAAAAATTATTTTAGCTTTCATTGTAAGACGTGCAAACCGTGATGTGAATTATTTGTCACCCATTTTTTTTTTGCAATTCGATGTCACCTGGAGATCCATTTATTCAAATAAATGTAACTCACATATAGATGTCTAGAAATTTTCACTTATTTTTTTCATATTATACGTCATTTCTAAGTGTTTTACTTACATTAGCATTTCTTTCCCTTACACTTTGATTAATAAAGAATTATGTTAAGTTTTTATATTTGTTGTAGTCTGCTTTAATAAAACAAGTACATAGATATTCAGATTATTCCATTTTTACCAATTTAAAAGCTTCATACCTATATCTTTTATAGATTTTTCAAATTCTAAATTATGCACCCTTACGAGAAGATTCAACATTTCCAAAGTTTATTTGACTGTGTTAAGTCTGCAGCTAAAGTTCAATTTTAATGGTTTTGTCTTAAATGTAAAAGATAATTTGGTGGGGCTTCTTAGAAATGGTATTGTCAATGTTATTTAGCATGGACTTGTGCAGAAGTTTTGATCTTAATTTAGGCAAAGTAAAATTTTCAGCCAGGCCACTCAAACCATCTTAATGTCGAAAATTTTGATAGTTTCATTGGGAAGGAATCAACAAATTGCTTCAAATATTTGGGTGGGACTTTCATATTTACTTGTCATATTTAAAAATGTAATTGTCATAATGTAATCTTATGTCTTATATGGGGAAGATAAATTTCAAGAATCTAAGTTGATCTTATGGTACAATTTATTGAGAAAGATTTAAATCTAATGAACAACAGTTCAGTAGTCACAGGATTTTTAAAATTGATTTAGGAAGAATTGTTCAAAAGCAGTTTTTTTCTTTCTTCCAAATAAATGTTAAGTTGAAATTTATATTGTGAAAAACATAGATTCAGAAGTATGAAGTTCTGACTATAAAGATTATTTAACAAAATTGTAATTTTAAACAAAATATTAGATATTCGGATTGGTTTTAAGTGATAAAATTTCCATCGATTGTTAATGAGTATAATTTTGAAACTTAACAAAAGAATCTTAAGTGTTACAATTAAATTATTTTTCATTTATATTTTATTAAAATAAGATGTAATTAAATTTAATATAAATCATTCAAGCTCTGTTCGATTTGCAATTTTACATAGATTTTTAAAATTTTACTGCAATGTTGATTTGGGTTTTATAGTAAAATTAAAAGAAATAAACATTTTATAGCAATGGCCAGAAGGAATTCTAATTGATGTAGATGTTAAAATGCAAATTTTTTTTTATCAATATTGATTTGAATAAGATTTAAGAAGCTTTTTTTTTTCAAAATGGACTGGTGAACAAGAATAAAAACTTGTGGGAACTTAAGAAAAAAAAATTTTTTTTCTTCAAATTTCAAGTTAAACTATTGGGTATTATATTAACGGTTAAAATGAATTGAAATAGGTAAGAATTTAAATTACAGCCCTTCGATAAGGATTGGGTTTCATTTGATTAATCATTTGACAAAAAAAAAATGTGCTTCTGGCTAAAAAAAATACAAAATTTCAACTGTGCAATAATTTTTTTTTTGGCCTTTTAATGACTTTCTGCAGTTAAGTGATAGAAGTCTTTTGTACAGACCTTTTTCAAATTAATCTTCCATTTGGGTATTAAATTGAAGTTAACTGCTTAATTTAAAGTATTGAAGTTCAATTTATTTGAAATAATTAAATTAATTCTTTTTAAATGTCTGGGCAGAACCTCAAATTTTTTAAAATTTTGCTTGATTCAATGTGCAGTGTCAGTCAAAATTTTTGTCTAGATTTTAGTCCCACTTAAAATATATTCACTGGTTGATATCAGTTTCATCAATCACAGTAATAAATAAAATACTATTTGTCTCCATGTTTTTGTAGTTTAATGCAATTAAGAGCTTTAGTGAAGTTGCAGTTTTATATAGGTATTGAGAAAATAAGTTTAAGTAAATGAACATTATAAATTTTGATTTTAATTAATGTTAGTATAAATATAATTGTTAGTTGAACCTTATGGAGCATCCGTTAATTTATGTTCGTGATTCAGGCATATTGTCTCGTGCAAGATTTCATTGTTTCTACTTATTGGAAATGAAGTAATTTTATGAAACTCAATTAACAATTTTATATGGCAATGAATTCAGAGCAATTTTTTAATTCAGTAACAAATATTGCTGAGTGAAGTTTCACAAATTTTGGAATAATCTCATCTGATTTAAAGATGACCTATACCAATCAACAAGACATTAATGATTTTTAAATGGTGAATTAAAAGATGATTCACTAACTTGTGTACTAAAAAGTTATAGGCATATTCACTGTTTTATATAGAAGTTTTTAAAATCCTACCGTAATTATTTAAGTGAGTTTTTAATTTTATTATAAATATTTCATTAAATATTGGCATGAGGAAATAGTAACTAATTTATACTGGTTATTTTTAGCAACAGTGCTATAAAACTTACTGAAACTAGTTCTGAAAGTGATTCTAAAAATTTTTTTTTTTCTTTTGCCCTTATATGTAATATAGCAAGTTACAATTTTTAGTTTGCTCTTTTTAAACGTAGTCATGCATATAAAAAGTAAATATTACGAAAAATTTTTGGATTATTTTGAGTATATCTTTGGCTTTTTAATTTAAAATTCCTTTTTTATTAAAGTAAATCCATTTTTAATTTGGTTCAACTCTGTTTCTGTTTATTTCAAGCTGGCCTGTCTCTTACTGTAAAAGTTTTTCTGAAGCAGTAATAGGGATAGTTTGAGAAATTGCCAGCTTTACAACTCTAAAAATCATGAGCTGATTTGTTAAAAATTTTTAGGATATGTATTTTTTGCATTGTAATTTTTAAACAGGTGTTAACTGAACATTATTTACAAGAGACAAATACTAATTCATTACTTCATAATCAGCAGCGTTTAGCTCATGGTAATTACCTTTATCAAGTTATTGCTATTTGTGGACTGCCAAATTTATTCCTGTTTACCCCAAGTCTGTTTCAGCTTAAATTTTCAGTTAGTTAGCCCATTACTTAATCATCCTAAGAGAAAATACTTGAAATATAACTTTTGCCATTTTAAAATACTTAAATTGACTGTTAAAAGGTGCATCTTTTTCACTTTTTAATATTGTGCACTTGTAGTTAAAAATATACATTCATAAGTCAAAATTTTTCTTTTAGAACACAGATTAAAATTTTTTTAAATCTAAAATATTCAACTTATTTATAGTGAAACTTGTTGAATTCTAGTTAAAGGATCATTAACTTAATTTTTTTTACTTAGCACTATTAATAAATTCCACTGAAATGTTATAAATTTAAATTTTTTAATGATTTAACATCTTACATTTATACTGTAAAAGTATGTAATTCTGAGGTGCCAAATTTTGAAATTAGGGACTGATCATTATTAAATTTCCTACTATCTGATTTTCATCTAAGTTCTTCGGTCTGGTGACTATGAAGTGAATTACTAATTTCCTCAATTACAGTAATAAATCTTCAGGGATTGAACTCAGCAGTTAAAAAAATTTATCTTAGTCGTTAAAGAACTTCTGATATAGTGATGTAAAAAATTTTCAAGAAACAAACAATCCACAAACACAGTTTTTCAAAAAAAAAAAGTGTGAATATTGATTTTGAAATAATTAAATCTCTAAGTTTTGTCCAATTATAAGTTTTTGCGATAGTGGATTGAGATTTTTAATGCTCTCTTATTTACTTTCTAATTCCTTAACTATTACACCTACAATAAAAAGATGTGATCATACTGTTTCATAAAAAATACGTTGCAATTTCAAATTTAGCACTTGGGGGTGTTTAACGAATGCTGTGTAAATAATTTTTTTCGTAGTTTCTTCTAGTTCATTTCTGAAACTTAATAAATGCATAGTAAAAAGTAAATTTTTGTAAAGCATTTTAATCTTTTGCATTTTTTGAGTATAAATTATGTTTTGGGACATAGTGTAATGCATCCTTAACTATTTTCATTGCTCCGTATTTCCTGAAATATTAATGCAATAAATGCTATGTTTTTGTAGTAAATTTTGTACAAATTATTTTACACCTGAAATAAGTTTAGCATGAACCCTTATTTTTTCAAAATTAGCCAGCTCAAATAGCTTAAGGGGGTCACACAACTTCCTATATCCGAAAGTCTAGCTAGCGCAGATTTTAATCAATGGAGTCTACTGCCCCTTTTTTAAAAATTTATTTTTAAGAACTAGAAACTGTAGGCATTACAATCTCTCAAAGTTAATTAATTTCTCATCACTATGCTGTAGTTTTAAAATTCACATTAACTTAGAATGCAAGTCTGTTAGATTTAGTGACAAATTTCTGATCATTCATTACATTTAAACTATTAGATTTCTGATTTGTTATTGCGTCTCTGCTCCTGTATTTTCACGTTTTATTATATTAAATTGTAATCCAAAGAAACGGGCAGGGATGTCATTCTCGACACTAGGCTTCCAAATGAAAACTTAAGTTTAAAACACACATCACTAAATTCATTCACGAGGACTTTCAATAGGCTAATCAAAAAGCCAGTTTTTTGTTAGTCAAGACCAATTTTGTTTTCATATCCTGTTTTATTTTCTAATTTCTAGAAACTTGATATTTTTGTAGGAAATCTTACGTACATAATTATTTTTAGCCTGCAGTTAAGGTATTGTGAAAGACTTAAAAGCAGAAATCAAAGATGTCCTTAATTATTAAAAATTTCAATAAATGTCCTGACATTTTTGTAGAAACTTCAGCTAGAATAAATATTTATCTAAGAAAGAATTGAAGAAATTTCAAGTTCAGAAAGTTTGTTATATGATATGAAACAAAATGAATGCGTAAGTCTTCATAGCATGTTAAGTATGGCATTAGTTCACTTCCATTGTTAGAAACAATTACCCTTGACTTGATGGTATAGAACATATATGTGAGAAAATTATAAAAATCTCTCCTCCCATCACTACATAGATTTTTACGTAACTTTTTTTTTCTTCAAGAAAAAGAAATCTTTAGTTTTCTTAAATGTTTCTTTTTTGCTTAAGTGCAGGAACTTCTGAAACTACTACCAATTGTATATCTGCGAGTCCAGTTTTGTAACCTGAAAATTGCTCCCATTCGAAGATTTAGGCCTTAATTTTTATATTCTGGACTTCCAGCCCTGTTTAATGCTATTTCATGTAGTCATCGTCTTTTAGTGGTCTTACCAAAGATATTGATGTATGAAAAAGATTTTTGTATTTTTTTTTTAAATGAGAAATAGGCCGTAGAACATTCTAATTCTTATCAACAATTTATCCATAGAACTTTTTAGACTTGAATACAAATCGCTTGAATACGTAACACGATGTTAGATATAAAAGTAGCATGAATGCAAATCGAAATACTGGCTTCTTTAAATCGCCTGAATACGAATCAATTCGCTACTTGTTTCTCTCAGAGCTACCAACTCTCTGTTCATATTATATTAATTCAATCAATTCTACCCGTTTTTAAAAAAAATCTAGCTGTCACTAAATTTTTAGTTTCAATTCAATTTCCTTTTCAAAATTATCTTGCAAACGTTTATAGAAAATGGACCGAAAATAATCTGGATGTATTAAATTTTTTTTTCTATTTAAAACACTAGTATCATTGTGATCTGAAAATTGTTTAGTTCCGCCCCGATGTTATCCATCGTGGGTATGAACATATTCTCGTTAACAACCACTCTCCTAAATTGGAGTATTCTTTCAGAATCTGCAAGTTTGGAAGCTTCCAGTTCAAGCACTGGAGGAAAAAAGAGCGAAGCAAGTATATAGAATTGATATAAAATGTGTTTAAATTTTTTTTTTTTACAGATGTTGAACTTGAGTAAGTATCAATGAAAAATAGGATGGAAATAATTTTTTCTAACATTTATTAAATAGGCGTTCATATTGTCTAAAGTTCTGCTGTGGCAATTATTATTTTCAGTAATAAATGCTTATTGTGCGACTGTGATCAGAACCGTTACTTATATCGATAAAGCAGTTATGATTCCAAATCATATTGGCTTCAAGTTCGGAATAAATGAAAGCACAACTTATTTTTCCTCGAAGAGAATGGTTAATGACATTTCTTTATTTGAAGCACATTGTTAAAGCTTTGCTTTATCTAGGCTTTACTGTCTGTTTTTAAACATATTCTTTTTCGAAACAGGCTTCTAATGCAGAAGGGCACAATAATCTTGCAAAGAGTTTAGTTTGACATATTAAAAGTTGAAATGAATATTGATCTACACATTATATACAACTTAGCAATTATGATTTATTGTTTAAATTTTTTTAATTTGAATAAATCATGCAAAGTTTTAGGCAGGATTTTCGATTTCCTAAATTCTAGAGGTTATCTTAATGTTTTTTTTTATTGTTTTACTTTATTATTTTATTATCTTCGACACATGTCAGTCCTGCAACCAATTGGCTCTATCCACGCTCAGCGGTATGTCTCCGAAAGTTCCAAGTGCCATTTTTTTTTGTATCACCTTTTTATGTGTGTCTCTTGTTTCACGTAGATATGTATTTTCTTTTTTTAGTAGAAATAAATGTGTTTCTTTTAAATTGTGTTGTGTTTTTATCATTTTAACACTTTTGTGAATAACATTTCAAATAAGATTTTCGGTATTTTCCTTTGGATGTTCTGAGAAACTGCTATTTCAAAAGCACATTATTTGCTCTCTAACTAGATATGAGAAGTCTATAACGAATATCTTCCAATGACGACGTGCCCTTATAATTATTTCAGATGCTTATCTTAAAATTTTCATTATTCTTGAATTATTTAGCTGTCTGGCTTTGATTTTCGTCTTTTTTTTCTTTTTTTTTTAATATGGAAATATCAATTAGAAGTTGGAATTTCTGTGCGATCATTTCGCTCTCTTGCTTGTTTTTAGAACTGCACACTTATTCATTTCAGTGAAATGACAAGTGCTAAACAATTTATAATTTGTGCGATTTGATTTTCTTTTAAAATGCAATTTGCGATACCATTGAATCTATCGCATCAACTGACTATTTAAACTGAGCATGGTAATTGAAAAACTTAATGGAAATATAGCATTCTCTATGACCGAGCTTTTTTCACCTAAGCTTAGGAAATATAAGCGAATGTTTCAGACGGAACCCTTGAAACTTGCTCTAGAATCTAATGTTTACTACATCCTGAGTTCATTACAGCGGTGTTAGAATTTCTTATTTATTCATCATGAGGCGAAAAAAAAAAAAACTTCAAATAAAATATGTGATCTGGTTAAAAGTTAAAGGTATTCAAATCCTTATTTTTCCTACTTTTCATTTACTGTGTTTGAAGAACAGTTGTCACTGCAACAGAGTTGATATCGTACGCGAATCCGATCCTTTGACTTGAATATTTTAAACAGCAGGTATGAGTAAGTTAGTGGAGACTGAGAATGTTCTATTACCGTGAAGTGCTTTTTGGATAATTAAAATCTATATTTTTTAGAAGTGTTCATGTTAATACTTATCCGGAATATGGGTAATCTATTAACTTTAAATTGCCAGAATTGAACGCAATGCACCGACATTTTTAGATAAAGCTATAATTTTTACTCATTTATTGCCCTTCCTGGTGGCTTACACTATTTGGTAAAGAAAAATAATATTTTGCACTATATTAGTTTGCTATCAAACTAACTCTCACATTTGGCATAATATTGCTATAGACAAACGCTATATTTACTCAGGGCTAAAGAGAATAGAAGGGCTGGTTCACTCCTTTGAAGAAACTCTCGTCTCGCCAATCCTCCGATTTTCTCTTGTGACGTCACTTCGGCGCAAAGCTCGCACTTTTACTTCAAGAACAGAGAGTTCGGCCTTACTAGCTCTAACTAATATTGGAGCATTTCTTTTTGCGAAATATTCTAAGACATTTGTTATTTTCTATAATGACTTTCCTCAGTTTTTGCCGTGAATTTACAAAATTTTAAAACTATTAACGAAATGCCAGTTTGCGCGATTGCAACTTGCAAAAATTCTGATAGAAAAACAGAAGGAAAAAATATAATTTTCCGCGTGTTCCCTAAAGTAAATGAACAACTATGTAAAGAATGGATTCCGAAATGACACAGTTAATATAAAACAGCAATACGTTTATTCTGTCGTTAAGAACTTTTATAAAAATTCATTATCTAAATAGAAACCGCCTCGTTACTTCAAAAAGAAAGGCAGGTGAAAAAAATTAAAAAATGGATAAAGTCAAAGAAAATTAAAATGTAAATAAAAAGTATAAATAAAATATATAGTATATAGTTGGAATTCTCCTAATTTCATAACATATTTTTTAATGTAGTTATTCTAAATATTTATGATTTTTTTTAAAAATTATATTCTCTTAAATTTAAATATCTATAAATTATATCATCGTAAATTTAAATATCTATAAACAATTGTAAAATTTCTAATGTCATTATGAACCTAAATTATTATTTTGTTTCAGTAATTAGCGTTTAAGGTTGATGTTTCCTAATGATTAAGTATGAACAAATAGCTATTAACGGCATATTTTAAAATCGGGGATTCTAAATTTAACTCAACTTATTGTTACAAAAGAATATGTAGATAAAAAAGGGTTGATATATGCTTTTCTTAATAATTAAAGTTAAAACTGAACTTTTTAAAATAAAGTATTTATAGTGTCATTTTCGCCAACTAGTAAAATATTTTTATAAGTTTAAAATGGTATTTTTTAAATATAATTAACCAAGAAAGTTTTTGTTAAACTATGTTTATGAACGGAAATAATGTGTTAATTACGTAAAGTTTGAAAGCTAATAACTAGAAAAAGTCTAACTTATTTTTACAAATAGAAAGATGCAAAGTTGTCATAATATCTTTGCTTGCGATCTCTGAGATCTGTGGACACAGTGACTTCAGCTCTGAGAGCGGAGTGAACTAGCCCTTCTATTCTCTTTAGCCCTGATATTTACTACCACAATCTCGAAATTGTTTTCGTTACTTACCCCTTTCGAGGAGGGTTAAAAAAAAAAACTTACAGTACCTACATTAGTTGCCTTGGTTCCAATAAATATCTTCATTGCAAGGTTGGAACAGCTGCGCAAACTGCTCCCTAACGAAGTTATTGCTAGAAATGCGTCAAACTGTCCCAAAATTGTGCAAAAAGCGCTATTTTGGATCAGTTGGGTGCCGAATTTTAGTGCGAAAATAAGTTTTATTGTACCATTAGAAAGCAATTTTCTTTTCTCTTCTATACGTCGATTAATTCGCTTATCTGACTAGGCAGGTTTACTCCTCCCCCCCATCTAATCAAAAAGTGATTACTAAAATACGATTTTCGCTTGTTATAATAAAGTATTAAAAAGATTGCAATTGGAAAACCCACGTGAAAAGTTCCGAGAAGTTATTAAACGACTTTGATTTACGATAGCATAGTTGCAGTTTACGTGATTCATAAAATACCGATGAGCATATCCTATAACTTATTTGATAAAAGTGGAAATGACCACAAGAACGATAGTAAAATGAAGTGGAATCGCAGTGTTTTCAAATAAATAGTTATTGAAATCCGAAATTTGCGTGCCACAATAACATCTCCTTAAATAAAAAGATCAGCATTTAAAAATCTAGGTACAAATGGCCGAAAAAATTGTAAAAAAACTTTTTAATACCGATTATTAATAGGCGTTGATTGAACGCGTCCAACAGTGATTTCTTATTCGATTTCTCTTATGCGTATCGTAATAACAATAATATGAGAATTCGTAAAACCACGTCGAAATGACCGATGAATTAACGATGGAATCTAGTAAGTCAAAGAACAAACGCGCGCGGAAGAAAATTTTGAAATAAAGCTGTAAGCTAGCAGACAACGAATATTACCTTTTAAATATAATTAAAAAAATAGTTCACAATGGATTTTTTCTTTTTCATAATATATCATAAATAAGGTTCAAATGCAATTCTAAAATTGCTAAATAAAAGTATGATTTTAGGAGCTATCAACCCCCTTCATATATCCATTTCTAACTAAATGCTCCTTCTTACTGAGTGATTGTGTCCCGCAGTGGACTGATCGTTAAGACACGGTTCCCAGCAGATCACCGAAGTCAAGCATCACTGGCTACGGTCAGTCTGCGGGTGGGTGACCAATTGGATCAGTCTGCGTAGGGACCGAGGGTGTGCGGTATTGGTCCTCGTTAAACTGTGCTACCGTAAAGTGCTCGACTTCGCGCGCAGGTCGTCGGGCTACCGAAGCGGGGGTGCCATCCCCTCCGCAGAGGATCAGAATTGTGATGGCATGTCTTCGGATCATCCTCCGGGATGTTTCCCAGACCGTCGCCAATAGTGCAGCTCTAGTGCGACGTAAATTAACAACAACAACTACTGAGTGATTGTAACTAATCAAAAAATCTGTATAGATCAATGCTACGAATTCTTGCATAAAACTGAAAGGCATCAATTAGTGCAACAGAGTTAGGTAATTATATTTTTTGTTTAAAGATTTAATACCAGGGAGTAATTATAAAATTTCAAATTTGTAAAAAAATATTATGTACCTTTTTTTCTCAATATAAAAAGCAAAAACTTTTTTAATGGCGCAGGAGTTATATTAAATTTTATTTATGAACGATTTTAAAAGAAGAAAAAGAAACCTTAAACCTTTAGGTCTCTTAATTTTCACTAGATGGCAGCATCATTAGAAATATTTGAGAGAATATTTTGAAAAAGAATGATTTATTTTTCACTTTAAATATGTTTCTCGATTTTTTTTCAATGATTTTATTTTTTATTAATGATTTTATTTTGTTTTTATGGAACGTCCTTTCTAATTTAGTGTCGTGATCTTATTTTGTACTTAATTTATAACTGTAAAATTGCGTTTCTTGTTGTTGTATTCCCATAAAATTTATTACATCGAGACTGGATTTGTGATTTTTTGTTCCTGTTATAAGTATTTTTTCAATAATACAAATATAAAATTTTCTTATCAGTTTTAAACCCTTTATTTCACATTTTAATTCTCTTATTCGTAAAAATGTTTTTATCCCATTTTTAGTGTACTCTTTTTGTGTGGATAATGCAGTTCAATAAAATGATTTTATTTTAAGTAATTATACATGTTGTTACATGGATACTTGAACTAGAACTTGTTTTTATTTTATCTGACAATAATTACTGGCTTGTGTATCATGCATACTGCCACATTTGAATAGAAAATTCAATTTTCTCTCAACTCGTAATCGAAATGTTCCTGAGATACATTCAGTTTCGTTTCTTTCACAGATATCTTAATTTTCGGGGCCACACCTGGTGCAACTTCTTCGATATCAAGTCTGATGTCTAGTTGGCACTTAATACAAGTCACTCTTTTTGTATTATTTCCTACGTATTCGGTATCTCTTTCAAAACGTGTCACGGAGTTGTTTGAAGTAGAAATTCGAAGTTCAGGTCTTTTGAACTTGTGAATGATTCCGAAAGTGCAGTTACTGTTACAAATGTTATTGTTTTCGAGAAAGCACTCATTCTCGGTTTTCCCATGATTGAAATTTGTTGATAGATCTGGACAGATATCTGTTGAGAAATTTTTGCATGATGCAACAAGGCTCCATTGTCCCTAAAACGGTAAAATAATGATTTAGTAATAATAAATTCTTTTTTTTTTTATATAGAATTATAATTTTTTTCTTAAATTGTAACATTATTTTATCCTCCAACAGTTCCCTTGCTCAAAACTCCTTTTACTTCTCTCACTTTTATTTAATGATATATATATGGGGAAAAAAAAAGTTCTGACGCATATTCGTTGACGCAATTACTTTGAAGGTCATCGGATATCAGAACGACACCGAAGTCAAGCATCACTGGCTGCGGTCAGTGTGCGGGTGGGTGACCACTTGGATCAGTCTGCGTAGGGACCGAGGGTGTGCGGTATTGGTCCTCGTTAAACTGTGCTACCGTAAAGTGCTCGACTTCGCGCGCAGGTCGTCGGGCTACCGAAGCGGGGGTGCCATCCCCTCCGCAGAGGATCAAAATTGTGATGGCATGTCTTCGGATCATCCTCCGGGATGTTTCCCAGACCGTCGCCAATAGCCCATTGTGCAGCTCTAGTGCGACGTAAATTAACAACAACAACAACGATATCAGAACGAACAGTACTCGGTTTGGAAATGAAGAAATAGGGTAAATATAGTGAAGAACCACAATTTCTTTGCTAACAAAAAACTGTTAAAATATAATAAAACATAAAACTGTTAAAATTTCATGTAAAATTATAGCATTGTGTCCTGATATGTATTATACAAGTTATAGAAGCACATTATGCAGAAACATCTTATCACTGAGATGTCAGTAATTGTCTAATGCTGCACATGCGCGGGAAAAATTAGAGAATTTATTTTTTCTTAAATTTTTATAGAATTGTATTTGGTAACTAATTTGGTACTTTCAAAAAGAAAGTTCAAAATGATCAGGGGTTTTCCACAAATTTCATATTGTACTATTAAGCAAGTTTTATTAAAAATGACAACGGCATTGTCGGGTATAGTTCCCATATCAGTATCTTTTCTTTCGAATGTATTCTTCATATTTCGGTGTATGCAATCATATTTCGGTGTATGAACGTTTATTGTAAGGCATTATCACTTTTCATTCAATTTTGTCTATTGATACAAAATAATATTTGTAGAAAACACCTTATCATTTTTAGTTTCTTATAAAAAGTACAAAGACTACTTAGAAAATTGCTTGAAACTTTTTAAATTTTTAAGATATTTAAATCGTACTTTTTTAGTTAGGTGACAAGTTTACGTATATGATTTACTACAAAATTAAAAAAATATATTTTTTTCTTCAATTTTTCCCGTGCATTCGCAGTATAACAGAACTACTTTCTGTCTTTACTGTTTTAAACGAATTTTTCTCCCAATTTTTATGCAAAAATTCTATAAATAATTTTAAATCGCTCTACAAAATTTTTTTAAATTTATCGAATATTTTTAAACTTATAGCAAAAAAAAAAGAAAAGGAAAAAAAAAACGAAAGAAAAAACCTAAGGCAAAAAATTTTTTTTTTAAAAATAAAAATGTCCATATATCCATAAATATTTTAGTTAGACTTACAAAATTTTGTGTTCATATTGCATATAATAAACAAAATAACTGTCACAAGTTACAAATCTTTGGATATATTGTTTGGCATAGGGTTTCAATAGCATTATTTTCCATTTGTAATATATTGTCGGTCTCTCAAATCTCTAAAAGCTTTAAACTTCAATGTCTACATTGGCTTTGGATGAGAAATACCCCACTTATTCTCGCCAATAATATAAACCACTAAAATTGTAATAGTTTTTATCTCTAAGACTAAGCAGTGTGAATCGATTGCTTTAAATTTTGAAAAATAAACAGATTGACTCTTCTGAGTGGTGCATACGATGAACACAATTTTTATGTCTCTTCTTGACTAAAACTTTGATAGCAGCGTAGTACCCTCTATTGACAAACTTTGTAACTAACTTTGAAATCAGTGCGGAAGCAGTTTTCTGGTTTCCTAAGCAAAAATCAGCGAATCGTCAGTCATCTTTGGCACATTCGGTATGAGCCTTTGGTTTATCGATATATGTGACGCTGGCTTAAAGGATATACAATTTGAAGATACATGTACTTACCTTTATGATGCACAAAGATATTGGTCTATTATGTGCACCATTATTTCCACATTCCCCTATTTCATCAGTAAGTGGGTGCAGGCAAGCATAACTCTCGTTTGTATTATCCATGCACTGAAATAAAGTGTCTTGATTTTTAGATATGCACAAACGAGCGGCTTCAGTTAGTTTTTTCGTTTTTATCATCCGCTCATATTCTTTCCCAGGCTTCTTTCTCATATTTTCTTGCTTGGTATTGTCAGGATATATGACTTGATAATCTGGCATAGAGGCATGACTTATTACAACTGATTTCATCAAATGAGCATCATTTTCGAGTATCTTCTCCAGAATAGGAATGTCATTCTGTGCAATATCTTGAACATCATCTGTGTTAGATTTAACATCAACATTTAGGGGCGTAACATTGGATCTCTAAAATATATAAAAATGTTTAGTATTTTTCTCAAATTTTGAATTTTTGTTTACAAAAATTAAATTTGCAACTTTAAGTCTGTTTACGCCGTGGTGGCTCAGGGGATAGAGCATTCGCCACTTAATAAGGGGATCTGGGTTCGAATCGTAGCGATGGCCAGTCGATACGAATTTCGCACCCGGCTCGCATCGACAACAGTGCTGATGTAAAATATCCTCACTGGTAGACGGATCATGGGTTAGAGTTCCCTTGTTATTAGGCTAACCATTTGGAGGTTTTCGTGGTTTTCCTCTCCATATTACACAAAGGTGCCTTAGCTCCATCGAAAAGTTCTAAATGAAGGCTAATTTTTCCTAATACTTGATCTAGTAGTTCCCTTGTTTCCTGGATTGGATTCAAAATTGCAATTCTCTGGAGTTGAACATTGGTAGTCGTAAACTCGACTGTACAAAGCCGGTTTTAAAATAAAATATACGTTTGTTTATGCTGTTGTTGTAGGTTCCTAGGAATGGAAACGTCGTATTTCATACAGTCGAGACAAGTAATTTTAACCTTCTTTCTTTTGAAACTTTAAATAATTGATTGAGGTTGACTGGAAGTAGTGGCCAGACGCGGATTATACGGGTAAGGGTTTTACTAACCTAGGTACGTATCCGCGTCTGGAAGGAAAGGAAAGAAAGTCGAGACAAGTCATAATCTCAGTTCAGACGCTCCGTTTCGAGAGTTTCGGTTCGTTCAATTTCCCAGTTTGTATTAATATAGCAAAGCAATGGATTTTGGCTAGATTTTCGTTATTATTAAATTAATTAAGAGATATTTTTATAGCTTCGACATCATATAAATGAAATTAGTTTTTACACAGAGAGTATAGATGAGAAAGTAATTTAGGAGTTCTCGGTTTTCTGAGTTAGATTCAATATGATAAGGTTACGGAGGCAAACACCAAAGTCATCTTTAAATTAGTTATTCTCTGATAGTGTCAAAATAAGAAAAATATTTTGTTATTATGAGATTAGATGGTATCCGTACTATTCAAGTGAAACACTGTCTATAAATATATTTTTTAATTATTAGATTAGACCGTATGAGTACTATTCAAGTTAAGCACAGTCTATAAATATATTTTGTTAATTATCAGATTAGACCGTATGAGTACTATTCAAGTGAAACACTGTCTATAATATTTTTATATTGCTGCTTAAAAGGTTTGTACTTGTAATATTTATGTTTTTTTTAAATTCTAATTAGAGTTTAAAACTGAAAGAGTTGTTTCTTTCTATAACGCAATTCCATGATATTACCTTAATAAGCTACATTGTAAGACAAACTTATTTTAATCTTTTTCTAAGCTTATTAACCGTCTTTGCAATAATTATTTTTTGGTGTAAATTACATCAACAGATTAATATAAATTACAGTTAAAGAGATTAAGGATTTTTAACTACCAGCTTCATTCACAAATCTTATTTGATATATCAGTTTGTATATTAAATACGATGCGTTTTATAGTTATCTTATTTAGTAGATACCATTAATTTTAAATGTTATTTTGGGACCGGGATAGCCTGATTGGTAGGACGTTGGGTTCGTGTTCGTGAGAACGAGAGTTAGAATCCCGCTTTCCGAAGAATCGCTGTGTATTAAATGGTGACTAGTGCACGTTAAATCTGTATGGGTCACCAAGTCTTCCAATTTCCCATAACAAGTCAATACCTCTGTAAAGTACTGAATTGGAGATTGATCGTTCTCTGGTTCAGGTCAAAATTTCGATCTGGTATGATTCGCCCCACCCCCTTTTAAAGCAGGCTGTGACGTGTGTGAGTGACTGAAATTGTTTTTTTGGCCATAGATGGCACCACAAGAAAGCCCCTCCTGTCTTAAAAATTCGCTTGATTTCTGATATTTACTGATATTGGCAAATGACATTAGTAACGTATACAACTGTTATTTTTTAGAAAGATTATTAATAAAAATTATTTATTATCATTGTTATTATTATATTATTAAAATAATTTATTAAATTTTTTTATTCTAATGAATCTAAATAGAATCATTAGGAAAATTTTTTCGATGTAGGAAGTGGGTGCACAAGCTTTAGCAAACAGAATTCTTTCTAGTAAAGATACTTTAAGAGAATAATTTCAACTTTTGTAGAAAAAATTATTTATGCCAAGAAACAATTATTGCGAAGCAATCATTGGGGTTGGGGAGTGACCGCGAACAGGGAGCGCAACCTCTAGTATTAAATAAATACTTACCAAGTGCATCATCCATACTGATGGTAGGAATATAATAATAAGTCGGGACATCATTTTTAATAACATTTTAGAATGCAACAATTAAAAGAATAACTGGTGATAGAAATTATGCGTGTATTGTTTTCAGTAACTGACTGTAAGATCTCAGTAATTGTCAGTAATCGTAATTCAGTTTACAATGACTGACTGTAAGATATCGAACTCAGATGTCAAAAAATACTAAAAATGAAAGGGTTAAATATTACCTACGATAAAATTTTGACTTAGTTTTAAATGATGAAATCATTTTATTTTATTGCTGAGCGATTTTTTGAAGTATATATAACTTCTTTTTATAAGTAATTCTCTAAATGTTTTTTTTTTTACGTTATCAGCTGACTAAATATTATTTTAAGCGTTTCTATTTGCTTTAGAGCACCTGAACATATTTTTTACTTAAAAAATAAATCACGTTTAATATTTATCTAATATTTTCTTTCCACAATTTATATCGTGTTTATTTATGCACTATTACTGATTTTAAAGATACTAGCTTTGTTATTAGAATTTATTGAAATAAAGTATTTCAATTTTTTCTAAAAAAAAAACATAGAAAAATAGTAGTGATTTAAAGGAGTTAAATTATAAAGAAATGATTCGTTCTTGCAATCATTTTCAATTGAAAATATGTACTTTGAAATAATTGAATTTTATTAAAGGATTATTGCACCCTTTTAACTAAATAAAATAAATGTTTTAAAATATATGTTTTATTCCAATTTGAAAAAATCAATTGTTTTCGAAATAAAAGATTAACTTGCCCTTAGTTATTTCAATTAGCACTCTTAACCACACTTAAGTAAGAGCATTTCCATAACTGCCCGTTGAGGGCCAGGATTGTCATAGAGGTTAAAGCTATACAATTTCAAGGCCAACGGCATGATTGAGGTAAAGTGGTCAGCACTGCAGACAGGCCACCTTTACTTCCCAGACAAACTGGTACCCATTTTATTTTATTTTATAATCGTCGTTGAACAGCCGACCCAATTTTTAGGGTTTATAACTACTAATTATCAACTCCGTAGCCTTGTAAATTTGAACCCGATTCAGAAGACAAGGAAACACCTGGATCAAGTATTCGGAGATATTTGCCTTCGCGAGGACTTTTTAATGGAACTAACCCGCATTTGCGTTTCACAAAGAGGAAGACCACGAAAATCTCCCACGGTTAGCTTGACGGAAAGGGGACTCTAAATCATGATCTAACTACCACTGAGGATATTTTATGTCAGCACTGTGGTACACGGATGACTGGGGAAAAATAGTTATCTGTTAATTCGATTGATGTTGGCATATTCAGTTGCCGAAAACGCCAGAGAACCATTATTTTCATGATTTACAGTATCAAGAGCATACCAAGAATACGCGGCTGATTGGGAAAAAAATAGTTATCGGCAAAATCACTTGAGGCTTGTTATATTCAGTTGCCGAAAACGCCAGGCAACAATTATTTTCAAGATTTACAGTATCAAGAGCAAGCCGAAAATTCACGGATGATTAGGGAAGAAAATAGTTATCGGTAAAATCAATTGATGCATGGCATATTCAGTTGTCAATTGCATGTACGGCCGTGCAAATGGTAAGGGCAAACTGCACTACGAATGTATGACGAGCAGTTTCCTGATCGACGAATGTCGGATAGCTGAATTTTTCAGCGGTTGCATCGTCAACTTGGCGAAACAGGTTCGGTCCACGTCCCCAGACGTGATGTTGGTCGACGAAGAGATGTACGCAGTCCAAGTCTGGAGGAAGGTATCTTGAACGTTGTAGACCTGAGTCAAGTACAAGAGCTGTTGCTCATCACGTAGGTGTGTGGCCACCGTTTGTAGTGTTAAACGAAGATCGAGGAAGAAGCGAACTTCACAGTGTTAAACGAAAAACGCTTTCATCCCTTCCAGTTTCAGCAAGTACAAGCTTTGAATCCGGCAGACTATCCTCTCCACTTGAACTTCTGCCAGTGGGAGGTACAGCAATGAGCGTTGCAGCCGGACTTCATAGCTCATTTTGCTTCAAGTAAATTTACAGATGAGGTGACGTTTACACGCAAGGGTGTCTTTAAAGTGCACAATTCCCATGTGTGGCAACTGAGAATCCATATGTAATGCAACCACATTCATATCAACAATGATTTTATGTGAATGTGTGGGCTGGCTTTGTCAGCAATTTTTTGATTGGCTCATACTTACTACCGACGTGACTTAATAGCGAATGTTATCTTATTTTTCTGGAACAGGTATTACCAGAACTACTGCAGGATGTTTCGATTGCCATTCGTGACCGCAGTGGTTTCAGCATGATGAGGTGCCAGCCCACTTCAGCAATGATGTGCGTACTTACCTGAATGCCATGTTTGGGGTGCGATGGATTAGGCATGGTAGACCAGTTCTCTTGTTCTCCCCGATCTCCCGATTTATGGAGCCTCGATTTCGTTTTGTGGCGACATTTGACGAATCTTGATTTTGAGTTTCCACTTCACTCAGATGAGGAATTCGTTTGCTTGAATATCCAAAGCTGCTGCACGTGTACGTAAGATACCTGGCATCTTTGAACGTCTACGCAAATTACTCCACCAACGCTGTCAAGAATGTATCGCTACTGGTGGACGCAATTTTGCACAGTTATTGTAAACATTACACTTGTCAACGACGCTTTCAATAAGGACTTTGTCTTTCCTTTAGTCCCTTATTTTTTGTGTTTGCGCCTCACTTCGTCACTTGCGCCTAAACAATGAATGATTGTCACTATGTCCTGTACCTACCCTTAAAGTTTGTAACACGAATTCAAAGTATTATATTAATATAGGTACCACGATATCTGCTATATGCACTGTGGAAATAGATTTTTATGGCTTATCGAATGGGATAAATACTGGAGAAAATGGTTGATTATGGTAATTTTTAACTATCAGATGTTGGCGCCGAGCAATAGCATTACGCCGAATGATACTGAACATCGTTAATCTTAATTTAAATAGAATGAACTTCTAAAATCATGTTTTTCTTAATCTAATAACGTAAAGCCACCGAGAAGAGCAGTAAATAATAAGAAGAAAGAAACTGGAGTAGCTTTAACTGTGTCAGTATATCTGTTTCACTTTTTTGTGTGCATAATTTCGTAGTGTTGATCATTATCGATTTATTGATTATTTGGTTTCTTTTTTCAACCCGTAAGATGAACGAATATTCAGCTAGCAACAATATACTGAAAAAGTTACAAAACCATAAAATAATACTTATTTTCTACTTGAGTTGGCTCAGAAAAATAAATAAATTCATTAACAGGGTTGTGACACTCATTAACAGTATTTATAACCTAAGTATTGTGAATAAAATTATGCATTGACGCGATTTAAGGGCTATATTTTTCATTCTATTTTTTAATTGTGGATTCGTAAAATAATCTACATGTATGGAAGATGCTGTTTCAAATTTTCTACTTTTTTCAGATTTTTTTCGAGCTTCTTGCGTCTTAGCGTTCGATGCCAAGCGAGTAATTTTCTAGGGTTAAAGCCAATTTTTTTTTTGAGAAAATAAAACAATCAACTCCTAGAAATTCTAAAACTATCATCTGCTTTCTTTTTATTTGATCTTGCTGTGTTGATTTTTTTATTAATTCTTTTGTTAGCCTTATTTTTTATGACTTGTGCAATTCTATTTTTGAGATTATGGTTTCGAAGTTGTTCAGTTCATTTTAAAGTTTTAACTTAAGACAATATTTAAAAAAAGAATTCTAAACAAATTATCACACAGCAGCGGTCATCATAGCAAAGCATGCAACGACGACGCTTGCGCACTGTTTACTATTGCTCTTGAACTCAGTTGTAAAGTGTGATGACGTCCAAATAAGGTGCGCACGCCATCAAACCCAATATAACACCCATTTTACCATTGGGTAAAAACTAGCGGCGTTTGAATATTTCTTACTGAAAGTATTTACTTTAATAATTGAATTACTAATATTTTATAAATGTCTTCAGAACGCTTGAAAATAGCAGAAAAATAAAATTAGTGAAAAATATACATCACTGTGATAACAAAAAATATTTATTGAAATATAGCGTTAACACACCTTTGGCCAAAAATGGGTTATAAAATATGGATGGGTTTTTAAATGGGCTGAAAATCCAAAGTTATTAAAAACTGTTAATCAATAAACAATTTTTCACGATTTCTGTTAATAAATTAGAAAAAAAAACCTAATTTTATTTTATGTAAAAATAGAGAAAGCTAACACTTCGCTCTATTTAACGTCTTTTCATCCATTTCATATAACACAGTTTATCTTGTCAAAAATACCTCAATTTAAAATGTCTGAAAGTTTCAGCTCTTTGAATTTCAAAACACATCAACTTTCATACCAAATCCTTTCAAACAAAATTCAAATATTAAAAGCGATATTTAAAATATGTCCTCTTTTGCTTGCTCGAAAGCCAATTCACGATGAATTATTGAAGTTTAAGTGTCTAAATCAAAATTTACTCTCTTCACCTTGATAAATACGTATGATCTGACCACAAAAGAAGAGGAGCGCGTTGAAGCATGGTAGAAGGGTTCCAGATCCTGTTGACATAAAAGGGAGACGATTTCGCCTCATACCTAATTAGCAGTCTCTTACATTCATTACAACTTGTTGACCTCCAAAGGTGAAAGAGAAAGTCCTTGCATATTCATTCTGCATATATAATGATCCGGATATCTATATCTTGACCTTTTCAATTATTTTTTTCTCTTGACCATACAATCCTTTCTCTTCTTTCCATGGAAATTAAGATGGAGATTGTTGTAGTGTCAAAACAAAATACAGTAATCAACAAGAGATGATGGTTTTCATGCGGTGCTAAAAGGCAAAACATCCGTTCGTGCTGCTGTTTAATTAGTTTTTGGGATGTTTGTTGTTGGGAGATTTTTTTTCCTCAAAGAATTGTCTCTTTTGTAAACTGTGCGTAGTCATTGCTGTCTCTAAGAGGTTTAGATTTTTTTTCTGGAAATTTCTCCTTCATTTTTTTTTTCTCTTTTCAATTACTCTAGAAATAAGAAATACTGAATCATTACAGCTTTTTTTTTTGCTTATAAAAAAGGACAATAAGTAGTTAAAGTAATATCAAAATGAAACAGGAATTGCTAGTTTTTATAACTTATGCGTATATTTACTAAAATTGTAATAGTAAATGGTTCAAAATTATTCAGTATTGATGGTAAAATTAAATGAACAAAAGTTATTATGTTTCTACTCTCAAGACAAATGTCTTCATTTATTTCTTTCAACTACACTAGAAATAAGTAATACTGAATCATTACAACCTTTTTTTTTACTTATAAAAAGAGACAACAAGTAGTTAAAGTAATATCAAAATAAAACAGGAATTGTTAGTTTTCATAATTTATGCATATGTTTACTAAAAGTGTAAAAGTAAACTGTTAAAAATTAATCAGTATTGATGGTAAAATTAAATGAACAAAAGTTATTATGTTTCTACTCTCAAGACAAATGTCTTCATTTCTTTCTTTCAACTACACTAGAAATAAGTAATACTGAATCATTACAACCTTTTTTTTTACTTATAAAAAGAGACAACAAGTAGTTAAAGTAATATCAAAATAAAACAGGAATTGTTAGTTTTCATAATTTATGCATATGTTTACTAAAATTGTAAAAGTAAACTGTTAAAAATTAATCAGTATTGATGGTAAAATTAAATGAACAAAAGTTATTATGTTTCTACTCTCAAGACAAATGTCTTCATTTATTTCTTTCAACTACACTAGAAATAAGTAATACTGAATCATTACAGCTTTTTTTGCTTAAGAAAATGACAATCAGTAATTACAGTAATATAAAAATAAAACTGGAATTGTTAGCTTTCATAATTTATGCGTATACTTACTTAAATTGTCACAGTAAAATTTTCAAAATTATTCAGCATTGATGGTAAAATTGGATGATAAAAATTTCTTTCCTCAAGACCAATTTCAGTGGGATATGTAGGGAGAGTAAAAATATTAAATATGTCTTTACTAGAGATGAACCGGGTCGGCCTACTTGGACAGATTTTCTTTACCTTATTATTACCCGGATTCGGTAAAAAAGGTTACTACTCGATACCACGTATCCAGACTCAGTTTGTAATCTCAGGACCCCGTACTGGGAACCTGGACCCAGTTTTTAATCTCAAAACCCGGTACTCGGGTACCCGGACTCGATACATTTTACTGTGTATCCGGTACCGACCATCCATTTATGTTCGACTCAACCATATTAGGAATTATAGTAACCATAAAATTAATCCTGTATCTAGTTTCGAAGAATCCATGTATTCCATCAGTTTTTTTAATAATGAAGCTGAAATAGCTGTTTAGGCACAACATGTTTTACTTTTATGCTGAATTTTAATTAATATTAATTAAAATGAGAACCTTCAAGAGGGAGAAAAATGTTCGCTAAGGAGAAGTGCCCGTTCTAGAGAAGGGCATGAAAATTCAGAAATCTGATGCTGTAAAACTATTCTAACTTAATTAATATGGCAGTAAAATGAACAAAAATTTAGAAATAAGGAATTATATTGATATTTTTTAAAGTTATTAAAATCATAATGAATAAAATTCGAAGATATCTTTCGAAAAAAATGTGTTACATTTGTATTACTCTCATATTAAATTTGTTTCCAAAAAATTAGTAAATGCAATGCTACGTTTTTATTATCTAGTTTTGTTTTATTGGCTTAGCATTTAAAGAAGTATAAAGAACAACGGCCGGGATCATCTTGGTTGGTAGGACGCTGGACGGCAGTTCAAATCCAGCCGGCTGAAGACAAACCTTGTAGAAAATGGCATCTGGTGCGCGTTAAATCTGTCGTATTACAAAGTCCTCTAGGACACTCTGGGTGGTAGGGCACTGGGCTCATGTCCAAGAGTTCATGGGTTCGATCCCCACCGACCGAAGACTCCCCATGTAATAAATGGTGACTGATGCACGTTGAATCTGTCGAGTCGCAAAGTCCTCCAGGTTCCCATAACAAATCACTACCTCTGGGGGTATTGATCCGGGAGTTTCTTTGTGTTCCGGATTGATTCAAAATTACAAGACTGCGAAGTTCATTACAAATTATACCTCAGGGGGTAATGGATTGGAGATTGATCGTTTTCTGGTTAAGGTCAAAATTACGAATAGCCTTGGATAAATGTATGTATGAATGCGTCCTCGCTGAAAAACGGTCTGTGGCGTGTATGTGTGTTTGAAGTCGTATTCTTGGCCATAGATGGCGCCACTGAAAAAACAGGAAACTCATCCTCTGCCTTAAAAATTCGCTTGATTTCAAGCAAGCTTGGAAATAAGGAACATTGCAATAAAATAAAATATTTTCACCCTGTATTGAGAAGCTTAAGTGTTAAGATATGGCTAGATTTTATTGAATATAAATTACGTACATAGTTGATTTCAAATTTAAATCTGAGAATTAAAAAAATTTTCATTTTATTTACGTCATTGTAGTAAAATATTTTCAAAATATCTTACGTTTAACAGAATCTATACTAATACATAATATTTAAAATTTAATAAATTATTAAGTCCGCTGTTAAGAGTTCTCCATTCTATTTTTAAGAGTATATATTAAGAGTACATATTATATTTTTCCACTTCATAGCAAAGCCTTACGTTAATAATTCTATTCCAAGCAGTCAATCCAAATTTCTTTTAGAATTTTTAAATTTATTTTTACAAAATCTAATAATAAAAAAATATATGGTGCAAACGTACAATAAATTTTCCTGAGCAATATCTACGAAAATATTTTCTCTATTGGAAATTATACCATTTTCATATTGCTATGAATAAAAGTTATAATTTCCGGTCCTATAAATACACTGTTCGAATTTTCATTCTAAAACTATTTAAAAATAACTAGCAGCAGTCTGTCCATCCAATTAACCGTAAAGTTTACGGTAAAGAACATTTTTTTGCTTTTATGGTTTTGAAACCGTTTACTACTTGCAAATATATAAAACCATAAATACAAAACTGTACTGTTTTTTTAACCATTTGCAACTAGCGTGGTTTCAAAACAGTAAAAAAGAAATTCAACTGGACATAGGAGCTAAGCTTTCTGTTAGGTAAAGGACATTGATGAGTGCAGGACACAAATTGGAGAATGCAGGAAACTGGAAACTCTTCATGTGTTGAAGGGATTGGACGAAAAATTGTGGTGTCAACGCTAGGACTCGAACCCCAGTTTTGTAGTTCATGAGACTGGCAAATTTGCTCTCTCAGCTATGATATATGCGCAATTGTAGGAAACTAAGTGGAGCCAGACTTTTTGTCAGGTAATAGAAGGCATTGGAGAGTGCAGGACACAAATTGGGGATTGCACAGAACACTGGAAACTTTTCACGTGTTGAAGGGAGTGTAGAAAACATTATAGAGTCAACGCTGAGACTTGAACCACAGTTCTTTCGGTTATGAAACTAACAGATTAGCCTTCTCAGCTGTAATATGTACGCAGTTGCAAAAAACTAAATAACTTCAATTGGTGCAATAAGACTCTGTTTATTTAACCGCATTAGGTGAAAGCAGTTGAAAATAACCGACAGCAGCCTGTCCATCCATTTAGCCATAGAGTTTACAGTAAAGAACATTTTTTATTTATACAGTTTTAAAACTGTTTACAACTAATGTGGTTAAAAGATCATAAATACTAAACTCTATGTTTTTTTAACCATTTACAACTAGCAAGGTTTCAAATCCGCAAATTTCTACTAGACATTGGAGATGGTTTATCTTTTATGGTGCAGCTATTTATGCAAGAATGAGATAATCGTATTCTAACAGTTCAGGGTCACAAATTGGGAAAAGTAGGACGCTAGAACTCTTTATGTATTGGAGGGAATGGAGGAAATAATGTGTGGACTCGAACCCCTGTTCTGTAGGTCATGATATTGACGGATTAGCCCTCTCGGCTATAATATATACCCAGCTGCAAGGTACTAAGTGGCTTTATTAGGTTGTTCTAGTTCATGCGATAAAATTCTCGTTACTTCACTGTATGGAGTGAAAGCTGTTAATAAACTGTTTTTCTCATAGTGAACAGTTTGAATACCATCCTATTTATGGTAATTTGATTGCTTTGTAAGAATAGGGCAATATAGCATTTAAATAAATTGTTATTTAACCATTTTTTTAGAGAAAATTTTAGCAGTGTCTCAATTAGATGATCACTGCGCAAAATGTTCGATATATATATATATATAATGAATAATAGATTAATGAAAAGAGAGGAAGAAAAATTATTAAAATTAAATTACTTCTTAAGATATTAAATTTTTTTTTATGAATTCTTAAATTAAAAAAGTTATTCGAAATTTGTAAAACAAAATAAAGAAAAGATATAATTTCTTCATCAGCTCACACGATTATATTCCCAAAAAAGAGTGTTTTCTAATATATTGTATCAATGTAGCCAAAGCAAAATATATCAATACAATAGTGTGCACCACTTGAAAAAAAAAGGAAAAAAAAAGTTTTTTTTAAGTGAATTTTTTTATGTAAAAAAAAAGATACGTAAGTTTAAAAATAAAATTAAGATACATAATTGTTTTTTTAATATTTTTAAAAAGTAATTTTTTATTTTAATAATATTTCTTTTTCTATTTTCATTATTCATTATTTCATTATTATTTTCCAAATTTTCTCTTTATTTTAAATCCTTCTTGTCCTTATTGTGCAATATATATATATATATATATATATATATACATGCAACTCACCGAAGTCAAGCATCACTGGCTGCGGTCAGTGCGCGGGTGGNTATATATATATATTATAATAAGTTCATTAAATATTTTAGACTCTACAGTTTAGATTTTGTTTAGTTCAAAGTCATTCATTTTTCCAGTTATTAAACTTCTTAAGAAGTTTCTCTGAAATAGCTCATCTCTAAAAGTACCTGAAGGTAAACTTATTTACTTTCTCCTGCAAACAGTGAAAGTGATGATAAATCAAAACCACTTTGAAGATCATCAGGAGAAGAAAAAAAATCAGTTGAAGACACACGGTATGTACTTCCGTGATCTTGACAAACACTTATTATATATACACACAATAACTGGAAACCTACCGTGCGTGAAAAGTGAGAAAACGCGTGCTTTTAGCGTCGTATAAAAGATGCCCTAAGCTCTCCTCTCCAAATCATTCGTCAATCATGCTACTTTCATCGCTGTCAATCCTTCTTCTGTGTGGCATTGTGGGGTCTACTTACTACCCCTGGCCTAATCAGGGAAGATGGCAGATAGAACAGAGATCAGGAGATGAATTGTATCCAGGGACTTATTTAGGAGAAGGAAATGCTGCCTTGATGAGAGGATATGCAGAGCTTTCTTGCACTTTAAATGCTTTTGAAGGATATATTGTATCAGTAAGTCCGATTTCGTAATTTATCATAGATATTATTTTTTATTAACATGTAATAAATACAACTTAAATCATAATTTTTAAAAATTGTTTTTCACTTCAACTTTTGAAATATATATTGTATCAATAAATCCTATTTTGAAATTTAACATAGATATTATTCTTATTAACATGTAATAAATACAATTAAAATTAAAATTTATAAAGAAAATTTTTAAAAATTGTCTTATACTTCAACCTTTGAAGTATATATATTGTATCAGTAAGTTCGGTTTCGTAATTTATCATATATATTATTTTTTATTAACATGTAATAAATACAACTTAAATTGTAATTTTTAAAAATTGTTTTTTACTTCAACTTTCGAATCATATATTGTAATCCTATTAAAATCCGAGTAAATCCTATTTTGAAATTTAATATAGATATTATTTTTATTAACATGTAATAAATATAGTTTAAATTATAATTTTTAAAGATAATTTTTTAAAATTGTCTTATACTTCAACCTTTAAAGTATGTCTATTGTATCAGTAAGTTCGGTTTCGTAATTTATCTTATATATTATTTTTTATTAACATGTAATAAATGTAACTTGGATTATAATTTTTAAAAATTGTTTTTCACTTCAATATTTGAATTATATGCTGTAGTATCAATAAATCCTATTTTGAAATTTAACATGGATATTATTTTTATAAATACAATTTAAATTATAATTTTTAAGGAGAATTTTTTAAAATTGTCTTATACTTCAACCTTTGAAGTATACATATTGTATCAGTAAGTCCGATTTCGTAACTTATCATATATATCATTTTTTATTAACATGTAATAAATACAATTTAAATTATAATTTTTAAAAATTGTTTTTTCAACTTTTGAATTATATATTGCATCAATAAATCCTATTCTGAAATTTAACATAGATATTATTTTTATTAACAAGTAATAAATACAATTTAAATTATAATTTTTAAAGAGAATTTTTAAAAATTGTCTTATAATTCAGCCTTTGAAGTATATATATTGTATCAATAACCGATTTCGTAATTTATCATAGATATTATTTTTATTAACATGCAATAAATATAATTTAAAATTATAATTTTTTAAAGATAATTTAAAAAATTGTCTTATACTTCAACCTTTGAAGGTTCAGTATCAGATTTATTGTATCAATAAATCTGATTTCGTAATTTATCATAGATATCACTTTTATTAACATGTAATAAATACAATTTAAATTATAATTTTTGAAGATAATTCTTAAAAATTATTTTATAATTCAACTTCTAAGTATATAATGCATCAATAAATCAGATTTCGTAATTTATCATACATATTGTTTTTATTACCATGCAATAAAAACAATTTAAATTGTAATTCTTAAGGAGAATTTTTAAAAATTGTCTTATACTTCAACTGTTGAAGTATATATTGTATCAATAAATATGATTTTAATTATCATCAGCAATTTTTTATTGATCTGTAATAAGTAATCTTTATTTTTGAAAAGGATTTAAAAACAATTGTCTTATTCTTTAGCTTTTGGAAGATATATTGTATTAGTAAGTCTTATTTTAATTTATCATCTATAATTTTTTATTAATATATAAAAAGTATATTTAAAATCATTCTATTTTTAAAGACTTGCCCATTAAATGCTTTTGAATGATACATTGTATCAATAAGGCCAATTTCAATTCTCCTCGATAATTTTTTATTAATATTTAATAAGCATGTTTAAAATCCTTAATTTTAAAGTTGATTTAAAAAAATTGTCTTATTCCTTAGCTTTCAAAGGGATATTTTTTTATTAGTAATACTGATTTCAATTTAACATCCATAATTTTTTTTATTAATATGTAAAAATTATGGTTCAAATTATAATTTTGAAAGACGTGTTTTTTAAAAAAAGAAGTCCGTAAGGCCAGAAGGACCGTAAGTCCGATTCTAATTTATCATAAATAACTTTTTTTATTAGTATGTAATAATTATTTTTTAAATTGTTGTTTTATGTAGTATTTATATGGAACTGTCTTGCATTTCAAATGCTTTAGAAAGATAAATGGTATTGATAAGTTCGATTTGAATTAATCATCCTTATTTTTTTAATCATAGGTACTAAGCATTTTTTAAATTATCATTATTACGGAGCATTTAAATGAATTTTCTTAAACTTTAAGTGATTTTGTATCTGTAAGTTAATATGCAATGGATGTTCTTTAAGTTGTTATTTTTATAGAGTGTTTTAAAGATTTTCATGTACTTTAAATCCTTTTGAAGAATAAATTCTACCAATAAGTTCAACTTTTTATTTATCATCGATTTTTTTTTATTAATATGTAATGATTGTTTCTTAAATTATTACTCTTAATGGGGATTTTTATGGAATGTTTTTGAACTTTAAATGCTTTTGAAGGACATAATGTGTCCGTAGGTTCAATTATAATTTATGACAGATAATTTTTTATTGATAACAAGTATTTTCTAAATTTCCTACTGTGTTTATAATCTAATTATAATATTCCAAATTTCCTACTGTGTGTTATAATTGTGTTGAATTTAAAAAAAATGAACTTCTTTAACATTGTCTTAAAATTTAATGGTAATTGTCTTGAATTTTGAACTTTTTACTTATAAAGCATATGTTTCAACAGTAAGTCCGATTTTTATTTAATTTGGTAATTAGTTTTTATTAATATGTAATTAGTATTTTTTAAATTATTATTTTATAGATTATTTTGGATTTATCTAAAATACTTTAATTTATAACTATTGTAGTATTGGAATATGTGTAATGTTAAAATTTCAAAGTTGTAAATTTTAACGTTTTTTAAAAATAACTATAGAATTTTAAAACGGTTACGTTGTTTTATTTCTATATCTAGAGTATTCTGAAGTTACAACAATTTCATTTTTATACGGTTTAAATAGGCATAAAAAGAACATTTGTTTGCAAAATTATATCTTATGGTTTGAATATTAATTCTAAAATTTTAAGAATTCATAGAATGTGGACTTGTAAATGTTTAAAAATTCAGATGACTTGAATATATTTATAATATATCTCTAAATTTCGCTCCCATTCTTTATGGGATGTTTAATTTATTAAAGTATCATTTTCAAATATTGTATATTCTATTCTAATTATCTTCTGATATTTTCCTCTTTTTCTAGAGTATGATGAGGTTTTAATTTTTATAATTAAAAAGTTAGAATTATTTTCCATTTTGATATTTTAAAGAAAATTACAATAGTTTAGCTCATATTATGACTGAAATTGCTGTATATTGATGTAATGTGATGTGCTGTAATTGCTGTAATTGATATATATTGAATGAATTAATTTTTGAATGAAACTGCATTTTATTGAATAAGTGAATTGATACCGTTTTATACGTTCTAACAAAAAGAATCATTCATACTCTTAGCAATATTATGCACTGAATATTACATTTATAATAATTACAAAATACCTGACAAAACACAATAAAATAGATGAAAGATTTTACTATTTTAATATTTATTTTAAAAATTATGTACAAAAATATCAGAAAATGCTTCATTTTTATTTAAAAATAAGGAAAAAATTAATATATAAAGTAAAACAATTTCACACCTTATTAGAATTTGTAAAATGAATTTCCATCAAATCTTTAAGTGAATTTTTTGTATTGATATTATTACTAAAAGGAAATAATAAAGGTATTGTATTTATATAAAACTTAGAAAAATGTTGAATCAATACTCAAGCATACTTCACTCTTGATTAAGGTTTATCTTTATCGGTAAATAAAAATACTGTTTATTTTTACTCTAAATCGAAACTTTGTCATTAAATATGAATTCTTAATTAAGCCTTAAATTCTATTTTACCTCTTAAAACATGCCTGCAAATTTTAGGTAAAACAAAGAGTGACAAATCTTATAAGGTTTGCTAAGCTACTTAAATTAATCTTTCCCTTGTTCACTAAATTAAAACTTTCAATTTTTTACTAAATGTATGTAAATAAGTACCATAATTTTACAGAAAACCGGAATGTTTTGTGAACCATTACCATATGAACGGAAAAATTACCAAATGAGTGGCTTAAACATTCTATGTATATAAATTGTATTAACCTGAAATATTATTATTTTTTACTAGAAATGTCATTATTATATAGTAGGGTAGTTTTACTAGAATTTCTTTCTCCGTGTATGATTTAAGACATTTTTGTTTGCAATTCCAAAATTAATTCAAGACAAAAAATACCTCTTGCGATTTGTTTGATTTATTTAAAACATCTTCATATCTCCCACCTTTGTTACTTACAGGCGAGTTAATTATTCTTAAAAGTTTCAAAAAATAATATTTATTTGATTAATTTTTATTTAAATCTGAATAAAGTATATTGAAATAAACACGAAATGTCACAATACACACACACAAAAAAAATTGTTTAGTCATTCTAATTGCATTTAACATATGAAAAGAAACATTTTACTTACTTGGTTATTCTTTTCCTTTTCATTCAAACTCGTAATTAAAGATATGTTTTTCAGAATAAAAGAGGAAATTAAACCATTGTTGTTAGAATCATTTCTATTCATAACGTCATGTTACTAAAAATATTACGCTTGAGTTCCTTTTGAAAAAAAGCAATGCTTAGAAGGTAAATATTGAATACCTCTCTGTGTCGCACATTCATTGGATGAAAGCTTTTGTTGTCGTCGAAGAAATAAGATGTTCGCCTAAATACATGTTATTAAACATGGCTTTACATTTCTCAACTGGTTGTTTCGAAGATAAGATATAAATGCTTTTTGAGCATCGACAAAAGGTGTTTAAAAAATTGAGTTTTTAATTCAATATAATGGAGAGTGGAACACTATGATCTTCTTTTGAAAGTTTTGCTTCTTTCCTCTGAGAAATTTCAAAATCAATCTGCTTGAAAAAATTTCCGAATATGCTTTGAAAACTTTAATTCATTCGTAAATTTTTCAAAAGTATACATTTTAACTGTTTTTTAATAAATGCGTATGATTTAGAATTAAAAAAATGTAGTACGTTGTTCATTAAGCTATGGGTCACAGTGTACTACTATTAAATTATAACTCTTTTTTCATAAAATTTATTTTATATTTTTTTATTTTTTATATTTTTGATGGTTATATTCATTCAATGAATAGTCAAGAAAAACCTTTCCTGCTAAATATTATTGTTACAATTAGGAGAAACTGTAAGAGTATTAACAAAAAGTCTTATAATAGTATTTATACTATTATAAAACTTTCAATGTATTAAATACCGTATTTTATTGAACGTTTAGTCATTGTATAGAATAATTAAAATCGACCAGAAAATTATTAAGGGATTAATATTTGGGATCTGGGAAATTCTATAGAATTGATAAAGAAAAAACTAAAGGTATTATGCTCAATAGCAATCTTTATGGCCAAATTAAATACTAATTTTTGTATTTCATAGTTTTCCTTAAAAAGCATTTGTCATTCTATACAATGCTGAGGAATTCTAATTAATAACTAGGCAAGGTGCTTAATAATTCTCGCAGTTCATACTTTGATTAATAATACAGGTATTTTATACAATGACTAGGCATTCTAGAAAATACCGGTATTTTTGATTGATATATTTATACAAATACTAGACATTCTAGAAAATGCCTGCATTATTGATATATTATAGTTATACAATAACTTAGAATTGTAGAAAATGCCTGTATTTCCAATATATTATATTTATACAATGACTAGGCATACTAAAAAAGAACGGCATTTTCTATATATTATATTTATACAACGACTACGAATTTTAGTAAACACTGGGATTGACGATATCATAGATTCCAATTTTTTTATCCAAAGAGGGAAGGAAATGTTTTTATTTTCAATAATAGTGACATTTTGTTACTCTGATAAAAAATATGGTCAAAACTACCAGAATATAATGAAATTTAAAGTGTTTCTGGCTCTATTGAAACTCCAAATTTCTCGGTTGTTTTTAAAAAAGCTTTTTAGCAATGACTTTGGAAAAATTAAGGTTTTTCAATATGTGATTAATTTTAAATGTGGTTAACTTTTGAAATTTTATCGTGATATATTTTATCGCGAAAAGGGCATAAAAACCATTTATTCGGTTTAATTTACTTTTTAGATTTGTATTCTTTACCAAATGTCTGGTAATAAGAACTTTAATTTTGAAAACCAGAATTTTCGGTAAACCGCTACCATAGGAATGGAAAAATAGCAAAGTAAATATTTTAAATACCATATATTTTCATCGTATTGCCAGAATTATGGTTATTTTTACCAGAAATGCCATTACCACAAGAGTAAGGTGGTTTTTCAAAAATATTTTTCTCCGAGCTAAGCTCAATAAATGATGTACTTGATTACGTGTTGATTTTTAGTAGCTAGAAAAAATTTCTTGCCTTTGTAATGTTGATTGAAGATACGATATTTTATGGTTAGCTAAAATAATAGCAGAAAAAAGGAACTAAAAACTACATTATTTTAAATGCTTAATGTCACATTTTGTAAATTTTATTAAAATTAAAATAATTGTCGGATGTTTATGACGATCTTAACATTCCTTTCGAAAATAAAAGTAATGCTTTTGTTTAAAAGAGTTTTGATGGAAAAAAGGGAATTTCTAATAAGAACATTTAAATAATTTTCAAAAATATAAAATTTTGAAATTTAAAAACGTAATTCTCAAAAAAACACAATGATATACATGTTTCTTTACTCCATATTTATATCAAAAGCGACTTACTATAAAAAACCAAAATATGTTATTTTCACTTATTCAAATAAAGCAAAGAAAATCAGCAATATTGAAACAGACCATTAATTTCTACTCGTTTCCATTTCACTGCAAATACGAAACACAAATCTTTCAATTCCGTGATTAGGCGAAATCAGCGGTGCAGCTAATCATGACATAAAGTAACTTCTTCAGAAGGTTTGGGCCCTCCAGACAAACACATAGTTATGCAAAAGGTAATTTTAGTAGGTTTTTACCCTCTTAACAAAGTGCATTATGTCCTTAGGTTTACCAATTGTATCCTTTTTGCATGCAAATAGATGGTATGCATATGAGAGTTTTCGCATTTTTAGAAACCAGTGTTTGTATACTCAACGAGAGTAATAAAATGACTTTCTGGATTCCAAATTATTTACGCTTTCAGAAAATTCACACGCATGTGGTTTTACGATTCTAAAATTAATTCATAGGTTTAAGGATTTGAGATGTAGTTTTACTTTCGAAGCTTTACAAATGCTAATATTTGAATTTAATTGAAGAAGGATGTTTCACCTTTAGGCATTATAATATTTTAAGCTATTTAGTTCAGAATAATTTTGAATACATTATTGCATGTTTCATAAGTTGATTATAATTATAAATTATTTATCATCTTTACATTTTTTGCGTTGCGAGTTATTTCTAGATAATAACAGTACGAAAATGTTAAAAAAATTGTCAAAAGAAATTTATACCTACTTTAGTTACTAAAGTAGTTCGAAGCTATAAGTTATAGGAATAAATATTTTCTGAATATAGCAATCGAATAATCTAATCGAATAATCTTGATTAATTGCATAATCCAGTGATACTATTCAATTAAACTTCAAAAATTTTCATAACATTCTTGCCAGATAATTTTACAATTGAAATAACCTCATAGAAAGCATATTTGGTTTTGAAAAAAAATGTTTAATTTTTATAAGTTAATTGAATAAATTAGTTCTTTTTTTAGTTTTGTGTATGTATTAGTTTTTGTATAGCCTAATTATTGTAACTTGGATTATAAACAATTATTCTCTGAAGATTTATTTTTCAAAATTTGGAAAATACACTACGAGGCAAATAATTTTGTATGCAAATTGTAAAATGTTTAAAAGACAGTAAACTTTAATGTATACATTAAACATTACACATTACACTAGACATTAAATCTTATTTGAAATTAATTAGACTTAAAATGTAGACCTAAAATCTTATTTTTAATAGATAAGGAAGGATTGTATTTTTATAACTAAAGTCTGAATATCTACTTTTAATATATCTCATATGATCCTTATACTGGAATTGTGAAATTAAGTTTTTAAAATTTTTACATTATTTTGTGAAGTTCTGAAAATTTGAATTCATTTCAGAATACGGATTTAGTTTTACAAAAAATGTCATCACAAATATGTTTTTTAATAAGATATGATTTTGATCTAAATTAGAAGTACATAAGAGGACAACATTAGAAATAGAAATGCATAGAATTAAATTATTGGGAATAACTTTAAAAAAAGTCCTATTGAATAAAAAGGAAAAAAATTCTGATTGAAAAACAGTTTTAATTTTTGACTGGCTTCCTGTTTGCGTTTAATATTTTTTTTATTATAAGCAACATAGAAACAACATTTCTTTTCGTAAAACAGAGCAGATGTTATTGAAACTTTAATTATACAACAATACAAAATTGAGCATGCATCTTACCTTAAAAAGTTTGAGCTGTATCTGAGCAGTGAATGCAGAATTTAAACAGAAATATATTAAATTTATGGTTGCTGTTAATTTAAAAAAGCATGTTAATGACAGATCAAAAAAGAGGAAGGAATAAATTTCGAATATATTGTCAATAGCTGCCCTTTACTGAGTAAAAATAATTTTATCTTGACCTTATTTTGAGTTGAATATATGATATTAGCTATTGAACGATTTAAATTTTTATTCTTTTTTCTTTATAGAACGTAAATGTAAAACAAATTTTCAAAATATATCTCGGCACTGAGAAAAAAAAGTATGGTCCAAACTACCAGAATATGGTAAAATTTACCGTGGATCTTTTTTCCGGCTCTATGGGAACATCATAATTTTCGGAAGTTTTTACCGAAGACGTTTGGAAATGTTTTTGGTAAAATAAACAGTAAAATAACTTTTTATAATTTGTGTTAAAATTTAGTAAATGTTGCAAAATTTGGTAGTTTGATCATGATACCTTAGAGCATGGCATAAAAAACTATTTATTCGGTTCAGTTTAATTTTCTGTTAGGTATTTTCACTAGTTGTAATGTATAATTATAATTTTAAACAACAGAATTTTCTGTAAACTGTTATATTTATGGATGGAAATTGCCATATAAGTGGTTTAAATACCATACATTTCAGTTTCGATTCCAGAACTATGTTTATCTTCGAAATGTACCACCGAAATAGTATCGAATAGTGAATTCTTGGCAATCATAAAAATTATTTTATTAAGGCACATTTTTTATTTTCACAGAATGTTGTGTGGTCAAAAATGCGAGGTGATTTCGAGGAACCTTTTTATCCATGTCCTCAGTGTTTTCCTCAAGATCCACGTATTCGATCCTATGATCACAGAGGCAAATCTATTCTGATGATCCGTGATCCTGGTCCAGTTGATCGTGGAATATACAGATGCAGTGCTACTGGTCAGTATCCCGAGGGCCGATTGACCACAGTTTATCAAGTTGTCCATTTAGTGTAAAAGTTGCTTTCCTGGTGTTCATTTATATTTCATTTGTTAAATAAACATTATTATCACATTTGTCGTTGCTATATTATGGAAAACATCATACTGTATAAATAAAGCTATATTTATGTGATTTAGATTTTTAAATTCCACAAATTCTATTTCTTGATAAGCAAATGAAAGACTATTGTCTAAAACAGGGGTTTACAACTTACATGAGGCCAGGGGACGCAGTTAAAAACACCAGTCAAATGGCTGGCCGCAACTTTATCAGTATTTTATGTAGGACTCTTTTATGTTTGAAGGAGCATTAAATAATACTGTCAGATTTTTATCAAGTTGTACAAAACAATTGAATTACAAATTAAAATAAGAAGTAGATTTTTAAAAATATTTAATTACGTATTAAAAAATTCTGGCTACAATAACTTTAATGTGCACCTATGTATTAAGCAATTAGTGTGCAACAGATATCTAATTGCTAAGATATAAAACTTCAAAAAGGTTGGTATTAAAACTTACGTAGTAGTACACAAAATGTTCACTGAGAGAATTGAGGTTTGTCTGCTGCAGCCACCAGAGAATAGATATTTACATTTTAAATTTAAAATTTACAGATGTAAATAATTTCGTCCAAAACGTTAGATCAGAAAATTTCTGATACGCACATGCTAAATCCAATTCACAAAAAAAGGAAATAAGAAAGGGCAACATACACTATTGTTTTTGCATTAAAATAATTTTCTTGGAAGCAAAACCTCAGAATTTTTTTTTCCACCGTTGGTATGTTAAAATTCACAGAAATTAATCGGGGTTTTTTTTTAAACGAGAAAAGAATTTTAAACGTATATAGAATTTTTACCAAAATTGTCCATAAAAAATGACTACTAATACATTTTAGTTCGCGGGCCACAAAAAAGTCTTCGTGGACCGGATGTGGCACGCGGGCCATCAGTTGGTAACCGCTGATCTGAAACATAGATGGCCAACCCATGCACGGAAAAACTGAATACTCAAATTTCGCGAAGCTTTCTTCGTTTTTGACGAAACCGTTCCCTGGTATATGCGCCGAGCATATTTCTCGTCTAAGTGACGAAATAATTATCGTCACTTCTCCGAAGAAACGAATTTCGTCATTCTATATATTATTAATAATAAAAAAAAGCAAGTTAACTCGTAGTGTCTAATGTATCAAACCTTCTTAATAATCACTTTATCGTGGACTAATGTCGCCTTAGCAACACAAGAAAACTAGATAGAACAGAGTTATAAAATTTCAGAAGGCTTTATTTTTAAAGCTTCGTTTCTGAAATGCTCGCGTTTACATTTGGCCTCTTAACATCATTTGCGCGGCTGAAAGTGGACATGACAAAAAGTTTAAAAATTCGCATAAAAACACGAAATTAGTTTTTTTCAAAGAATTCATAAGCCAAGTTTGAATAATGCTACAAAATTAAATTATTTAATTTTCAAAATAAGTTTAGTTTCAGATTAGAAAATTTCTTCAGGCAAAACTTGTTAAAATTACATTGTCTAGTTAAAAAAAAACAATCTTTGACGTAAGTCGGAATTCGTAAACATGAGGCAGTATTTTAACAAATGACGCTTCACAAAACAAGTGTCTGTTTCAATTATGTTCAAGATAAATTTTTTCAGTGCAATAAGATGTTTATGTCAAAAAAAACACTGAATCAACAATTCATAGATTCTTAATAATTGCCGTGAAGTAAAATTAGTAGAAGTGAAAGTGTCAAACTGTAAAAAATAGATGCTCAAATATCACGAAACTTTCTTCATTTTTGACGAAACCCTTTCCTGGTATGCTTTATGCCAGGGCTGTCCAAAACATATTGTGCGGCCAATCAGCTTCTTATTCAGCATATTTCTTCTTTCGAAATTTTATGGTATCAAGAAGCATCCGAGCTTACCATTCTTGGTCAAGCCGAGGTCACCGAAGTTTCCTCTTGATCGCTCTTTCACTCCTTTCATTGTATTGGGAGAAAAAGGTACAGGACATCTACAGGCCAAGGTCAAGAGCAGTCTTGCCCTGCACGCTGTTTTTTTTTACAGAAATAGTATAGCCTCGCGTTGGCAATACCAGGCGGGGGAGACAGGGAGGGAAGAGAGAAACATTTCAGATAAGCAAAACCTGCCCGCAATTTGTCAAAAATAAAAACTCCCCTCACTAACCCTGCGGCTTTTGTTGATTTCGAAAAAAAAATTGAGAGCTTGCGCTCGTCAACTCTCTGCTCCTTTCCATTGATGATCTTTATCTGACTGGGTGCGACGAATGTTAGGTTCTCAGATAAGCATGCAGATTTTGGATATGAAGTAAACCTCTCTTGTACCGTAGCTATATTTTTTTTGGGAACGTGTGAAAACTAATTTTATTGTTGATTGTGAATATTTCATCTTCCAACGATGAGTAAGAAACGGAAGATAGACAGTGAGAATCGAGTGTTCCAGGACATCTGGGAAAACCAGTATTTCATCACGAATAGAAAGGACAAACTCCAGCGCTTGATTTGTATGCAAGTTGTGGCTGTGTGCAAAAGAGTATAATGTCAAAAGGCATTACGCGAGTCTTCACGAAGGGAGCCACAGTAAATATCAAGGAGAAGCAAGCTCTCTGATAGTTTCAGAACTGAAATCAAAACTGCAAAAACAAACTGGGATGTTTACTCAAGTAAAATCTGATCAGTACAATGCATTGCATGCTTCGTATGCAACTTCACTTGAGCTTGCTAAAGCGAAAAAACCTTACACTGATGGCGTAGTTGTTAAAAAGTGTGCTGTAGAAATGGCAAAAGGATTTGGTGATAGCAAAGTGGCTAAGCATTTTGATTCAGTTCCAGCTTCTCATCAGACCACCCAACGAAGAGTTGCCGAAATGGGTGACCAAATACAACAGAAATTGTCCCGCGAGATTGAAAAATGCTGCTATTTCTCCTTGTGTATCGACGAGAGTACAGACCTGTCGGACGTTAGTCAACTCTTGATTTTCATTCGCACTGCTAAAGAAGACTTTGAGATCAAAGAGGAGCTCCTTACCATGTGTTCTCTTCACTCCACAACAAAGGTTAGGAACATATTTGAAGCAGTGATGAAAGCGGTCAACACTGTCGGAGGTTTTGAAAAGTGCTCCGTCTAATAGCTACAGACGGGGCAAAGGCAATGGTAGGACCAAAGATAGGATTGATTGGATGTTTGAGAGAGAATGGAATGAAATGCCCTGCACTTCATTGCATCATTCACCAGCATGTTTTATGCGGGAAATCGGTGAAGCAAACTAAAACCCTCAAAAAAGTTGTGAAAGTCATCAACATGATCAGAGGCGGCAACAGGGCTCTTATGCATCGGCAGTTCCGTAACTTTTTGGAGGAAATTGAAGCAGAATAAGGAGACCTCCTGATGTACTATCAAGTTAGGTGGCTTAGTGCCGGAAACTGCTTCAAGAGATTTTTCGATTTGAGAAAAGAAATCCCTCTTTTCCTTCACCAGTTTTCTCCATCAGAAAGCCTTGAACAAGAACTTTTAAGCATGGATTTTTCACGTCACCTGGCATTTCTTACTGATATTACTGGCCAGCTCAACGATGTGAACTTAAAACTACAAGGAAGAGACCAACTGGTGTCTGACCTAATGGCACACATCAATGGGTTTAGAGACAAGCTGAAAATTTTCCATGCAAACTTTAGGAAGCAATAACTTATCTCACTTCGCCAGCTGCAGTCGTTTGACGTCAGAGTGTAAGAAAGTGCTGAATTTTTCTGAATTTTGCCCTGAATTGCAGACAATTATTGATGAATTCAACGCGAGATTTTCAGATTTTGATAGTATCAAGAATGACGTGTCTCTGTTTAGTAATCCAGTCAAAGCAAGCATTGAGGAACAAACGGTCAACCTACAATTAGAGCTCTGTGATCTCCAGGTTGACCCGTTCTTTCAAACAAGAACCGAAAGGAGACCCAAGTTCTTCAAATTGCTTCCAATTGAACGGTTTCCAAATCTGCGTGACTTAGGACTGAAAATAACTTTCATGTTTGGGAGCACATATTTATGCGAAAGTGCTTTTTCGGCGATGAAGTTTATCAAGAATCGTCACAGGAGCTCTCACTCCGACAGTTCATTGTTAGACTCTCTTCGGCTGCCAACGACAAACATCGATGTTGACATTCCTGCCCTTATAAAGAAGGCTGATCGGCCTCAGTTTTAATGTAAAATGTAAGCAAATTGTTTTATAATCTTTCTGTTTCATTGTTTTATAATTATTAATCCAACTATTAATTGTAATTGTATAAGAGGTAAGAGATTATTGTTCAACTTTTTCAAACTGCGGCCAGCTAGGTGATCAGTGACCAAAATTCTGGCCCGTGGGCTCTTTGCAGTCGGACAGCCCTGCTCTATGCTAAAATTTCATCAAAGTGGCGAAATAACTATCGTCACTTCTTCGAGAAACGAATTTCATCAAAATTAAAAGAAAAAAAATGCGTCATTCTATTTTTTTCCAAAAAAGCCTTGTAGTATCTAATGTATCTGACACTTTTAATAATCACTTCAACGTGAGCACCATAAAGGTGGCACGGCACAGCACAACAAGTCCAGACAGAACAGATAGAAAAATTGCATTTATGCTCGAAGCGAGATTCAAACCCCCGTTCCTCCTCATACGAGTCCAACTCCTTAACCACCACACTTGCTGGTCAGTTTAATTTGTTATTTTATTTTCGATTTTCGAGTATATGTTCTACTCTCGTCATTCTAGTTAATAATCTCCCACAATGCACTACGATGAGGTTTCATTTTCGTCATACATTTGAGAGTTCGCGTTGAGTCACAAATTACGTGATTTCGCTTGATGACGAAATAAATTTAAAAATTAACGATTGCTAAGGATTGCTAAGGCTCAAGGATTGCTAAATCGTCAAAAGTGAGAATTTTATTTCTGCGAGAGAGTGCATTTATATTAAATGCTTAATTAGTTAAATAGAATCAAGGATCTAGTGTTTGATGTAGTAGGATTGTGTAAGTTATAAATGCACACAAAATTGAAAGAAAGACGCCTTTGTCTATCTTGAACATTTTCATAGCAGTCATATGAACATCGCGTGACAAAGCATTTAAGAATTCGCACAAAGATATATAATTCGTACCTTTGAAAATGCTGTTGTAAATTTCGCTTTTCGATCCTATACTTATTATAATTACTTGTTTTAATTCCAGAAAATTGTTCTCAATTTTAGATGCGACTAAAATCAGAAAATGAGTGACCATAAGTATTAAGATTACTAGTATAATAGCTATAACTGTGTAGCTGAAATTAGCATTTTTTCCGGATATAATGGCACTTAAATGCAGAATTTCACTTATAAATAAACCGAGCAGAAGAAATAAAATAGGAGAAATGACTGCATCAACATATTTTGTAACATATGTGATGACTTGCAATTTTTTCTCAATTGTCATAAACAAAATTTCTGCTGAAATATTTGCACTGGAATCTGGTTCTCCAGTTCCACGGTGAATATTTAAATACGAATGTTTCTTAGTTGCATCAATGAAGGTCTCCGCATTCTCTTTCTTCGATTGAGATGATAAGTTTATTGGCAAAATATATTTTGCATCATCATTGCAGTTGTCTGGTGATCTAAATCTTTGTCGTTTTCCACCAAATATTAAATTTGCATTGTTTCTTTTGAGGGACTTATGGATATTATTTTCATCGCTCTTCAAATCGACATTCAGTTCTATCTCTTCTTGTTTTTGCCGTTTGTGATCATTGATGCAGCAGTTTAAACTGCTGTAAAAATGATAGCAAAGAGCTATGGACAAGCCTGGCACAACGAACCTCAAGATATTTTGAAACAATTGAGACGATATTGAAAGAATAAATATGTATAACGTTCCTTTGCCTTCCCAGTTCTTGTATCCAAACAATACATAAGTCGTCACGGAATGTAAACGTGCCAATAAAAATGGAATAAGTGTTACAATTAAGGTTACAGTTATTGATGTAAGAAAAATAAAATATATTTTTAATCTCCAATTTTGGGAATAGCAATCACATTTACGATGAACAGAGTGTAGTGTTTTGTAACAGTTCAGTATTTCAAATCTTTTTAAAAAGATGTATAAATGTAAGATTATAACAAGGAATGCATATACACTTTCGCTAAGTAATTCTCTTCCTATTTTGTCGTCATGAAGCACATGGTACATCAGATAACAAGCAAGATGAACCGAATATAGTTCATAAACAAAGAACAATAAGTATTGAAAGATTTTTGCCAACATTTTAGTTTTTTTCTTCGGAAATGGTAAGCCTGCAAATCCTAAAAACCAGAAAATGAGCATTAAAATGCTTAAACCAGTGTTTGCTTTATTTATTCCATTTTCATGAGAATAGGCATGTTTAAGTTTAGTTACATGTCGACATTTTCTTTTAAAATAGTTATTTAGCTGTAAATACATTGTAATTTGCGATACACCTTTTCTTTGATTGAGTTCCGTTTTAAAAAAAGTTTCAGTGGGAAATTTAATAAAAATATTTTTTAGCGATTCAGAATCTGAAACATGAATCGAGAAAGTATATATGTACTTATCCCTTTATTTATTTTTCTTAAAATTTACTCAAAACTCTAAAAGTGAAGTAAGTGAAATATTTACTTAATCGAAGACTGACATTTTCTGTAACAGTTCGACCAGTTGATTTTACAATGTGAAAGGAGAAAATAAAGTTTTAATTAGAAATGTTTTTTATTTGGTTCATTTCAATATTATTATTCTTTACACGAACGTAAAATGCAATCAATTTAATGACTTCCTATTATTTTTAAAGATTAATGAAATAAAAGCAAAGAACGTGACTAAATCCGAAGAAATTTTCGTAATTGTTCAGTTGTTTGCGTTCACAAGAAATAAAGGAGTTAAATTGAGATCGAATCAATAATTGTTCAAAGTTTTTAATTTCTTAATGCACTACAGATCAATAAAACTTTGTTACTCATGGTAGTAATTATATCGAATACATCACTGCAGTCTAAATCCAATTACTATATTACATCTAAAAGTACACACTGTTATTGTCTTCCGTGACAGGAGTTATCTTTTAAAAATGATTACTCTAATTTCTTAACTAATTTACTCAACAATTAAAATTTTAGTTGCTTATAATATAGTGAAAAATAATTGGAATAGATTTTATCCTTCAGTGGTTTAAAGTGGTTGAATAAAATTTGCGTAATGCAAAAGATGACATAAATAACAATTGCAATTTTAGTTGTTTATATTATCGTAAAAAATACTATTCCACTGTAGAAATGTGACTGATTAAAATTTGCTTAGCGTAAAAGATAGCATAAACAACAATTGCAATTTTAGTTTATATCATTGTAAAAAATAAGTAGACATTATTTTATTCCACCGTAGTTTAAAGTGATTGATTAAAATTTGCGTAGTGTAAGAAAAGACATAAATAACAACTGCAATTTCAGCTGTTTATATTATTGTAAAAAATACTATGAAACCGTAGTTTAATGTGATTAGTTATAATTTGCATAGTGTAAAAGATAAACATAAACTAAGATTGCAATTTTTGCTGTTTATATTATTGTGAAAAATAAGTGGAACAGATTTTATTCCACCGTAGCTTAAAGTGATGGATTAAAATTTGAGTAGTGTAAAAAACGGCATAAACAACAATTGCAATTTTAATTGTTTATATTCTTGTAAAAAATAATTGGAATGTATTTTATTCCCCTGCAGTTTAACCTGATTGATTAAAGCTTTTTGTTGGGTAAAAACTACGACAAAAACAACATACAACAACATAAACAACAATTGAAATTTCAGTTGTTTAGGTTATTGAGAAAAATAAGTGAAATAGATATTATCCCACCATCAATGAAATCATTAAAAGATCTTTTTTTAACGTTGCTTTTTTTGCGAAGCTTCATTTTTGGAGTGTTTTTTTAATGTTAAAGCATGATGTTATTGAGCCTGTTTCTACGAGTTTTATTTTGATTATACATTAACAGCTAAATTTCAGTTTGAAAAATAAAAATTTATGTTATCTATCAATTAATGTGTGGGTGGAAGTTCCAGATAATAAGTGATGGGTTCTGAATTTTTTTCATGTTTCTAAATTGAGAAAATTTCATATCTGTATGATTTCCTTTCATTTAGGCTCAAAAATAAAATAATAACAGGTGGTTAGCTAGCAAAAGTGTTTATTTTAGCTTTCAAATAAACATGGCAGATAGATTAAAAATTTAAAGATTTTATTTGGATGATTGGTCCTGGTAGTCTCAAGCAATAGAAGTCTCAAGTTGTGACAATTTGATCAATAGATTTTTTTCCGACATTTTTTTGTCTTCTTCAGTAACCAGAAATATCATCAAAAGACACTATTGCAATTTCACAAGAATTTTTTTACTCCTTGAGAAAATTTTAAAGTTTTGATATTTAGTGTAATTGAATTGCTCCATGGAAATAGAATCGAATAGTGAATTCTTGGCAATCATAATAATTTTTTTATTTTGATATATTTTTTTATTTTAACAGAATGTTGTGTGGTCAAAAATGCGAGGCGACTTCGAGGAGCCTTTTTGTCCATATCCACAGTGTTTTCCTCAAGATCTATGTAATCGATCCTTCGATCACAGAGGCAAATCTATTCTGATGATCCATGATCCTGGTCCGATTGATCGTGGAATATGCAGATGCAGTGCTATTGGTCAGTATCCCGAAGGCATAACAACAGTTGATCAAGTTGTTCATCTAGCATAAAAGTTGCTTTCCTGGTGTTCATTTATAATTCATTTGTTAAATAAACATCATTATCACATTTGTTGTTGCTATATTATGGAAAACACCATTCTGTATAAAAAAATTATTTTTATGTGATTTGGAGGGTTTTAAATTTCATAAATTCTATTTCTTGATAAGTAAATGAAATCTGAAAAGGCTATAGTGTAAATCACAGATGGCCAACCCATGCATGGAAAAATGCATGCTCAAATTTCAAGAAACTTTCTTCGTTCTTGACGAAACCGTTACCTGGTATATGCTCCGAGCGAATTTTTCGTCAAAGTGACGAAGTAACTATCGTCACTTCTCCGAAGAAGCGAATTTAGTCATTCTATTGAAATAAAAACAAGAAAACTCATAGTGCCTAATGTATCTAACTTTATTGATAATCACTTTATCGTGGACACCATATAGCTGAATCAATGTTACCTTAGCCACACAAAAAGGACGGATAAAGCAGAGTTATAAGATTTCGAAAGGCTTTATTTTTAAATCTTCTTTTCTCAAATGCTCGAGTTTGCATTTGGTTTCCTAACGCCATTTGCATAGCTGAAAGTGATCATGATATGACTGAAAGTTTATAAATTTACATAAAAAGACAAAATTAGTTTTTTCAAATTTTATGAGTTTGCATCAAGATAGAAAATTAAATTGCTTAATTTTCAAAATTTGTTACATGTTAAAATTACATTTTCTAGTTAAAAAGAAGCACGTTAGACGTAAACTGGTATTAGTAAACATGAGACAGTATTTAGACAAATAACGTTTCACAAAACAAGTGTCAGTTTCAATTATCTTTAAGATTAATTTTTTTAGTGCAATAAGATAGTTACGTCAAAAAAGCGTACAGAATCGAAATTTCATAGATTCTTAATAATTGCCGTGGATTAAAATTAGTAGTAGCGAAAGTGTAAGACATCACTTTTTTAAAAATGGATACTCAAATATCAAAAACTTTCTTCGTTTTCAACGAAACCGTTTCTTGGTATATGCTCTAAGCAAAAATTTCATCAAAGTGTCGAAATAACTATCGTCACTTCTTCGAGGAAACGATTTTCGTCAAAATTATGTATGAAAAAAAAAAGATTTCTTTGTTCTTTTTTTTCCCCAAAAAGCCTTCTAGTACCTAATGTATCTATAACTTCTTCAATAATCACTTTAACATGGGCACATAGGGGGCACAACACAACAAGCAATGACGGAACAGAAAATAAATTGCACTCATGCCCGAAGAAGGATTCAAAACCTCGATTCTCCGGTTACGAGTCCAACTCCTTGACCATCATACTAGCTGGTCAGCTTAATTCTTCATTTTATTTTTGGATTTCAAGTCTTTGTTCTACTCTTGTCATTCTAGTTAATAATTTCCCTCAATGCACTAGGTTTGAGGTTTCAAATGGAGGAAACATTTCAGTCATACATTTTGAGAGTTCGCGTTGCGTCACAAATGATTTCGTGTCGAAATGTTTTCTAAAATTAACGAAATATTGCTCAAGGATTCATATTATTTTTTGAAGATTAATGAAGTGCGTAAATCCAAAAAAAATTTCGTCATTATTCAGTTGTTTGCGTTTATAAGAAATGAAGGAGTTCAATTGAGATCGAATCAATAAATATTCAACATTTTTAATTTCCTAATGCACTACAGATCAATAAAACTTTGTTACTCATGGTAGTAATTAAATCGAATACATCACTGCAGTTTAAATCCAATTACTATATTACAGCTAAAAGTACACACTGTTATTGTCGTCCGTTACAGGAGTTATCTTTTAAACTGATTACTCTAATTTCTTAATTAATATAAACAATAATTGAAATATTAATTGTTTATAATATAGTGAAAAATAATTGGAATAGATTTAACCTGCCGCGGTTAATAGTGATTGAGTGAAATTTTCGTAATGTAAAAGATGACAACAACAACAATTGCAAATTTACTTGTTTATATCATTGAAAAAAAAGTGGAATGAATATTATTCCACCGTAGTTTAAAGTGATTGATTAAAATTTGCATAGTGTAAAATATGACATAAATAACAATTGTAATTTTAGTGTAGTTTATATTATTGCAAGAAATACTATTCCATCATAGCTTAATATGATTAATTAAAATTTGCGTAGAGTGAAAAATAAAATAAATTTCATTTGCAATTTCAGATTATATCATTGTAAAAAATAAGTGGAATTGATTTTATTCCACAGTAGTTTAAATTGATTGATTAAAATTAGTGTAGTGTAAAAGATGACATAAATAACAATAACAATTGCTGACGTGAACTTTAATTAGTAGAGGTGAAAGTGCAAGACATCACTGTAAAACTGGATACTCAACTATTGTCAAAAGTGAGAGTTTTATTTCTGCGAGTGAGTGTATTGATATTAAAAGCTTTATACTCCATGGGTCTTTAATAGTTATATAGAATCAAGGATCTAATGTTTGATGCAGTAAGATTGTGTAAGTTATAAATGCACACACAATCGAAGGGAAAACGCCTTTGTCTATCTTGAACATTTTCATAGCAGTCATATGAACATCGCGTGACAAAGCATTTAAGAATTCGCACAAAGATACATAATTCGTTCCTCTGAAAGTACTATTGTAAATTTCTCTTTTCGATCCTATATTTATTATAATTACTTGTTTTAATTCCAGAAAGTTGTTCTCAATTTTAGATGCGACTAAAATCACGAAATGAGTGACGATAAGTATTAAGATTATTAGTATAATAGCAGTAACTGTGGCTCTGAAATTAGCATTTAGTCCGGATATAACGGCACTTAAATGCAGAATTTCACTTATAAACAAACCGAGCAGAAGAAACAAAATAGGAGAAATGACTGCATCAACATATTTTGTAACATATGTGATGTCTTGCAATTTTTTCTCAATTGTCATAAAGAGAATTTCTGTTGAAATATTTCCACTGGAATTTGGAATTCCAGTTCCATGGAGAACATAAGAACTAGAATGTTTCTTAGTTGTACCAATAAAGGTTACAGCAGTCTCTTTCTTAGACTCAAATGATAAGTTGGTTGGAAAAATATCTTTTGATTCATCATTGTGATTGTCTGGTGTTCTCAACCAAATTCCACCATCTGGTGATTGGTGATGTGGTGGTTTTCCACCAAATATTAAATATGCATTCTTTCCTTTGAGAGGCTGATAAGTATTATTTTCATCTCTTTTCATATCGAAATTCTGTTCTATTTGTTCTTTTATTTGCCGTTTGTAATCATTGATGCAGCAGTTTAAACTGTTGTAAAAATGATAGCACAGAGCTATGGTCAAGCCTGGCACAACGAACCTCAAGATGTTTTGAAACAAATGAGACGATATCGAAAAAATAAATACGTATAACGTCTCTTTGTCTTCCCAGTTCTTGTATCCAAACAATACATAAGTTGTCACTGAATGTAAACCCATTGATAAAAATGGAATAAGTGTTACAATTACGGTTACAATTATTGACGTAAGAAAAATGAAATATATTTTTAATCTCCAATTTTGTAAATGGCGACCACATTTACGATGAACAGAGTGTAGTGTTTTGTAACAGTTCAGTATTTCAAATCTTTTTAAAAAGATGTATAAATGTAGGATTATAACAAGGAATGCATATACGCTGTAGCTAAGCAATTCTCTTCCTATTTTGTCTTCATGAAGCACAAGGTATATCAGATAGCAAACAAGATGAACCGAATATAATTCATAAATTAAAAACAATAAGTATTGAAAGAGTTTTGAATGCATTTTAGTTTTTTTCTTCGGAAATGGTATGCCTGCAAATCCTAAAAACCAGAAAATGAGCATTAAAATGCTTAAACCAGTGTTGGCTTTATTTATTCCATTTTTATGGGAATGGGCATGTTTAAGTCCAGTTACGTGTCGATCTTTTCTTTTAAAATAATGATTTAGATGTAAATACATTGTTATTTGCGATGATCCTTTTCCTTGATTAAGTTCTTTTTTTAAACAAGTTACAGTCGGAAATTTAGTAAAAATTTTACTTAGCGATTTCGAAGCTGAAACATGAACCAAGAAAGGATGTGTCTCATTATCTTTTTATTTTTTTCCAAAAAATTTATACATGACCCAATTTAAAAATTTTTTAGTATAATAACACTTTATTAGTAGAATTTGAGTAATGATAATCTTTTATTCTTAGAATTTGGTTAGAATAATTCTTTGTGTTTCGATTAATTCTTTGTTTTTCGTGTATAGCTCCTTCAAGTTTATAATGTATCAGCATCATATAATAGTTCAAATGCTATAAAACTTCTAACTTGAAGGCAAATTTTATGAAGTATACTTATAAAGTCTCACACGAGATCAGAGATATCTAAAAATACAGTTATTCCATCAGTAATTATTTATTGAAGATTCTAATCCATCAGTTAAAAAGCTTAAATGCTGCAAAACTTCTAATTTGCAAGCAAATTTTATGTATTTTATTAGTAAGGTATCACATCAGATCAAAGTTACCTGAAAGATAGTTATTCCATCAAAAATTATTTAATGAAGATTCTATGATTCCAATCCATCACATAAATAGTTTAAATGCTGCAGAATTTCTATCTTGTGGATAAATTTTATGTACTTTATTAATCAAGGTTATCTAAAAATACAGTTATTACCATCAACAACTCTTTATTCAAATTAATAAGTCATTAGCATCATCTAAATAGTTCAAATACTATGAAACTTTTAACTTGCAGGCAAATTTTATGAAGTATACTTATAAGGTCTTACACGAGATCAGAGTTATCTAAAAAGATAGTTATTACATCAGTAATTATTTATTGAAGATTCTAATCCATCAGTTAAAAAGTTTAAATGCTGCAAAACTTCCATTTTGCAGGCAAATTTTATGAACTTTATTAATAAGGTGTCACACCAGATCAAAGTTACCTGAAAAGATAGATATTCTATCAAGAATTATTTATTCAAGTTTTTAATCCATCAGCTAAGTAGTTCAACTGTCAGTAGTCTTACACTAGATCAGAGTTATCTAAAAAGATTATTCCATCAATAATTCATTATTCAAATTCATATTCCACCAGAATCAGCTAAATAGCTTAAATACTATAAAACTTCTAACAGGTAAATGTGATTTAGCTAATTAATAAGGTCTTATAACAGATCTAAGTTATCGAAAAATATAGATAATCAATCAAAATCTTTATTCGAATAGTTAATTTTTGTGAATAAAAGTTGGAACTCAATCAGATATTTCGAAGTAGACAACTTGAAGTTTATATCTTCATTCAATGTATCAGTAAAATTGGTTTTTGAACCAATAATCTTCTTCAAGATAATTATTCAATCGAAAATGTAAGTTATTACGGCTTTTTAGTAAATTAAATATTCCAGAATAAACAATTTTACTCGGTTAGTAAATTCATTAATAATGTTATTAGTGTTTTTTTTTAGTTGCGAATGAGTTAATAACTATCTTATAATAATGATAATAATATTAATCGATGACTGACATTTTCTGTAAGAGTTCGGCTAGTTGATTTTACACTGTGAAAACTAGTATAACTTAAAAATAAAGTTTTAATTTGCAAAAATTTTCATTCAGTCATTTAAATATTATTATTCAGAGAACGAACTTTAAACGCAATCAAGTAAATGACTTCATATTATTTTTAAAGACTAATGAAATAAAATCACAGAACGTGTGTAAATCCGAAAAAAATTTCGTCATTATTCTGTTGTTTGCGTTTATAAGAAATAAAGGAGTTAAATTGATATCGAATCAATAAATATTTAAAATTTTTAATTCCTTAATGCACTACAGATCAATAAAACTTTGTCACTCGTGGTAGTAATTAAATAGAATACATCACTGCAGTTTAAATCCAATTACTATATTACATCTAAAAGTACACACTGTTATTGTCGACCGTTATAGGAGTAGCAATTTTAAACTCTAACTAAGAAAAATGTTTAAAATTTTCCATTAGTCCGTTCAGGTGAGATGTTTGAAAAAGGAATTTTCCTCATTGTTTTTTTTTCTTTTAGTGTTAGCAACAACATTATAAATTAAACTGCACACGATTCTCTTAACAGTTGATTGCAATATCTTTAATGTCGAATTGTTTTTTAGGAACTACGTTATCAACGAATAAATAATTTTAGGTATCGGGAATAAATCAACGGGATGAATAATTTTAGGTATCACGATAAAAGTACCAAATTGTACCACATATAATCACATATATCACGTATAAAACTGTATGTTTTTGTATATTTTATCAAAATCATTACCGAAATGTTTCGGAGAAAATTATTGCGAGCTATTTTTATATGTTACATCGATTAGTATTAGCTAACCGCGTATTTTATTTTTTCCTTTTTTGGTGCAGAACCATGGAAAAATTGTTTGATAAAAATTCTATTTTACTGTAACTGTGTACTCAAAAAATTGCGGACTATATTAGTTAGTAAGTTAGTTAAAATTTTTTTACTGTTTTTGACGGAAAGAGATTTTTCTCAAATTTTACAAATAAAAATGTAGTGATTGCTTGCAATTCGATTTTCAGTTTAAAAAAGTTTTTTTTTTATGTTGGATGTTTATGTATTTATGATATTTTATTATGATGATATTTTATTTAAGGAAATAAATGCTTTGAAGCATTCTAAAAGAATAATATCTATATATTTATGTCTAAATTTCAAAAACAAAAGTATCCCATAACTTATTACGTTCTTTAGCATTCTAAGACATTCTTTTTAAATGCTGCCATCTGTTATCGTTAATCTCGATTCAAAATTGTAGTTTTAGAATTCAAGAAATATAAAATAATATTTATTTTCTTTCAAAAAATTAACTTTAAATTATAAAAACACTTTTTATTTTAGAAGCAAAAAAATAATTAATATAAAATAAATAATAAATACAACTAAAATTATTTTATATTTTGGAAAAATCATCGATTTCATTCTCATGAAGTTAATTCTTTAGTAAAAATAGATTTCGAAAACAGAATTTTAAAATATTTCAAATAAATGCATATTTTAATATATTTTTTTCACAATTTATGAATATTGCTGAATTTTTAGTTCATCTTATGATGAAACTAAACTTGTTTATTCTTATTATCTATGTGATAAAGCTAGAAAAAATAATTAAAACTAAAACAAAATAGTATTTTTCTGTGTTTAATCTTAAAATTGGTAAATAGGTAAAGCAAATATCTCATTTTTATTTTCGTTTATTCATTTTAAGCCATATATTTTCAATTCAAATTTATTCAAAATTACTAAATCGACGAATAAACACATGCCGGATATCAAAATTTATGAAGTGAATCTTCAGCTCTATCTTCATAAATCCAAATTAGCCAGTGACCTCAAAAGCAGTTTGGCAGAGAATTATGATTGGTTAAATTTAGCGCAATCTAGCATATAGGTAGAAAAATTTGCAATTGTAAAGTCCTCATACAAAAAGACTAGAGATGTAATGAATAGTGATTTGCATTCTTTTGTGGCATTTGAATATGTGATTGATTGCCCAATAAAAATATGAGCAAAAACTGGTTACATAATAAAAATTCGCATAATTTTAAAATTTTACTTATTAATAAAATGCATCAGTTTCAGAAGTATTACATTTCATAGCTATTTTAGTTTCTTTTTTTTCAATTTATAAAACAAAATATTGAACTTTGAAACAAAAAATAATAATGCACAATTTTAAGTTTTAAAACAGTAATACAAAAATATTGTGTTTTGAAACACTAATAATAATGTTAATTATAATTTATAAGTATTACATTTAAAGACCTTCTTCTACTATTTTGTTGAAAGTGATTTGTTTCTTTGAGTAAATGAGAGCTAAAATTGGGAGTTTATATTTTTGTAGTTCATATAACTATCTCATGAAGTAAAGTAAGTCCAAATAATACCAGGTCTTATAAACAGAGTTATAGAAAACAATAGTTATTATAATTTTTATGAAACATATAATCACTTGAAAACTTTTACACAATATTATAAGAAACACTTAATATCAATACCAATATAGCATTAAAGAGAGTTGAAGTTTTTATGCATGAAGTATATACGAAAATATTATAAGTTGACTTCGATTTTTTAAAAGCTGGTAACAAGTAATTTATAGGCATAACACCATGATTCATGTAATGATGTTTAAATACTATATAAATAAATTTAATTAGCCATTTTTTCAGTAATGCAATTTTTATATTGCATTATTGAAGTAAATGGCTAATTAAATTTATTAAAAATTATTATAAAAAATATTAATAAAATATTAAAAATTAATAAATTAAAAAAATTAATAAATTAAAAAAATTAAAATTTAATAAATTAAAAAAATTAAAAATTAATAAATTAAAAAAATTTAAAATTAATGATTAAAGAAATTAAAAATTAAATAAATTAAAAATTAATAATTTAATCAAGAAAAAAAATGATAAATTAATCAACGATAAAAACAAAGAAACTATTCATACACGGAGAGAAAAGAAGCAAATTTTACGGAAGAAATAACTTTTGGTATCAAGATAAAAAAAACCAAATTTTGCCACATTTACCAAATTTTATAATCACATATATCACATATAAAACCATATTTTATTGTGAGTTTTATCAAATTTATTACCAAAGCGATTCGGAAAATATTATCACACTTTTTGATGCTCCCGTAGTGTCAGAAATATTGCAAATCTCAAATAATTTAGTAATTTTGACCATAATTTTCTTCTACATGTATTTTTTAATAATTTCCTAGAAATATAAATATAAATTAAAATAGTATAATTTTTATTTCGATAAGCTAGACTGTACGATTGTTTGAGTATGACTTCCCCATAAAAGTCATCAGCAAAACATTTCTGCAAAAATACAGAGCGAAAAGCAAAAATCTTTATTAAATTATGCAAGTTCTTGTTCAGCGGCAAAATTCAAAAAATCAAGTTTCGAGATAAGTGGGAATAAAGTTTTCATTGCTAAACAAAAGCTGGGCGTCAAATCGGATTGCACTTTCGATTGTAACAGATTTTAACAAAATGATTTTGATTGTGCCTCTCGATTGTAACAGAGTTTACTTACTAGCAATTTACGAAGTTTTAATTAATAACTTTATTCAAAATTATTGAGATTCTTGTGAATAGTTTTATGAATTTTTACATACAATTTCAGCTTTTAATGCTTTGTAATTTCACAGGAGATTCCTGAGAAATGATTTCAAGCAGACTCTTGTACATTTTTACTGACTTATTTTTGTAGTACAACAATTTTGAATCAAATGGTTAAGTCAACACTAAGAAAAAAGTATGGTCAAAACTACCAGAATATGGTTAAGTTTACCGTCTTCTTGGCATTATGGGAATTCCAAAAAGCTTGGTAATTTTTACATTAGGGCTTTTGAAAAAATAGCAATAAAATATGGTTTTATAATATGCGATAAAATTTGGAAAATGTGGTAAAATTTAGTAATTTAATCATGATACACTTGAGCACGGCATAAAAGTCATTTATTTCATTTAAGCTTATTTTTCAGTCTTGTATTTTTTACTAAATGTGTGATAATAAAAAATGTAATTTTGGAGATCGGAATTTCCGTTAAACTGTCACCGAATGAAAGGAAAATGAATGATTTGAATATCGTATACATTGGTTTTATTAACCAAAATGGTGGCCTTTTTTTGCCCGAGATGTCATTACCATATAGTGCGGTAATTTTACCGAAATTTTTTTCTCCACGCAGCAGCTAAATTATTCCATTTAATTTTGCATTTAACGACGCAATAATTCAAAAATGCATATAAAATCTTCTTAATGTATGATAACATATAAATCATTTCAGATGCAAGTTTTATATTCTTACCTAAGTATTCCTAACTATTATCAGGGAATGTTCTTATCTGTTCTTAGATTCACACATCATATAAAAGTATAAATGATTTCCATCTCAGTATGTATATTGTTGATGCCTTGACGAATTTAAATTACGTTGTTAACGACAACTTTTTCTTCCACTCATCAGTTCCTGATTATATTTCATTGTGAATCAACCAAATATGGTCTTTGAAACCTAACCAATCTTCAAGATTTCCGTCAAGTTTTGGAATTTGAATTTCAAGAAGTTTTAAGCAACTGTACTGCGCCAATTTACGACAAATACCAATAATGATAAATTATACCAATTCTGACGAACGAAGAAGGGTTATGACAAATAACAGTTTATTCCTTTTCAGCAAACCTAGCATTTCATAGTGTGGAGTGTCTGAGTGGGTATTATATAGTGAAACCTGACCAGTCTTCAAGCTTTCCGTCAAGTTTTGGAATTTGAATTTCAAGAAGTTTTAAGCGCCGATACTGCCCCGATTTACGACAAGTACCAATTGATCGTGGAATATACAAGATACAGTGCTATTAGTCAGTATCCCGAAAGCAGATTAACTGCAGTTTGTCAAGTTGTTCTAGCATACAAGTTGCTTTCCTGGTGTTCGCTTATGCTTCATTTGTTAAATAAACATTATTATCACATTTGCTGTTGATATATTATGGAAAACATCCTACTGTATAAATAAAGCTATATTTATGTGATTTAGATTTTTAAATTTCAAAAATTCTACTTCTTGATGAGCAAATGAAAGACTATAGTCTAAAACATAAATGGCCACCCCCGCACAGAAAAAATTAATACTCAAATTTCACGAAGCTTTCTTCGTTTTTGACGAAACCGTTCCCTGGTATATGGTCCCTGAGCGCATTTCTTGTCTAAGTGACGAAATAACCATCGTCACTTCTCCGAATAAATGAATTTCGTCATTCTATATATTAATAATAATAATAATAATAAAATAAGAATAAAAAAAAATTAACTCGTAGTGTCAAATTTATTGAACCTTTTTATCGTGGACCAATGTCGCTTTAGCAACACAAGAAAGGAAGATAGAACTGAGTTATAAAATTTCAAAAGGCTTTATTGTTAAAGCTTCGAATCTAAAATGCTCGCGTTTACATTCGGCTTCTTAACATCATTTGCGTAGCTGAAAGTGATTATGGCGTGACAAAAAGTTTAAAAATTCGCATAAAATCACGAAATTAGTTTTGGTTTAGTTAAGTTTAGTTAAGGTTGCATAATGCTATAAAATTAAACTATTTAATTTTCAAAATTAGTTTAGTTTCAGAATAGAAAATTTCCTGAATCAAAACTTGTTAAAATTACATTGTCTAGTTAAAAAAAAATGTTTGACGTCAATCGGAATTTGTACACATGAGGCAGTATTTTGACAAATGACGCTTCACTGTCTGTTTCAATTATGTTCAAGATTAATTTTTTCAGTGCAATAAGATGTTTAGGTCAAAAAAGTGCACAGATTAAACAATACATATATTCTTAATAATTGCCATGAAGTAAAATTAGTAAAAGTGAAAGTGTTAGACATCACTGTAAAAAATGGATACTCAAATATCGCGAAATTATCTTCGTTTTTGACAAAACCCTTTCCTGGTATATGCTCTATGCTAAAATTTCATCAAAGTGGCGAAATAACTATCGTCACTTCTTTGAGAAATGAATTTCATCAAAATTAAAAGAAAAAAAATTCGTCATTCTATTTTTTTTTCCACCAAAAAAGCCTTGTAGTACCTAATGTATCTAACATGTTTAATAATCACTTTAACGTGAGCACCAATATAGGTAGCACAACAAAACAAGCCCAGACGGAACAGAGAGATAAATTGCACTCATGCTCAAAGCGGGATTCAAATCCCCGTTCCCCCTCATACGAGTCCAACTCCTTGACCACCATACTAGCTGGTCAGCTTAATTCGTTATTCTATTTTCGATTTTCGAGTTTTTGTTCCACTTTCGTCATTCTAGTTAATAATCTACACCCAAGCACTGTAATGAGGTTTCATTTTCGTCATACATTTGAGAGTTCGAGTCGAGTCTCAAATAACGTGATTTCGTTTAGTGACGAAATAGTTTTAAAAATTAACGAACTATTACTCAAGGATTTCTAAATCGTCAAAAGTGAGAGTTTTATTTCTGTGAGTGAGTGCATTGATATTAAATGCTTTATATCCCTTATGTCTTTATCAGTTATATAGAATCAAGGATCTAGTGTTTGATGCAGTAAGATTGTGTAAGTTATAAATGCACACACAATCGAAAGAAAGACGCCTTTGTCTATCTTGAACAATTTCATAGCAGTCATATGAACATCGCGTGACAAAGCATTTAAGAATTCGCACAAAGATACATAATTCGTTCCTCTGAAAGTGCTGTTGTAAATTTCTCTTTTCGATCTTATACTTATTATAATTACTTGTTTTAATTCCAGAAAGTTGCTCTCAATTTTTGATGCGACTAAAATCAGAATATGAGTGACAATAAGTATTAAGATTATTAGTATGATAGATATAACTGTGTAGCTGAAATTTCTTCTTCCGGATATAATGGCACTTAATTGCAGAATTTCACTTATAAATAAACTGAGCAGAAGAAACAAAATAGGAGAAATGACTGCATCAGCATATTTTGTAACATATGTGATGTCTTGCAATTTTTTCTCAATTGTCATAAGCAAAATGTCTGCTGAAATATTCGCACTGGAAACTGAAATTCCAGTTCCATGGTGAATTTTTAAATTCGAATGCTTCTTAGTTGCATCAATGAAGGTCTCCGCATTCTCTTCCTTCGATTGAGATAAGTTTGATGGCAAAATATCTTTCGAATCATCCTTGCAATTGTCTGGTGGTCTTAATCTTTGTCGTTTCCCACCAAATATTAAATTTGCATTGTTTCCTCTGAGGGACTGATGGATATTATTTTCATCGCTCTTCATATCGAAATTCAGTTCTATCTCTTCCTTTATTTGCCGTTTGGAATCATTGATGCAGCAGTTTAAACTGCTGTAAAAATGATAGCACAGAGCTATGGTCAAGCCTGGCACAACGTACCTCAAGATATTTTGAAATAATTGAGACGATATTGAAAAAATAAGTATGTATAACATTCCCTTGCCTTCCCAGTTCTTGTATCCAAACAATACATAAGTCGTCACCGAATGTAAACGTGCCAATAAAAATGGATTAAGTGTTACAATTACGGTTACAGTTATTGATGTAAGAAAAATAAAATGTATTTTTAATCTCCAATTTTCTGAATAGCAACCACTTTTGCAGTGAACAGAGTGTAGTGTTTCGTAACAGTTCAGTATTTCGAATCTTTTTATGAAGATGTACAAATGTAGGATTATAACAAGGAATGCGTAGACGCTTGCGCTAAGCAATTCTCTTACTATTTTGTCGTCATGAAGAACATGGTACATCAGAAAGCAAGCAAGATGAACTGAATATAGTTCATAAATAAGAAACAATAAGTATTGAAAAAATTTTACCTGCATTTTAGTTTTTTTCTTCGGAAATGGTATGCCTGCAAATCCTAAAAACCAGAAAATGAGCATTAAAATGCTTAAACCATTGTTGACTTTATTTATTCGATTTTTATGGAAATGGGCATGTGTAAGTCTAGTTACATGTCGACATTTTCTTTTAAAATAATGATTTAGCTGTAAATACATTGTAATTTGCGATGCACCTGTTCTTTGATTAAGTTCCTTTTTTAAAAAAAGTTTATGTCGGGTTTTTAGCAAAAATTCTTTTTTTATCGATTTTGAAACTTAAACATGAATCAACAAAGCATATGCTCCATAATCCTTTTATTTATTTTTTAAAAATTTACACAGAATCTTATTTATACAACTTTTAATATAATAACCCTTTATTTGTAAAATTTGAGTAATGATAATCTTTTATTCTTAGAATTTTGGTTGAATAGTTCTTTGTATTTCGATTAATTCTTTGCTCTTTTGTTTACAACTCTTTCAAGTTTATAGTCAACACATCAGCATCATATAATAGTTCAAATACTATAAAACTTCTAACGTGCAGGCAAATTTTATGAAGTATATTAATAAGGTCTCACACGAGATTAGAATTATCTAAAAAGATAGTTATTCCATCAATAATTATTTATTGAAGATTCTAATCTATCAGATAAATGGATTAAATACTGCAGAATTTCTATCTTGTGGGTAAATTTTATGCACTTTATTAATCAAAGATGTCTAAAAATATAGTTATTCCATCAACAACTCTTTATTCATGTTAATGAGTCAGTAGTATCATCTAAATAGTTCAAATACTATAAAACTTTTAACTTGCAGGCAAATTTTATGAAGTATATTAATAAGGTCTCACACAAGATCAGAATTATCTAAAAAGATCATTCCATCAATAATTCATTATTCAAATTCATAATCCACCAGATTAAAGGTAAAATTCTATAAAACTTTCAACTGGTAAATTTGATTTAAGTTTATTAATAAGGTCTTATAACGGATCAAAGTTATCGAAAAAGATGGATATTCAATCAAAAACTTATTTCGAATATTTCATTTTTAAGGATAAAAGTTGGAGCAAGTTCTAATAATTTGAAATAGACAACTTGAAGTTTATATCATCATTTAATGTATCAGCAGTATTGATTTTTGAAGCAATATTCTTCTTCGAGATAATTATTCCGTCGAAAATTATTCTATCCAAAAACGTAAGTTATTACGGCTTTCTAGTAAATTAAATATTTCAAAATAAACAATTTTATGCGGTTAGTAAATTCATTAGTAATATTATTATTGGTTTTTATAGTTTTGAAAAAGTTAAAACATCTATGTTAATCGAAGACATACATTTTCTGCCAGAGTTCGACTAGTTAAGTTTACAATGTGAAAACTAGTATAACTTAAAAATAAAGTTTTAATTTGCAAAAATTTTTATTTGGTTCTTTTCAATATTATTCAGACATGGACATAAAACACAATCAAGTAAATGACTTCATATTATTTTTAAAGATTTATGAAATAAAAGCATAGAACGTGCGTAAATCCGAAAAAAATTTCGTCATTATTCAGTTGTGCGCGTTTATAAGAAATAAAAGAGTTCAATTGTTATCGAATCAACAAATTTTAAAATTTTTAATTTCTTAATGCACTACAGATCAATAAAACTTTGTTACTAGTGGTAGTAATTAAATCAAATACATCACTGCAGTTTAAATCCAATTACTATATTACATCTAAAAGTACGCACTGTTATTGTCATCCATTGCATGCGTTATCTTTTAAACTGATTTTTCTAATTTCTTAATTAATATAAACAAAATTAATTAATATAAACAACAATATAAAGGACAATGCGTGGTAATAAGAACTATAATTTTGAAAACCAGAATTTTCAGTAAACCATTATCACATAAAAGAAAAAATTACCAAATGACTGGTTTAAATATAAGTTTTCTTAACCCCAATAATGTTGTTTTTTTCTTACCAGAAATGCCATCACCATATAACATGATAATTTCGCCTGAATTTTTTTCTCCGTGCATATAAGGACATAATTAACAAAGCTAAAATGTTTCAATTTTTTATATTTACTTCGCTTCTCGGAGATTTTATGTTAATAAATTTTCCAGAACCTTTTTTTATAATACCGTGACAAAATACAACAACAACAACAGTGACAAAATAATTTTAAAAATTAACGAACTATTGTTCAAGGATTACTAAATCATCAAAAGTTAGAGTCTTATTTCTGCGACTGAGTGCATTGATATTAAATGCTTTATACTTCATGGGTCTTTAATAGTTATATAGAATCAAGGATCTAGTGTTTGATGCAGTAAGATTGTGTAAGTTATAAATGCACACAAAATCGAAAGAAAGACGCCTTTGTCTATCTTGAACAATTTCATAGCAGTCATATGAACATCGCGTGACAAAGCATTTAAGAATTCGCACAAGGATACATAATTCGTTCCTCTGAAAGTGCTGTTGTAAATTTCTCTTTTCGATCCTATACTTATTATAATTACTTGTTTTAATTCCAGAAAGTTGGTCTCAATTTTTGATGCGACTAAAATCAGAAAATGAGTGACAATAAGTATTAAGATTGCTAGTATAATAGCTATAACTGTGTAGCTGAAATTAGCATTTTTTCCGGATATAATGGCACTTAAATGCAGAATTTCACTTATAAATAAACCGAGCAGAAGAAATAAAATAGGAGAAATGACTGCATCAACATATTTTGTAACATATGTGATGCCTTGCAATTTTTTCTCAATTGTCATGAACACAATTTCGGTTGAAATATTTCCACTGGAATCTGGAATTCCAGTTCCATGGTGAATATTTAATTTTGAATGTTTCTTAGTTGCATCAATGAAGGTCTCCGCATTTTCTTTCTTCGATTGAAATAAGTTTGCTGGCAAAATATCTTTTGAATCATCCTTGCAATTGTCCGGTGGTCGCAATCTTTGTCGTTTCCCACTCAATATTATATTTGCATTCTTTCCTTTGAGGGCCTGATGAATATTATTCTCATCGCTCTTGATATACAAATTCATTTCTATTTGTTCCTTTATTTGCCGTTTGTAATCATTGATGCAGCAGTTTAAACTGTTGTAAAAATGATAGCAAAGAGCTATGGACAAGCTTGGCACAACGTACCTCAAGATATTTTGAAACAATTGAGACGATATTGAAAGAATAAATGCACATAACATTCCCTTGCCTTCCCAGTTCTTGTATCCAAATAATACATAAGTCGTCACCGAATGTAAACGTGCCAATGAAAATGGAATAAGTGTTACAATTACGGTCACAGTTATTGATGTAAGAAAAATAAAATGTATTTTTAATCTCCAATTTTCTGAATTGCAACCACTTTTGCAATGAACAGAGTGTAGTGTTTTGTAACAGTTCAGTATTTCGAATCTTTTTATGAAGATGTACAAATGTAGGATTATAACAAGTAATGCATAGACGCTTGCGCTAAGCAATTCTCTTCCTATTTTGTCGTCCTGAAGCACATGGTACATCAGAAAGCAAGCAAGATGAACCGAATATAGTTCATAAATTAGAAACAATAAATATTGAAAGATTTTTACCTGCATTTTAGTTTTTTTCTTCGGAAATGGTATCCCTGCAAATCCTAAAAACCAGAAAATGAGCATTAATATGTTTAAATCATTGTTGGCTTTATTTATTCGATTTTTATGGAAATGAGCACGTGTAAGTCTAGTTACATGTCGACATTTTCTTTTAAAATATTGATTTAGCTGTAAATACATTGTAATTTGCGATGCACCTGTTCTTTGATTATGTTCCTTTTTAAAAAAAGTTTATGACGGGTTTTTAGTAAAATTTTTCCCTTAGCGATTTTGAAATTTAAACATGAATCAAGAAAGCATATGCTCCATAATCCTTTTATTTATTTTTTTAAAATTTACTCGGAACCTTATTTAGAAAACTTTTAATATAATAACCCTTTATTTGTAGAATTTGAGTAATGATAATCTTTTATTCTTAGAATTTTGGTTGAATAATTCTTTGTGTTTCGATCAATTCTTTGTTCTTCTGTTTATAACTCCTTCAGGTTTATAATCCACACATCAGCATCATACAATAGTTCAAATACTATAAAACTTCTAACGTGTAGGCGAATTTTATGAAGTATATTAATAAGGTCTCACACGAGATCAGAATTATCTAAAAAGATAGTTATTCCTTCAATAATTATTTATTGAAGATTCTAATCCATCAGATAAATAGTTTAAATTCTGCAGAATTTCTATCTTGTGGGTAAATTTTATGTACTCTATTAACCAAAGTTTTCTAAAAATGTAGTTATTCCATCAGCAACTCTTTATTCAAGTTAATAAGTCATTAGCATCATCTAAATAGTTCAAATACCATAAAACTTTTAACTTGCAGGCAAATTTTATGTAGTATATTAATAAGGTTTTACACCTGATCAGAGTTATCTAAAAAGATCATTCCATTAATAATTTATTATTCAAATTTATAATCCACCAGCATCAGGTATATAGGTAAAGTTCTATAAAATTTTAACTGGTAAATTTGATTTAAGTTTATTAATAAAGTCTTATAACAGATCAAAGTTATCGAAAAAGATAGATTTTCAATCAAATTCTTTATTCGAATAGTTAATTTTTAAGGATAAAAGTTGGATCTCGTTCAAATATTTTGAAATAGGCATCTTGAAGTTTATGCCTTATTTAATTTATCAGCAGTATTGATTTTTGAACCAATATTCTTCTTCGAGATTAATATTCCATCGAAAATGTAAGTTATTACGGCCTTTTAGTAAATTAGATATTCCAGAATAAACAATTTTATGCGGTTAGTAAATTCATTTATAATATTATTATTGGTTTTTATAGTTTCGAAAAAGTTAAAACATCTATGTTAATCGAAGACAGACATTTTTTGCCACAGCTCGATTAGTTAATTTTACAATGTGAAAACTAGTATAACTTAAAAATAAAGTTTTAATTTGCAAAATTTTTTATTTTGTTCATTTCAATATTATTATTCAGAGAACGAACTTAAAACGCAATCAAGTATATGACTTCATGCTATTTTTAAGGATTAATGAAATTAAAGCATAGAACGTGCGTAAATCCGAAAAAAGTTTAGTAATGATTGTTGTTCGCGTTTATAAGAAATAAAAGAGTTAAATTGAGATTGAATCAATAAATAATTAAAAGTTTTAACTTCTTAATGCACTCCAGTTCAATAAAACTTTGTTACTAGTGGTAGTAATTAAATCGAATTCATCACTGCAGTTTAAATCCAATTACTATATTACATCTAAAAGTACGCACTGTTATTGTCATCTATTGTATGCGTTATCTTTTGAAATGATTTTTCTAATTTCTTAATTAATCTAAACAACAATTGCAATTTTAGTTGTTTATATTATTGTAAAAATACTATTTCATCGTTTGTTTAAAATGATTGATTAAAATTTGAGTTGTGTAAAAGATGGCATAAATAACAAATGCAATTTTAGTTGTTTATGTTATTGTAGAAAATAAGTGAAATAGATTTTATTACACTGTAGTTTAACGTTATTGATTAAAATTTGCGTAGTGTAAAAGGTGACATTAACAACAATTAAATTTTTACTTGTTTATAATGTAAAAAATAAGTGGAATAGATTTTATTCCACTATAGTTTAACGTGATTGATTAAAATTTGTGTAGTGTAAATGCAACGACATAAACAACATACAGCCACATAACAGCAACATAAAGAACAATTGAAATTTCAGTTGTTTGGAATATTGTGAAAAGTAAGTGGAATAGATTTTATCCCACAGCCCCCGAATTCCTTAAAAGTGAGAGTTCTGTTTCCGCGAGTGAGTGCATTGATATTGAATACTTTATTCTCCATGGGTCTTTATTAGTTACATAGAATCAAGGATCTAGTGTTTGATGCAGTATGATTGTGTAAGTTATGAATGCACACAAAATCGAAAGAAAGACGCCTTTGTCTATCTTGAACATTTTCATAGCAGTCATATGAACATCGCGTGACAAAGCATTTAAGAATTCACACAAAGATACATAATTCGTTCCTCTGAAAGTACTGTTGTAAATTTCTCTCTTCGATCCTATACTTATTATAATTACTTGTTTTAATTCCAGAAAGTTGTTCTCAATTTTAGATGCGACTAAAATCAGAAAATGAGTAACTATAAGTATGAAGATTATAAGTATAATAGCTATAACTCTGACGCTGAAATTAGCATTTGATCCAGATATAACGGCACTTAAATGCAGAATTTCACTTATACACAAACCAAGTAGAAGAAACAAAATAGGAGAAATAACTGCATCAACATATTTTGTAACATTAGTGATGTCTTGCAATTTTTTCTCAATTGTCATGAACACTATTTCTGTCGAAATATTTCCACTGGAATCTGGAATTCCAGTTCCATGGTGAATATTAAAACTTGAATGGTTCTTAGTTGTACCAACAAGGGTCTTAGCATTCTCTTTCTTCGATTGAAAATCGTTGGAAAATTGATTCGTTGAAAAAATATCTTTTGATTCATCATGGTGATTGTGTGGTGGACTCAATCTTTGTGGTTTTCCACCAAATATTAAATTTGCATTCCTTCCTTTGAAGGACTGATGAATATCATTTTCATCTCTCTTCATATCGAAATTCATTTCTATTTGCTCTTTTATTTGCCGTTTGTAGTCATTGATGCAGCAATTTAAACTGTTGCAGAAATGATGGCACAGAGCTATTGTCAAGCCTGACACAACGAACCTCACGATGTTTTGAAACAATTGAGACGATATTGAAAAAATAAATACGTATAACGCTTCCTTGCCTTCCCAGTTCTTGTATCCAAACAACACATAAGTCGTCACCGAATGTAAACCTACCAATAAAAATGGAATAAGTGTAACAATTACGGTTACAGCTACTGACGTGAGAAAAATAAAATATATTTTTAATCTCCAATTTTGTGAATGGCAACCACATTTACGATGAACAGAGTGCAGTGTTTTGTAACAGTTCAGTATTTCGAATCTTTTTAAAAATATGTATAAATGCAGGATTATAACAAGGAATGCATATACGATTGAGCTAAGCAATTCTCTTCCTATTTTGTCATCATGAAGCACATGGTACACCAGATAGCAAGCAAGATGAACCGAATATACATCATAAATTAAAAACAATAAGTATTGAAAGATTTTTACCTGCATTTTAGATTTTTTCTTCGGAAATGGTATGCCTGCAAATCCTAAAAGCCAGAAAATGAGCATTAATATGCTTAAATCATTGTTGGCTTTATTTATTCGATTTTTAAGGAAATGAGCACGTGTAAGTCTAGTTACATGTCGACATTTTCTTTTAAAATATTGATTTAGATGTAAATACATTGTAATTTGCGATGCGCCTTTCCTTTGATTAAGTTCCTTTTTAAAAAAAGTTTCAGTCGGAAATTTAGTTGAAATTATTTTAGCGATTTGGAAACTGAAACATGAATCAAGAAAAGATATGTGTCATTTTCCTTTTATTTTTTTCAAAAATTTACACAGAACCCTATTTATAAAACTTTTAATATAATAATTACCCTTTATTGGTAGAATTTGAGTAATGATACTCTTTTATTCTTAGAATTTTGGTTGAATAATTCTTTGTGTTTCGATTATTTCTTTGTTCTTTTTTTTATAACTCCTTCAAGTTTATAATCAATCAGCATCATATAATAGTTCAAATACTATAAAATTTCTAACTTGCAGGCCGATTTTATGAAGTATGTTAATAAGGTCTCACGCGAGATCAAAGTTATCTAAAAAGATAGTTATTCCATCATATATTCTTTAGTAGAGCTTATAACAGTTAAATAATTTAAATGCTCCAAAACGTCTAATTTATAGGTAAATTTTATGTACTTTATAAATAAGGTATCACACTAAATCAAAGTTACCTAAAAAGATAGCCATTCCATCAATAATTATTTATTCAAGTTCTTAATCCATCAGATTATTAGTTCAGCTGCTGGAAAACTTCTAATTTGTAATCTTATTTTATGTGACTCATTAAGAAGGTCTTTCACCAGATCAGAGTTATCTAAAAAGATTATTCCATTTATAATTCATTATTCAAATTTTTAATCCACCAGCATCAGCTGCATAGGTTAAATTCTACAAAACTTTTAACTGGTAAATGTGATTTAAGCTTATTAATAAGGTCTTATAACAGATCAAAGTTATTTAAAAAGATAGATATTCAATCAAAATCTTTATTCGAATAGTTAGTTTTCAAGGATAAAAGTTGGATCTCGTTCAAATATTTTGAAATAGATAACTTGAAGTTTATATCTTCATTCAATGTATCAGTAGCATTGATTTTTAAACTAATATTCTTCTATGAGATAATTATTCCATCAAAAATGTAAGATATTACGGCTTTCTAGTAAATTAAATGCTCCAAAATAAAAAACTTTAAGAGGTTAGTAAAATTGAATAATAATATTATTATTGGCTTGTTTAGCTGTGAGCAATTTAATAATTCTATTTTAATCGAAGACGGACATTTTCTGTAAGAGTTCGATCAGTTAATTTTATAAAGTGACAGCAAGCACAATTTGAAAATAAAATTTTAATGGGTACAAATATTTGTTTGGTTTATTTCAATATACAATTTTAATAAATCAATAAGTCTATACACGAATTTAAAAAGCAATCAAGTTAATGACTTCATATTAATTTTAAAGATTAATGAAATAAAAGCATAGAACGTGCGTAAATCTGAAAAACAATTTCGCCATTATTCAGTTGTTTGCGTTCACAAGAAATAAAGGAGTTAAATTGAGATCGAATCAGTAAATATTTAAAATCTTTAATTCCTTAATGCACTACAGATCAATAAAACTTTGTTACTCGTGGTAGTAATTGAATCTAATACATCACTGCAGTTTAAATCCAATTACTATATTACATCTAAAAGTGCACACTTTTATTGTCGTTCGCTACAGGAGTTCTCTTTTAAACTGATTACTCTAATTTCTTAATTAATCTAAACAACAATTAAAATTTTAGTTGTTTATAATATAGGGAAAAATATTTGGAATATATTTTATCCTGCCGCGGTTAAAGTGGTTGCGTAGAGTAAGAGATAACGTAAACCACAATTGCAAGTTTAGTTTGTATAATTGTAAAAAAAAAATAAAATTGATTTCATTCCACCGTAGTTTAAAGATACAGGATAAAATTTGCGTAATGCAAAATATGACTTAAATAACAATTGCAATTTTTGTTTCTTATATTATTGTGAAAAATAAGTAAAATAGATTTAATTTCACCGCAGTTTAGAGTGATAGATTAAAATTTGCGTTGAGTAAAGGATGACATAAGCAACTATTGTAATTTTACTTGTTTATGTCATTGTTAAAAAAAGTGGAATAAATATTATTCCACCGTAGTTTAAAGTGATTGATTAAAATTTGCATAGTGTAAAATATGACCTAAACAATAATTGCAATTTTAGTTATTTATATTATTGTAAAATATACTATTCCACTGTAGTTTGAACTAATTGATTAAAATTTGCGTAGTGTAAAAGATGACATAAACAACAATTGCAATTTTAGTTGTTTATATAATTGTAAAAATATTATTCCACTTCAGTTTAAAGTGATTGATTGAAATTTGCGTAGTATAAAAATGACATAAATAACAATTGAAATTTTAGTTGTTTATATTCTTGTAAAAAATAAGTGGAATAGATTTTATTCCACTTCAGTTTAACTTGATTGATTGAAATTTGTGTAGGGTAGAAACCACGACAAAAACAACATACAGCAACATAACACCAATATAAACAACAATTGAAATTTCTGTTGTTTAGGTTATTGTGAAAAATAAGTGGAATAGATTTATCCCACTGCCCCTTAAATCGTTAAATGATCTTTTTTTATCGCTGCTTTTTTTCAGAAGCTTTATTTTTCGAGTTTTTTTTTAATGGTAAAGTATTAAAACTAAATTTCAAGCAGATTCAAAATTCAAAGCAACTAAATTTCAGTGTGAAAAATAAAAATTCATGTTATTTATCAATTAATGTGTGGGGTAGAAGTTCCAGATAATAAGGGATTTGTTCTGAATTTTTTTCGAGTTTCTTAATTGAGAAAATTTTATATTTGAATTATTTCCTTTCATTTAGGCACAGAAATAAAATAATAACAGGTGGTTAGCCAACAAAAGTGTTTATTTTAGCTTCAAAAGGAACATAACAGATATATTAAAAATTTAGAGATGGATTTTATATTAATCGTTGGTCGTGGTAGCCTCAGGTAATAGAAGTCTCAAGTTGAGACAATTTGAGCAATAGATTTTTTTTCCGACTTTTTTTTTTGTTTTCTTCAGTAACCACGGGTGAAGACAATATTCCCCTATTGAAAGGCAACTAATCGACGAGTTTGTGTCCTAGGCATCCACTCTCCTTTGCTCGCCATTGGGTTTTATACATAAATATATTCAAAAACGTTACATCATAGAAAAAATACTTTAGTGTGATATTTTGTAACTCTATTATTAATTATCACTAATAAATTAGCATATTTGCGGCCAAAGTTTTGAACCGTTGACGTTAAAACATAGTACGTTAAAATTCGATCATGAGAACAATAGTTATTGAGGGTGATATCCTTTTTTTTTCGGAACTCTTTACCTATGCATTAGTATCTTTTGAATATTTCAATATCTAGTTTTATGCATCTTGTAAAAGATATATTGCCAATAGTAAATTTGTTTAGAGTTTTAAAGTTATACTTTTTTCAACTTTTCTTTTACGGTCACTCAGTATTTTTGTCTGTGCTCTGTCTTGATAAGCTGTCTTAAATTTATTATAATCGAAGAACCATTTGTGTTAGCGTTCTGAAATTTAAGCACCGATTACAAAGAGTTCCTAAATATTTTTGGCCTTATCTAAGAAAAATGTTTAAAATTTTCCATTAGTTCGTTCAGGTGAGATGTTTAAAAAAGGAATTTTCTTCATTGGCTTTTTGGAATTAGCCAACGTTATAAATTAAACTGCACATGATTCTGTTTATCTGTTGATTGCCGTTTCCTTAATGTAGAATAATTTTTTTACGAGCTCAGTGACCAATATGAACAGCATGTATCTGAAACTGCGCGTTTATTTATCTATAGTTGCTCTCTTTAAATGTGCACCAAAAAAATTAAATAATTTAAAATAAACTGTAATTGAACTAAAGTAAAATAAGTTATGTACTGAAAAACAAAGTTAATAGAGAAAAGGTAATGATTCGTATAGGTGTTCCGTAAAAAGCACTATAATGATACTTAATTAATTTTTGTATATTATTTTGTTATTATGGTAATTAGAGCTGGTTTTAATCAATATAAAACATATTTATATATATAGTACTGAAGGTACTGTAGTAACAGATATTTTGATATTAACACAGAACGGGATAAGTAAGGAGAAAAATGCTTGAGTGTTGTAAATTTTGACTATGATTGATCTGCCTTGAATAACAGTATCATGCCAAATGGTATTAATTACACTTAATCTTTATTTTAATCGGATGATCTTTGAAAAAAGCGTTTTGTGAAGTGTAAATATCAGGGGTGGCCAAGCTCCTTGACAGTCGAGAAATTTTTCAAAATTTGAAATTTTTCGCGAACCGCAATTAAATACGTATTTAAAAGGTATGCAAAAAGGTATTTAAAATTTTTTTTACATAAATTATATTAATTGAAAATATATAAGTAAAAGTGCAAAATATGTGTATTGAATATTAAAAATTAAACGCATTTAATTTACTTCTTTTGATAATTCTTTAAAATTTGTTGAATAATTGGTGATAGCACTTCTCAGTAATTCTTTGAGATGCTGGTTTGTTAACTCCTTGGGGACGGTTGATTCAGAAAAGCATTCGTACAAAATCAGAATCAAGTTGTAATTAAATAAAAAACGGTAATTTAAATGTAGTCGTTGCTAATTTGACAGACTTACTTTGCTTTTACTTTAATTATTGTTAGTTTAACCATATATATATAATCAATATTAATTCAAAGTATTGCTAAATAGTTTTATTTTGAACAAAGTAATGGTGAATTAAATAAATAAAATAATTATAACTGCGCCCACAAATAAACTGCTAAAGAATTACTTTGATTACCAGTTTTATCTTTTTAACCTGATTGATATGGTTTCATGCTGGCACGTATTTGTGACAATCGGCCCGAAAGGGTTAATACTGATCGGTGTTCGGATTTCACGAATTTTAAAGTGGAATAAAATGATTCACATTAGTACGTTGTTCCGAATATTGAAATAATTAGACAAGCAGCCTTTTTTAATTCAGGATACTTCGATTCTGGTACAAATTTCCAAAATTCAGTAATCGACGTCGACTTATATTTTAATTGTAGAGCTTGATCTTCTTGCATCTCTGTTAATTCTAATTTTCCAGATGTTTTTTGTGTCATAATTATATTGGAAATGGAAAACCTTGAATTGAACTACGTTGCACTTAGTCTTTCATATTTGTTCTCTGCAATTTAAAAGACATTTTGAAACACATACGTAACGATAATAATTTTTTGAAATGTAATAGCACGAACATGAAAAGGGAACTCTGGCACATTTATCGAGAGCCACAAATAATCCTTCAAAGAGCCGCATGTGGCTCGCGAGCCACAGGTTGGCCACCCCTGGTATAGATTGCAAAATCTCAGAGAAGCGTAATAAATATAAAAAATTGAAATATCTTAGCTTTGTTAACTGTGTCTGTATCTGCACGGAGAAAAAAAAATTCATCTAAAATTATCGTATTATATGGTATAATTACATTTCTTCTAAAAAAACATAATTTTGGTAAGGAAAACCTAAATATTATAAAAACCTAAGAAAATCTGAGTATTCAAACCAGTCATTTGATAATGGTTCGCTGGAAATTCTGGTTTCTGAAATTATAGTTATTATTATCACACATTTAGTAAAAAATACAAAACAGAACAGTAAATGTAACCGTATAAATGGTATAAGGTATTTGGTAACCGTATAAGGCTCTAAGGTATCATAATAAAATTACAAAACTTTACTACATTTACCGAATTTTATCACATATTAAAAAATTATATTTATTGTTAGTTTTACCAAAATCATTACCAAAAATTTCCGAACCTTTGGTGTTCCTATTGAGCCAAAAAACGTGGTGAATTTTGCCATATTCTGGTAGTTTTGACAATACGTTAGCTCAAAGTGTCTTTCAGTTTTTGGACATAATTTTGAAGTGTTGATCAAAATTCTTTAGACTGTAGTTGAAATTTTCGAATCCAACACCGACTTTGAACTTTGCGCACTTAAAATTTGCACCAAGCGAGTATTAATTGTTAGGATTAATTGCTTTTTGTATCGTTGCTTAATTAATATTCTGATTTACTTGAAAATTAAATTTCTCTTCTAATACTTATCTCTTCTAAAATTATCTTTAGTTTCTATCTACTAAATTAATAACAGAGTAGATAAGTTGATTTATTAAAGTTATTCGCGGTAATTGCACTCTATACAAATACATTTGCTCCTAAATCGAGGTTCACTATCAAAATCAAATTTACGAACATGAGAAAATATTAGGGAAAAAAAAAAAAAACAAAGCATATTATTTTCAAAAGACGCAACTGATCCTGAAACGAAAAGGTATGAAATAAAATAATTGAAAGGAAATAAAAAAAGCAACATTATGAAAAATCAGCGGTTTTCGAAAAACAGTTATAACATCAAATAAACCATCGACTTTTGATCTACGTTTTTCAAAAAAATTAAAAAAAAATTCTGGTAAAACATTTTTAAATAAAATTTGCATAAAATGAACATGATATTTGGAAAATTAACTGAAACTACAATAACTCGATTTGCTAATGGTATACTTTATTTTTCTCTTTTTGGCACAAAACCATAGAAAAATTGTTCTTTTTTTAAATGTTTTTTTAAAATTATATTATTCCGTAATTGTGTACACAAAAAATTGAGAACTATGTTAGAAAATAAAAATTTTATTAGTGATTTTGATAATACGAAATTATTCTCAAATTTTACGAGTAAAAATGTATTGATAGCTTGTAATTCGATTTTCAGTTAAAAAAGTTTTTTTTTATGCTGAATGGTGATGTTGGATATTTCATTTAATTAAAAATTAAATGTATTAAAACATTCTAACCGAATAACATCAACCATATTTATGCCTAAATTTCAAAAACAAAATTTTCCCCATAACTTATTACGGTCTTCAGCACTCTAAGACATTCTTTTTAAATGCTGCCATCTGTTGTCGTTAATCTCTATTGAAAGTTGTGGTTTTAGAATTCAAGAAATATTAAATAATATTTATTTTCTTTCAAACAATTAACTTTAAATTAAAAAATGCTTCGTATTTCAGAAGTAAAAAAATAATTTCTCTAAAATAAATGATAATGCATCTAAAATTATTGTATATTTTGGAAAAGTCATCGATTTCTTTCGCATGTAATTATTTAATAAATAGTTAAAATAGATTTCGAAAACGGAATTTTAAAATATTTTAAATAAATGCATATTTTAATATGTTTGTTCACGACTTAAGAATATTGCTGAATTTTCGGCTCATGTTATGGACAAATTAAATTTGTTTATTCTTAATATGCGATAAGGCTAGAAACAATAATAAAAACTAAAAAAGTAGTAATTTTCTGTGTTTGATTTTTAAATTGGTAAATAGTTACAGCAAATTGTTATTTTCATTTATATATTTAAAGCCATTTATTTGTAATTTGTAAATTTATTAAAATTATTAATTCGTCCCATAAATACTGTATATCAGAATATACGAAATAAATTCGCAGCACTATCTTCATAAATCCAAATTTGCCAGTGACTTCAAAAGCAGTTTGGAAGATATTTTTTTTAATATAAATTCAGCGTGATCTAACATATATGTAGGAAAATTTGCAAATGTAAAGTTCTTATACAAAAAAACTGGGGAAGTAACGAATAGTGATTTGCATTCTTTTGTGGTATTTGAATATGTGATTAATTGATTGAAAACATAATGAAAATTTGTACAAAAACTAGTTACATAATAAAAATTAGCTTAGTTTGAAAATTTTACCTATTGATAAAATTTCTCCGCTTCAGAAGTATTACAATTCATAGCTATTTTAACTTCCTTTTTTTCAATAAAAACAAAATATTGAACTTTGAAACAAGTAATAATAATGTATAATTTCAAGTTTTAAAACAATAATACAAAAATATTGAATTTTGAAACAGTAATAATAATGTTAATTACAGTTTATAAGTATTATATTAAAATACCTTCCAACATTATTTCTTAAAAAGATATTTGTCTCTTTGTGTAAGTGAAAACTAAAATTGGGAGTTCATAATTTTGTAATTCATAACTATGTCACAAAACAAAGAAATTTCAAATAAAATCAGGTCTCATAAACAGAGTTATAGAAAACAATAGTTAATATAGTTTTTACGAAGCAAATAATCACTTGAAAACTTTTACGCAATACTATGAGAAATACTGCTTATCGATATCAATATAGCATTAAAAGAGTTTAAGTTTTTATGCATGAAGTATATACGAAAATATTATAAGTTGATTTCGATTTCTTTAAAGCTGGTAGCAACTAATTATTAAGCATAATACCATGGTTCTTGTTATGATCCCTCAATACAATATTCATAACTTTAATTAGCCATTTTGTCAGCAATGCAATATGAAATATATAAAAAAAAAAAAAAATTAATCAAGGATAAAAAACAAAGAAATGATTTTGACACGGAGAAAAAAACATTTCAAATGAAAAAAATCCCCATAATTCTGGTTAATGAAACCAAAATATGCGGTAATTAAGACAGTCATTTGGTAATTTTTTAGTTCATATGGTAACGATTTATCTGAAATTCTGGTCTTCATAATTATAGTTCTTATTACTGCAAATGTAATTAAAAATACGAGAAAGAAAAGCTAATTTAGCGGAATAAATAGTTTCAGGTATCACGATAAATTTTTTTTTATCACTTATAATCACATATATCACATATAAAACGATATGTTTTTGCTAGTTTTATCAAAATCATTAGAAAAGCGTTTCGGAAAAAAATTATTGCGCTTTTTGGCATTCCCATACTGTAAATCTCAAATATTCTCATAGTTCTGACCACACTTTTTCTCTCAGTGCACAAGTATTTTTTTTATAATTTCAAAGAAATATAAATAGGAATCAAAATAGTATACTGCTTGTTTCTAAAAGCTAGATGGTACTATTGTTTGAGAATGTCCTCTCCATAAAAGTCATCAGCAAAAAAATCTGCAAAAATACGGAGAGAAAAGCGAAACACTTTGCTAAATTATGCAAATTCTTGTTCAAAAACATATAACTGAACGAACAGAGCTACCGAAAATAGCAAGATTTCATTGTTCATTTCTCTGTCATGACTTTATTTCTGATGTTTCTGTATACTATTGTTTATTTCATAAGTAAAATATCACCCAGACTGTGTGGTGGGTAGATTCTTCTCCTGCCACGGCTTTGGCCGAGGTATGAGTTTCTGTGCTAGAAGCTGGGTGTTAAATCGGATTGCACTTTTTCGAATCGTACTTAAATGCCCCTCGATTGTAACAGAGTTTACATACTAACAAGTACAGAGCTTACAAAGTTTTACTTAAAAATTTTCGGTTAAATTATTGAGACACTTGGGAACATTTTTATGAATTTTTACATACAATTTCAGTTTTTAATGCGTTGTAATATCACAGAAGATTCTTGAGAAATGATTTCAAGCAGACTCTTGTACACTTTTACTGATTTATTTTTGTAGCTCAACAATTTTGAATCAAATGGTTAAGTCAACACTAAGAAAAAAATGTGGTCAAAATTACCAGAATATGGTAAAATTTACCATCTTCTGGCACTATGAGAGCACCAAAAATCTTGGTAATTTTTACCGAAGTGTTTTAGTAATGATTTTGATAAAATGAACAATAACATATGGTCTTATAATAGGCGATAAAGTTTGGAAAATGTGGTAAAATTTGAAAATTTTATCTTGATACACTTGAGCCTAGCTTCAGTTAATTTTCAGTTTTGCATTTTTCACTAAATGTGTGGTAGTTGGAAGTGTAATTTTGAAAAATGAAATTTCTAGTAAACCGTTATCTTATGAAAGGGAAAAATGCCAAATGAATTGATAAATGAAGGGAAAAAGGAAAAATGAAATGAAAAATGCCAAACCAAATGATTACCGTATATAATGGTTTTATTAGCCAGAATTCTGCTTTTTTTTTAATTCACTCAACATATGAAAGTTTAAATGTTTTCCATAATATATTTTTAGTATGCATATGGTTGACGCCTTAGCAAATTTAAATCACGTCATTGACGACAACCCATTCGTTTATTCATCAGTTCGTGGTTAGATTCTATTGTGAATCAATCAAATGTGTTTTTTTTTAAATGAACCAGTCTTCAAATCTTTCGTCAAATTTCGGAATTTGAATTGGAAGTTTTAAGAAACTATACTGCTCCGATTTACGACAAATACCAACAAGGATAAAAAAGAACCAATTTTGACGAACTTCGTCGTTCGTCAAAATTGGTATTTTTTTTTAATATTTGACAAATAACATGACATACGACATATGGGTTATGACAAATAACAGCTTATTTCATAATTAGAAGCTAGTATAACAATATATCCCTAGTGGATGTGTCAACAATTATACGGTCCCAAGGAACCGAAACTTTACTATAGAAGTATATTTTCACTCACAAAAAGAGAAACTAATGGTAATCAAAAGTTATATTCGAATTATTCACAATAGGATCTAACCATGAACTGAAAAGTAGGCGAAAGAGTGGACGGAAATGGCGTAACTTAAATTCGCCAAAGAGTTATATTTTATAATGCAAAACTGGTGATATTTCTGAAAACGTAGCTAGACATCATTCGAATGAAATTTTGAGTTTTGAAGTAATCTTTGAAAACTTGGTACCCGAGCCATTAATATTAATGAGAGATGAAAGTTGACATGATTTCGTAGAGTAGGAATACCTAATTTATTTGCGCACTCTCAAATTTATTAAAATTTAATTTATATTCGAAACTTTCATGTCAGTAATTCAAAAGATAGAGTTAATATATGTTCAAAGAATTTCTGATAAGCTCTCGCTTTATTTGAAATATTTGATTCAAGAAATATTAATGCTTAAAGACAAATGTCCTCGAATACTAAAATGAGCTTAAGGAAATTGTGTGTCTTCAGACAATCAAAAAGAAACACTTTAAAATTAGTTTTAAAATTTTGAGTGTAACACTAAGCACTGCCGCACCCTCTGCAGTGCATTAAAATCTTATATACTCAATAACTTTTCACCGGTAATGATAAGATTTAGACGTAATAAGGGGTCATTTCCTGATTTGTGTTGCTCTATTAAGATATAATAATTAATTAGTTCAGAAGATAAATTAACTTATAAAATCTGACATAAAAATGTTTTTTTAGAAATAAAGATACATTTTTTTTAAAAAATGGATTTGCATTTTACAAAAGTGAAGTTAAAAATTAAATACATAAACTAAATAAAAATTATGTTTTCAACTTTCAAAAATCTGAGCATGGTGTGCTTTTTTAATTAAATCAATAGGAGGAAAGATATTTATGAATTAAATGGATTGTTTTTACAATTAGGAAATTTTTCACTGAGAAAATGTTTTTTCTTTAATTTTTAAAGAAATGCCTATTGCCATTTTTTATAATTATTTGGAAACATTTTCTTAAAAGACAAAATACGGTTTTAGCATACCCGACTCATTACACTGAAAAAAAATCTGGTAGAACTACTGTACTGCATGATAATGATGTATCTTGTAAAAATAAACCGTAATTTTGGTGAATAGAACTAAGTTACATATGTTATTTAAACCATAATCTTGTAATCTTCCTATTTATATGGTAACGGTTAAATAGAATTTTTAGTTTTCATAATTATAGTTCATATTACCTAACATTCAGCAAACAATTCAAAACTGAAAAGAAATTTAACCGAATAAATGGGTGAAGTAGTCATGATAAAATTACCAATTTACTAATTTTTATCACATTCAATAAGAACATATTTTATTGTTAATTTTACTGAAATCATTACCAAAGTGCTTCAGTAAAATTTACCGAGCTTTTTGACGTCCCATAAGACAAGAAGCACAGCGAAATTTACCACATTCTGGTAGTTTTAACCATACTTTTTTTGTAAAAGGGGAAACTTCAACAATTACATAGTAACTGTTGAACTTTTTGATACGCAGGCTAAGAGTTGAAGGAGTTATCAAGTCTGTAACTTTCAAATGTGTACAAAGAGAGTCTTATATTATCAACAACACAAGCATTTAATGTTACATCATTAATTTTATTAACTATTTTAAAGTCAATTTAAAATACGTCGATCCATTTCAAAACATCTTTTATACAAGGTGTTTCGTGATCCCTATTCTTAACATACACTTTTAAAATTTTTCTCGAAATCGAATTAAAAAAGCATACGCAATAATCATTAATCATAAATTAATAATTAATGTAGAAAAAAACGTCCAAAAATGACGAGTTAGTATCGAGACATATAGGATTAAAGATGTCACATTTTTTATTGCGGGATTAATTTTAAAGATGTGTATGTGCGGGATAGCCTGGTCGGTAGGGCGCTGGGCCCATGTCCGAGAGTTCGTGGGTTTGAACCCCGCTGGCCGAAGACTCTCCGTGTAGTAAAGTGACTCATGCACGTTAAATCTGTCGAGTCGCAGAAGTCCTCCATGTTCCCATAACAAATCAATACCTCTGGGGGTACTGGATTGGAGATCGATCGTTCTCTGATTCAGGTCAAAATTACGATCTGCGGATGAATGGATGTATGAATGGGTCCGTCTAATAAACAGGTGTGACGTATAATGTGGCGAAGTCGAATTCTTGGTCACAGGTGGCGCCACTGAAAAACAAGAATCGCACACTGTGCCTTAAATTTGCTCGGTTTTACCAAGCAGGCTTGCCCGTGTGGAAAGTGGCATTAGAACCAACCAACCAGATTTAAAGATGCTTCTGATAATCATTTCCCCCCACTTCTAACATTTAAACGGATTGAGGTTTTTAATTTCACCCTTTTCGTTAATGATTTGTCCACAAAATAATTTAATCTTTTCATGCTTTTAATATTAATTTGTGCTCCATAATGTATATAATTTCTGACAGATTTTATTAATTCTTATTAAAGGTGTTCTTTAGGGAACAATCTGTAAATTATATTATCCATGTGTTGGATGCGTTCATTTATAAAAATAAGACTTTTTGAGATGATCGCTTTAGAATTTCTCTTCAGAGCTTGTTTATTTTAAACGATTTCTGTAACAAGAAGAAATTAGATCAAATTAAATTTCAATCCAAAATGAGTTTTAATCGTATAAAATGTTAATCTGGAATGAGATTCAATCAGAATGAATTCAAACCGGGAGTGAAATTTAATCAGCTTAAGTTTCAATCTGAAATGGGATTTAATCACGTGACATTTTAACCAGCAATAATAATGAATTAATTTATATTTTAAATGCGAGTGAGATATAATCACACGAAATTTTAATTTGGAATGTAATTTAATCGTTCAAGATTTTAATACATTTTTAATCTGGTTAAACTAATTTAGTTTAAATACAAATTTAATCTAGATATTTTATTGCAATTTTAACCTAATTAAATAGATTTTTAATCTTCAATACAATAGTAATTTTTATAAATTTTTTATAGCTAATATTTTTCTTTCTGTATATTGCAGACATTTTGAGAGGTGAATTTAATTAATGTGTTAAAATTTTGAAGCGTTTGAAATTTTGGGTACTCTGACAGATTCGTATTTTACTTTGGTCACATGAAATATTTACTGAGTTATGTCGATAAAGCTTTCATTATCACAACGAAATATGACCATTTCACAGATGAGAATAAAAACGTTTCTTGTCGATTTTGTTTCTTTGATACACTTTAAGCTTTGAACTAAAATGAAAAAAAAATGCTTATTCAATTCTAAAACTGCATTTACTAAATCTTTAAATAAACATGCGTAAGATAGTAAAATAAGTATGTATTAAATTTCAAAGCTATAATGCTATAAATGTATTAAATTTTAAACCTATAATACTATAAATGTACTCAATTTTAAAGCTAAAACTGTTGTTGAAGATTTTTGAGAATAATGTTTGTGTATTATTGTGTACATATGTTAAAAAATGCATGAAATTTAATTGAATTTGCATTTAATTGTATGTATAATTATATAAATTTTTTATATTTTGAAGGAATGTATTTAAGTATATATAGGGCAAAATTTTGCAGCATTAAACTCAGTTTTTGTTTAACTCACATTAGCAAATTAATTCTTTTATTGCCATCAATCGGTTAGAGTCATATTGGCGCTGTGGATAGAGCACTCGCTTCCCACTGAGGTGGCCTGGGTTCAAATCCCAGCTATGGCTGGTCGATACGAATTCCGCATCCGGATTGCACCGACCAGGGAAATATATATATTTTTTACATTTCCATATGCCACATTAAAACTAATATTAATACGTTTCTATTGAAATAAATACCTAAGAATAATATGTTAAAGCACGTCTAGAGTCGTGGTGGCACAGGGGATAGAGCACTCACTTTCCAATTAGGTGAACTGGGTTCGAATCCCGGCAATGGCTGATTGATTCGAATTCCACACCCGGCTTCCACCGACCACAATGCTAACGCAAAAATATCTTCCGTGGTAGACGGATCATGGGTAAGAGTCCCCTTGCCGTCAGACTAACCATGTGAGGTTTTCGTGGTTTCCTCTCCATGTAACGCAAATGCGGGTTAGTTCCATTAAAAAAGTCTTCCACAAAAGCAGATTTCTCCCACTACTTGAGTTCCCTTGTCTTTTGGATTGGGTTCAAAATTACAAGGCTACGGTTATGAACTCAATTATTGGGTTGGCTGTTCAACGCTTGTTCAAAAATAGAATAAAATCGGTTAATGTTATCAATCGGTTAATGCTGCCAATCGGTTTATGTTATCAAAATCACTGGACCCTACTGTGTTCCGAAGTTATTTTCAATTATTTAAATTTCTGTAATATCTGGGTGTAATTTGATTTAGCAATCTCTTTTGTTACAGAGTTTAAACACAATTGCATTAATTATGAGAAAATCTTGTAAGTCGGCGTAAAAGTTGCTTTGCAATGACAGCTCTTAATATATTAGAGAATGTTTAGATAAAAAAAATGGCGTAAGAAAATATGCGCTCGAGTGATCGCAAATTAATGCTTTGGGGAACACTGGAAATTCAGAATGAGAAAATTCTTTAAAAAACCCATTATTTGGCATTTAAAATATTAAAAAAATGCTCATTTTAGTAAGTTATATGCAACAAACAGTGTAAAAATCGTAGTTTTCCTTACAGAGTTATAAGAGTATGAATTTATAAAGGTCATCAATACGTAGTTTATGTTGACAAAGTTGCTTTTTCTTGTAATGGAATTTTTCAATGTTCTCACACTTGTAAAAAGTTCCTTACGCATGAACTAAACCGTGCTAAAAACGGAGTTTTCCTTACAGAGTTATAAGAGTATGAATTTATAAAGGTCATCAATACGTAGTCTATGTTGACAAAGTTGCTTTTCTCGTAATGGAATTTTTCAATGTTCTCACACTTGAAAAAAGTTCCTTACACATGAATTAAACCGTGTTAAAAACGGAGTTTTCCTTACAAAGTTATAAGAGTATGAATTTATAAAGGTCATCAATACGTAGTTTATGTTGACAAAGTTGCTTTTTCTTGTAATGGAATTTTTCAATGTTCTCACACTTGCAAAAAGTTCCTTACGCATGAATTAAACCGTGCTAAAAACGGAGTTTTCCTTACAGTGTTATTAGAGCATGAATTTATAAAGGTCATCAAAACGTAGTTTTTGTGGACAAAGTTGCTTTTTCTCGTAATGGAATTTTTCAATATTCTCACAACTTCGAAAAGTTCCTTGCGCACCAATTCTTGTTTTATTCTTATAAAGCGTTTTTCAGGTACTCTTCGATCTGTCTTATTTCATTTTGAATGCTGTTGTTAATTTAATACCTTAATTAAATATTTCATAATTAAATAAGCATAATTGAAGTGTTCTTATCAAAGTTTTATCAATTTTGAATGAAAAAATAAGAATTTAATGCTTAGGTACGTTATATTTTTATACGGTTACCATAACCACTTAAACTTATTTAAATATCTATAAACAACGTTTTTATTTTTCTTAAAAATTTAATTTAAAATACTAAAATTCGGCCCCAAGGCACTTTTATTTATCAGCAATTAAAAACCATACTTTCAGCTATAATTTTATAACCAATCATAATTTTTTTCTAAACCATTGCGCGAAGATTCTATTTATACTACCAATATTCAGTTAATATTTGTAAATGATCGATTAAAAATTGCACATTTTTCTTTTCAATGTCCATTGTCCCTTTTACCGAATAGAGAAAGAAAGAAAAGGAAAGATCTGATCAATATCTGACGAAGCATTATCACGATTGATACGATTTTTAAATAATGAAGTATTTATCCATTGGGACACGGAGATGCTGTTTTCTCCCCGTTAGGTATCACAAAATTTACTTGATTTAAAAAAAAAACTGGTTTTTGAAGATATTAATTCCTCCTATATTTTAACTTACATCAATAATGCTTCGTTGGAATTTGATAACGCTTTTTCCCTTTACACTAAAATAATAATTTTTAACTATCTATGCAATATAGGTCTTATTCATACATAAAATGATATATTAAAGTTGGCCTTTATAAAACATCGTGCTAATTAATTTTTTGCAAATAAAAAGAGCATAACATTGAAGTATGTTAAAATCACGGATGGAGAAAAAATGAAATTCTGAGAAAGAAAAACCAGAGAAAATTTTAATTTCTTCGCAATGGAATAAATAAATATTTTCTTTTAAAGAAAATTTATCTTTGTTAGTAAGGTTTTTTCATTTGGTGTTAAAACCTCTTTAGTCTGTTAACAAAATTCAATGCTGTAAGCAATAAAAAATATTCATCTTAAGAAATCAGATCTTCAAGCAGTTTAATTAAATTGACCGGAAAATGAAATTGTTTTGAGAGATTGGAAAGAAAGCCCTTAGAGATTTATTAATTGTAAGATAAGTATTAATTGAGTTCTCTCAGACCAATAATTTGAAATGTTTTGCTAAGAAAATGAATAATAAAAAGATTTTTTAAAAAATCTTTCTTCGTAAAGTGCTTCTTTTCCCCCTCAAAAATGAGTTTCTCAGAATGAATTAGGAATTAAATACTTTCTCATTAATATCAAGAGCACAGTATCATATAATATATGCTTATTTTACTCACATCTCCTCTAAAAAAAACAAATTTTTTAAAAGAATTTTGCCAAATTCTTCACCATTTCTAATTAATATTTCATTGAAATGCATTTTAGTTACAATCGTCAAAAATCTCAGTCAATTTTTTTAAAAATCTGAAAAATGTAAGGGTATTTCTTTAAGAGTGAATTATTTTAGAATTAATTAAAACATTTCAATAAGCTTCTCGTATGTTGATTTTTAAACTTTTCATAGATCTGAAAATAAGTTTCTTTTCAGAAATGTCAAATAAGAATGACAAGCGAAGAGCCTTAATTTTTAAATTGTATTTTATAGCATTTAATTAAATTCCGGAGTTGGGGCTTAATCGGGATAAAATTTTCAAATTTACAAATGAAAGGAGCATAGAATACTAACACGCGCAAAAAACTTTACGATAGAAACTTGTACACTCTTTCTTTGCTATTTTGTATTAACGGATAATTTGTGTTTGCGTGATAATAAAGAAAATAAAAAGAGTATGGTTTGCAAAAGATTAATTAAAAAACTGAGGTATGAAAACTATATCCTAGCAGCATTATTTATCTTAATAGTGTTGAACTGAAGCATAGTTTATGTTTGTGAATTTTGACTCTAAATGGTTATCTTGAACTGTTTAAGCCAAAAGAATTGTATAGGTTGCCGAAAAATTGCCGATGCTGTATTTCAAAGTTTTTTATTTTAATTTGACTGATATAATTTTAAAATTTATAACAGGAAAACGGTTAAGTTCTAAAATGATTCTTGCACAAAACTCCTGTGCAAGAGCATGATTTTTTTCTTCTCATAAATTAGCTGTTTTAGTTCAAATACTTTTCGATAGATGGCGCTGCAAATGATAAACTTGTAAATCCAAGAAAAACAAACAAAAATCAAATTGATAACTTTAGAAATATTTCAGTGACTGAAAACCACATTGAAATAAATGTTCTCTCGCATTCCGTATTTAGAGGACGTAATTTGTATAACATCGAAGCTTAACGCGGTTCATCTGCCATCTATCAGAAGATTTTTGAGTTAAAATATGGAATTCTGAAAGGAAATTTCATGCGAATTCTTCGTATTATTTCTTCCTAAACATAACAGTTTTTCTGTCAGTAATATTTTAGACATCATGTTTTAAATAATTATTTTTTCAGTTTATCATGATTTGCAGAAGCTATTACTCAAATACTTAGTTATAAAACAAATTAGTGTAGCTATGGCATGAGATAAATTGGTTTATAAAAAGAATAGGACTAGTTGGTTTAAATTACAAAAGCGTTATTAAGTAATAATTAATTTTGCTCTTAATTATATTCATACAGGCAGTTTCTATGTAAGTATGTTTGCTAAAAAAATTATGCGATCAATATAAAATAAGATTTCTTGTTCATATATTTTATGCATATATTTATTTGAATAATGAAGACAATAATGTTAAAAATGAGATCAATTCTCGAATCAGCAATTTTTTCGATTCATAAAATAAATTTGCATACGTCCCTACCTGCTGTTTGCTAAACTCGATGATTGAATCACATATAAAAATTTCATTTAAAAGAATTATCTAATCTTATGTTAAGATGCTGGACACGTTTAAAAATGTTTTACATAAATTGATTGTTTTTCATCATTAAAATCAGATTATAAAATATAAGAAAATTAGCATTTTAAATTTAGTTAATTCTTCACAAAACTGCATTTTTTATGCATTTAACGTAAAGATTCGGAAAAACCACCGGACAGAATAAAATAAAACTTAACACACATAATTGTTTTACTTAAATCTTTTACTTGAAATAGTAATATTTAATCTTATATTGAAAATTTATTATTTTACTCTGATTTAAAGTGTGAAAAAAAAATTATCGTACCATTGGAATGAGAATAAAAAAATACAATAATTATTAAAAATCACACTGAGAGAAAATTATGGTTCAAAACTGTTTACTGTGCATCTGATTCAATGGGAACACCAAATAGCTCGTAAATTTTTACTGAAGCATTTTGATAATGATTTTGGTAAAATTAGCTATAAAATATGGCTCTATAATATGTGATAAAATTTGGTAGTTTTATCATGATACCTGACATGGCAGAAAACCATTTATTCGGTTTTAGTTTATTTTTCAGTTTTGTATATTTTACTGAATACGGAGTAATAATAAATATAATTTGAAAAACATGAATTTCTAGTAAACCGTTACCATATGAATGGAAAAATTGCCAAATGACTGGTTTAAATACCATATATTTTGGTTTTTTAATACCAGAAATATGTTTTTTATTAACTGAAAAACCTTTACGTTACTGGACGGTAATTTTACCAGAACTTTTTATTCATTCATTATAATAGTATTTCCGAATATTACGTTTTTGATTTGTGTTGGCTTAAGAATTTTATATTAGTCAGTTTTCCAGTGATCAGATGCTTTAGAATTAAAACTTTCAAATAAAATTTCTAAAAAAGTTAGCTATATATTTGAATTTAAGAAATAATAATTTTTATTTCAAGTTGTGTCTTATAGAGGGGCGAGTAATCAAAAGTATAGACTTAGATTTTTATGTTTTAAATTATTCCGAAAAACGATTATTTTTCATAAAATAGAAATTTTTTATTGTGTTATTTCGACTTAAAATTATATTTAAATTTTAGAATTTAAATTAAAAATTGATTCTATAGTCGTTAGAAAAATATTTTTCATTAAAATTGGATAATCAAGCCACGCTTGCTTACTTCATGTTTAAAAATTCATTTACATTAGAAAAATGTTACAAAAATTTTTACATTACATTTCAGATTTCAATAATGTGTTCCAAATTATGTAATTTCCTTCATTTCACGATTAAGTTTTTAAAAAATGAGACATTTTAATCAAGATGATTAAATATTAATAGAGATTAAAGTGAAAAACCCATTCAAATAAATCAAATCTAGCATATTAACTGGATATAGCTCCGATTTCTTTTGTAAAAGTAAACCGACATGAAATAATTTCTCAGCAAAAACAAAATCTGAAGCAGCTTAACAACTGCAGAATTGTTTTTAGAGAAAATCTTTTTTAAATTATCTGTTTAATGCTTCATAATGAAGGAAATTTTCTTTAACTATAAATAGTATTATTGCTGCACTATTAATTAATTTAAAATACGAATTATTCAAAATGGTATGAAAAATTGCTTCGGGCATAATGGACTAATATAAGTGATTTGTCATTTTTAAAAGGAAAATTATGTTAAAACTGTTCTGTTCCCCTATTAATAATGCAAGTTTTAATTGCAGTTTTCAATCACATGCATTATTTCTTATGATAAGGATTTATTACTTTTTAAATATGAAATGCTTTCAAATGTTTTTGCTTAGATTTAGAGTTAAGGCAAATTATTAACAAGTTTTAATAAGTCTCATTACCGTTTCATCTTAAAATATGTACTGACGATATAACAACCACAGCAGTCTGTCCATTCAATTGACTGTAAAGGTTATGGTAAAGAACATTTCTTTACCTTTATTGCTTAGGAGCCATTTACAATTAATATTGGTAAGAAACCATGAATACAAAGCTATAGGTTTTATTAACCGTTTACAACTAGCATGGTTTCAAAACCGTAAAAAAGAAATTAAACTGGACATTGGAGCTAGGCTTTTCATAAGTTAATGTGTATTGAAGTTAGGTTGGGGTTGAGTTGTGTTTGATCAAATAAACCGTGGAATGTGGTTTAATTAGTTTATCTGATTGTTTCATCTATAGTAAGAGAAGGGGAATATTATACTTTTTTTTGTATTAAGCAGCTTCATGATGCTGCCATCTATGTGTGAATGAAAGTATAATATTCTAATAGTCCAGGGTCACAAATTGAGGTGTGCAATAGGCTGGAAACTCTTCATGTGTTGAAAGGAATAAAGGAAACATTGTGATGTTAATGTTGGGATTCGATCCCCCGTTCTGTCGGTCATGAGAGTGATATATTGGCCCTCTTGGCTTTAATATGCACCCAGCTTCAAGGGACTTTATTGCATTATTAAAAACATTAAAAATATTATTTTTAAAAACAGTATCAAGTGCTTTGAAGTTAGTTCTTGCTTATTAAGATTGATTTATCAGAGATTGAACTTATGCAAACAAAATTGTATACAAGAAATAACGATTAAAATTTGTTAATACTTCATAAAATTCAGCTTTCAGTTCGCTGATGAATTATGATGCATTGAATTCCTTCAACAAATGGGCATTTTAAAATACTATTTTTTACATAATTTTACTGGTGATCTGAGATTGAACTCTTTCCTGGAATTAAAGGATGTTTTGATTTAATGTTTTGAAAGGTTAACAAATGTGGAGGGTTAACAAATGTGGAAGATAAATAAATGTGGAAGGGTTATAAACATGGCGGGGTGATGGATGTTGAGGGGTAATAAATGTAGAAGAGTAAAAAATGTGATTGGATAATAAATGTGGCTGGATAATAAATGTGGCGAGGTAATAAATATGGCTTATTCTTAAATAAATATGTATTAAATTTTTATTAAGAATAAGAGGAAACACAATTAATGTTCTTGATTTATAAGTATGTTTTTTATTTCAGGAAATTTTGTTAAGCATCATATATACACTGGTGGACAAAATTAAGAGATGGAAAGCATTTTCGCACATTCATTCTTAGNGCCAAATCCCCTGACCTGAATCCTATTGAACATGCTTGGGATGCTCTTGGGAGAGCTATTGCGATGCGCCAACCTCCCCCAGAACCATTCTGGAGTTAAAAATTGCTCTGGTGGAGGAATGGGAGGATCTTCCACCAGTCCTCCTTAACTCCTTTATTAACAGCATGCATACTCGTTGTGCATGCTGTCTGGGGTGACCATATACTAGAGGCAACACACACTGTACAAGCCTCACTTTAATTGTCATCTTTAAGTTCAGACTACATTGGATTTATTGGCAATAGGTATTGCCAGTGAATGGCACTTTCATTTTTGTTTTTCATACTTTATTATCGTGGAATAAGCTATATCCATACCAAATTTCATTTATTTATATTCAGTATTTTTTGAGATATTTGGGAAAATGTCTTCCATCTCTTAATTTTGTCCACCAGTGTACTTAGACTCTTATGTATTTAAATTAAATATTAAACTTACATGAGGTAATAAATGATTCTACGTACGAAATAATTATATGATTTGTAATGAAATTTTTCAATTAACTTTTTTGTTCATTGCAAGGTTTTTCAATTTTAAACTATTTTTAGTCATACTTTAGTCATAACATACTTTATTATCGTGGAATAAGCTATATCCATACCAAATTTCATTTATTTATATTCAGTATTTTTTGAGATATTTGGGAAAATGTCTTCCATCTCTTAATTTTGTCCTCCAGTGTACTTAGACTCTTAAGTATTTAAATTAAATATTAAACTTACATGAGGTAATAAATGATTCTACGTACGAAATAATTATATGTTTTGTAATGAAATTTTTCAATTAACTTTGTTGTTCATTGCAAGGTTTTTCAATTTTAAACTATTTTTAGTCATTAAAAACATACTAAAATCATAATTTAGCTGAATGTTATCAGCATAACACCTAGGTTTGTTTTCAAAAAATGCCTTTTTAACCACATTTTTTGAGCGGAAGTGCTAATTAATTCAGTAACAGAGTTAAAATAAGTCAGTTAATAATCTATGTAAGAATTATCTATTTGAATGCTTGAATTTTAAAATAAACAAGGGATGTCTTACAAATAAAAAATTAGTATTCTTGAGAGAAAACCACTTTCCTGAAATTGAATATTTTAATTCAGTGTCTTTTCATTTTTCTTCTTCTAAATCTTATTAAAAATTGTTTTGAATCTTATTAAAAATTAAAAATATCCGGAAAATGCTATAGTTTTTCGAAATCATATATAGTCTAAGTTATTTAGTAAAAAAAAAAGAAGCATATTTCGTTAATTTTGATAATTTTTTGATTTGAGATATGAGATCACGTGATTTGTGGCGAAATGGGAGCTCTCAAATATATAACGAAAATGTTTCCTTAACTCGAAACCTCATCGCATTGTGTAACTCGAATGACAAAACTGGGATGAAGACTTAACGATCGAATATAAAGTGACAAAATAAGTCCATCGGCTTTTATGGTGGTCAAGGGGTGGGCCTCGCACCAAGAAGATTCTTCGAATCCCGCTCCGGGCGTAGGTCTGATTTATTTCTCTGTTCTATTTATTTTTCTTGTGCTATTAAGGTGACATTAACCCAGCTTATATAGTGCCAGAGAAAGGGTGATGGTTAGAAAAGTTTAATACATTAGACGCTACAAGGTTTATTTATTTATTTTATTATTGAGAGAAGGAAGAAATATTTCTTCATTATTGACGAAGTTCGCTTCCTCAAAAAGGTGGCGATAGTAATTTTGTCACTTTGGTGAAATGTTCGCACGGAGTATATGCCAAGAAACGGTTCCGTCAAAGAAGCAGAAAATTTCGTGAAACTTAAGTATACAATTTTTATAGTGATCAAATATAATTTAGATTGCAATAATTATGAAAAACAAAAATATCACAATGTTAAAACATATGTACAGTATAGAGAGTTACATATTATATTTTAAGACTGAAACTGGAATATTATTATAAATATACATTTCTAACATTTTTGCATAAAGTAATATTTTGTAATGAATGTACATCTTGTAGTACAATTTTGAGGTAAGTTAAAAATCATAATCTATATTATATAAAACGCTAAAACGTACGCATGTATCAATAAAACAGATGATATTTCTTTTCACGCGTTGGCAACAGTTTTCATTTTTAATTGATAGGATTCGGCGCGCAAGAGCACGTAGTGAGCATCATATGTCTAATCGGGTGAATTCTCACCGAATTATCAAAAAAATTCTCACAAAATTATCTTCATGGAAGCCGATGCTTTACATCCGGCGATCAGTACTATTTCATATTGCTTTACAACACATGGTTTTAGTCCTCTGGTGGGAAAGACTTTAAAACAAAACTTACAACAGTTACTTTTCTCAACAACTGAAATTTAGAATAGTGTGATTAAGAAAAATATGTGAACTGTTTTCAATTTCAAATTAATATTGAAATGCACAGGTTTAGAATTTTCTACAGTGAAAAGTTTTCGGAACTTCAGTGTTCAAAAAAGTATACAAAAGCTAGACGTTAAGAACGTATCCAATGAGCGAGCAAAGCGAGCATCGGATTGCGAAGCAATCCGAAATGAACTGCGAAAGCAGTTCCGGGGTTGGCGAGCGCCAGCGAGCAGGGGGCGAAGCCTCCTAGTATAATCGAATTTCTTACGAGTGGATAGAACTGTTTGAAAATTTTCGAACTTAAGTGATCCATTGCTCTTATTGTATAATTGAAATTTTTGTAAAAAACCATTTCAAGCGCCAAAACCTGCTTCATCGGTGAAAGAAATTTAAAGGATTATTCGAAACACCTTCAAGTTGCATCTGGTAAACAAACTGGTTTTAGTTACTTCTTTGTTTGCTTTTTCTTGTCCTACAATGCTTAAATATTTAACTAAAAATCGATAATTCATACAAACGAGTACTTTTAACAATCAAAAAAATCTTTCCTTCAAATTGTAAAAAAGAATTCAATTAAAAAATTGAGAAGTTCAAAATTTCAAAATTTAGCATATGTTATAGAAAAATTAAATTAAATTTAAAACAAATCCCCATATGTACTATGGTATGCCTAAATTGATGAAAGGATCATATTAATTTAATTAGTGAAAAGAAGCAAAATATATTTATAAAATATTACGTTAGCTCTCTGGTAAGTTTCATGAAAAACTATTTTTTAAAATTATTTTAATAATCTTTAAACAAAATGTGAATTATTTTAATGGAGTTTTCGTGTAATTTATTCGAGTAGAATTGAAAATAAAATTAGTTGATAACTGTATATTTGTTTAAGTGCAGTTTTAGCAACAAACAAATAGGACATACACTACGCAAAACTCAAAATAAAACTTGTAATTTTTTGTACTCAGGGTGATGATATAAATAGTGTTGTAAACATTGTCTTATGCAAAAGCAAAGTGAGAAAACTCATTCTAGTACATTGGAATTCAGATGAGTCGCTGGGTAAAAAAAATCATCAATAGTAATTTATAGTGATACTATATACTGCATCTGACGCAAAAAAGAAAGCTTCCTTTGTTTCTTTAGCCTCCATGCAACTAGTTACTAGGATAGAAATAGAGCATTAATAGTTATTTATGATGGTGTTATAAACTACGTATGACGTAAAAACAAAAAGAAAGTTCACTAGTGGGGAGCTATAAAGGTGGAAAGAAAACATAAGCAGTTAGAGATGTTCTTTACAAATAAAGTTACAGTTAATTTTAAGATCTTAAGTAGTTAAACGATAATCTTTATAAAACAATGTTATTATTACTATTTTTTATGTTATAATGTCTGTCTTATCAGCAGATTTTTATTGGTTATAGCTCAACTGATAATTGATCATACAATTAGTGCATTTTTAAGAGTCAGTTTTTATTCATAGCATTTAGGTATTTATATTCACGAAAAAAGAAAACCAAGTAAATTAATTTTGTTCTAAAACATCCTTTTTCAATAATAAGTAAACTTTGAAGAAAAAATTCCATTTTTTTACTGTACTATAAGTTTACACAACACTTATTAAATTAGGAGTTACATTATTTGGTTCTAAGTAGTCTTCTTTCTAGCTTTGGTTCTAATCTAGCTCGAAAGGTTAGGGAACAATTGTTCGAAAGTAATTGATTAATGCATACTCGTTTCAGATGCTAATTCAATTGAGCAAACAAATTGACCTCAATTGAAAGAAGTGGTTTCGAGAACACTTCAAGGGAAACTTCAGCTCTAAATTATTGATAAATGTGAGAGCTTTTTTTTCATTGTTAGTTTATTTTATTTTGTAATGTAATATAAATTTGTTTCCATTCATACTTATAATATGACAATTTATGCTATTTTTGTTAATTTCAAGTTTAATTTATGCTATTTTGCGCAGGATGTTAATATGAGATATTACTGATGAAGTTTCGTTACAAAAGCAACATAATTTTTTAAGCATACTTTTTCGCACTGGGGAACAAATTTTACTGTTGCATTTATACAAATGCTTGATTTTAGTTAAATCGGGTGAGGGGATTTCAAATCTGAAATTAGTTTTGTTTCTAAAGCTGCATATTTTCTAGAAATGTCATTTTTAGTCTATTTTTTGTCGAAATTTACATGTTTAAAGGCGTTATATGTAACAGCGGAGCACTTAAATGATGCGACAAACTTCGGAGTGAAAAGGGAAGATCAACAGGATTGAAATTGCGCAGGATCCCAAACCTGGAACAGTCGTTGTACGCTGCTAGGGACGCTTCCACCATTATGAGTTTCTCAGAAGCGCACAAAGAAACAGGGATCAGAATAGGGTACTGCTCCTAGCGAGTTTCAATAAAATTTAAATCCTGATGATGTCACTTCTTTAGAAGTGAGTCGCAACATTTAGGTGATTACCTGTTATATATGACTCGCTTAAACTTGTACTTTTATACAAAAAATTGACTTCAGATGTAATTCAGATGAGAAAAATCTCATATTCTCAACTGAATTTCATCATATTCAAATCTCTCAGCTTGAATAAAATTTCATGCAACAGAAAAAAAAAATGTTTCTCTCCAGCGTAATCTTTTCTAAAATGATAGGAATAGTTTGTACATCCTCTGAAATTTCCCGGAAAAAATGGGGAAGTAATAATTTAATTGTTATTTTATCACATTTAAACAGTCAATAAAGCCATAAATAAGATGGTATTCAAGGTGTTTACTGTGAGGAAAATTGTTTATTAACTGCTGTCACCTAATACGGTTAAATAGCGTGAATTTTATCCAGCCAACTACCTAATGACGCAACTTAATTTCTTGCAGCTTTGTACATATCATAGCCGAGAGGGCTAATCTGTCGGTCGACGGAACGGGGGTTCGAGTCCTAGCGTAGGCACCAACAAACACCTAGCATTGACTTCAATAAAGGAAGAGTTTTCCGTGTTCTGCACTCTCCAATGTCTATTACTGAACGAAAAGCCTGACCTCCAATGTCCACTTAAATTTCTTTTTTTCTATGGTTTTCAAACCAGGCATGTTTAGTTTAGTTTTGTATTCATGATTTCATAACCATACTGGTTGTTAACTGTTTCAAAACCGTAAAGGTAAAAAATATTCTTTACCGTGAACTTTAATTAACAGACTGCTGCCGGTTATTTTACTATACTTTTTAGATTGAAAATTCTAACAGTATAGGCTAGTCACTATCTTCGAAAAAAGTTCTCATCAGATATTAGCCAAACTAAGCTCACCGGACAAAAAATTAGTCACCCCAGTGCGCAAGCACCGATGAATCGTTAGGTTTCGTCAGATGGGGCAGTGATCAAGTGACGTGCCCAAATGCGTGCGCGCTGCTTCAACGCGATCACAGGCAAGTAGCAATCGGTGAGATATTTTTGTTTGAAGCTGAAATTGTGTGTAAATATGGATAAGTGTATGGGTGAGTGGCAAAATGGAGCAATTGTTTTAGACCGTGCCCATGGTCATACGGTGAATGAAGTTACTGGATTTGTTGGTGTTTCAAAGCGGACTGTTCAACGTGTCTACAAGCAGTGGTGTAATACACGTGGTCACGAAAGATGACGTCAGAATTGTGGTCAGTAAAAGAGCCTGTATGAGAGGGACCGGAGACGTGTTTCACGACTTGTCAATCAAAATCGCTTCCAAAACCGACAGGAATTGCTTCAATTAGTAAATGAAGGTCCATCCCAACATGTTAGTGTAAGAACATTGAGATGGGAGCTGCATGCAATAAACAATTGGAGTCGAATATCTCGTAAGAGGCCATTGCTCACACAGGCGCATAAAGTTGTGCGACTTCAGTGGGCCACAAATCAACGAACGTGGACTGTTGCTGGCTGCCGGAATATAATATGGTCTGACGAATCACGTTTTTGGTTTTTTTTCTTCTAAAGACGCACGTCATCGAGTGCAACGAAGAGCAGATGAAACATTTCATCCTGACTGTGTGCAAGGTCAGGTTCAAGCCGAAGGAGGGTCTGTCCTGTTTTGAGGGCGTTTTGCTTAGTATAGATTACGTAACCCTCACTGAGGTGGTCACTAACATGAACTAACATGTTTATTTGAACATTCTGGATGATTATATGTTGCCTATCAGTTAACATCCTCAAGAAAAGTGTGTTGTCGATACCCCTATTTTTCAGGATGACAACAGCAAAGTTCTGTGGGCTGGAAGAATATGTGACTGGTTTTATGAAAGCTCAGACACTCAATTACATATCGACTGGCCTGCAAAATTACCTGACTTCAACCCAATTGAAAATTTGTGTGTCATGTTGAATTAACGGGTAAAACGCTGAAATCATCATTCTCGTAATTTGGTTGATTTGCGCGATCAAATCCTCAGCGAGTAGCTTAAACTGGATTCGACGTACCAGCAAAACCTTGTGGACTCACTTTCTAACTGAATACAGGCGGTTATCGAATCCAGAGGTGGTGTTACATGTTATTAAATGAGAATTTTCATGATTTCTCTAGGGGTGACTAATTTTTTGTCCGGTGTGCTTATATCAGTAAAAAATGTTCCCTATTGTTTCAAAATTTTTTTTATAAATAACAAAATGCTTTTTTAAAATTATGTTTGATATATAGAATTTTTTTGATGTTTTAATTTTTATTTTGAACGGGAATTTCACGTTTGATGGTTTTATTGTTTGCATAATAATAATAAAATTCTGTGTTTGAAAAGAAATATAAAGGTTTAAAAGTATAAAAATGGGTTAAGAATATTAAGAGCATTCATAAATTTACAACAAAAATTATAACATTCATACAGTTTTTGAAACTTATCTAAAGAAGGCAGGAATGGAAATTTTTTTAAAAAAACTACCGTGTAATTAAGAAAACTTATTGTATTGCGTCACAAACAAGTAAAACAGTTAGTAACAAATTAAGAATTAACAATCTTTGCAGTTTTCAATGAATTATTTGTGCAAGGAATTGAACTGAAGGTATTTCTTTATTTCTTTGCAATATTTAAGTTTTAAATAACTGAATTAGATTCGTAGTGAAAGGAATCTTTTGTTGTTAGAATATAAATTGAATTTCTTCGATAATGAATCGAATTTTGTTAAAACTTTGTTTATTAGGGTTATTTTTTTATTAAGGTTCAACTGAATTGTTCAGAAATTAAATAACTTTAAAAATATCATGCAATGTAGGACTTTTCAAATTGAAATTTGAATTAATTGAAAAGAGAAGACAGAATAGCATTCTGATAAAAAAAAATATGTTCTACACTACCAGAATATGGTAATATATATATATATATATATATATATAGTCTTCTTAATCCAAAAAAAAATATCACCAGTTTAAAATTGCTAGTCAAAATAAAAAGAAAACTTTGAAAANTATATATATATATGTATATAATTAAACTTTATATAAATATGATACTTTATATATTTACGTGATATCATCATGATACCTTTGAGCATGGAATATGAACTATTTGTTCGATTAAATTTACTTATGTATTTTATTAAGTAATTAATGTCTGTAATTTTATTATGTAATTAATTCATCTGTCACAGATAAACCATGTTTTAACATAAAATTTAAAAAATAATATTTTTGGACTAGGAAGTTATTTTGCAGATGTAAACTTAACATGATGCGAAGAAAAGTAATCATTGATTTCATTATTTTAGAGCGAAAAGCATTAGTCTTGAGGAGGAATGCTTGACATTTTATCCTCAAAATTTGCAATCATGAAACAATGAAGAGATGAAATTTCGGAAACATAACAACACTTAGAAAAAAAGTATGGTCGAAACTTCCAGAATATGGTAAAAATTTATTGTGTTTCTGGCTCTATGGAAGCATCAAGAGATTGGTTAAATTTTAGAAGAGCATAGTTAATGATTTTCATGAATAATACAGTCTTATTACAGCTTACGATAAAATACAGTGTTAAAATTTGGAAAATGTGGTAAAATGTGGTAATTTTATCATGATGCCTAAGAGCATGGTAGGAAAATCCTTTAAGCGATAAAATTCACTTTTCTGTTTTGAATGCTTTACTGAATGTGTTGTATTACAAACAATCATTTTCAAAGTCAGAATTTCCTGTAAATCGTTTCCTTATAAACGAAAAAAATATTCAATGAATTGTTTAAATGCAGTATATTTTGTCTGTCCAGAACTGTCATTACTTTACACTACTAATTACCATGCATTAAGGTAATTTTACCAGAATTTATTTTTGTCTGTGCAATCTTCAAATATTGCAATTCTATAATATTTTAAGCTATTAAGAAAGATATGTTTATACTTGGATCGTGAAATCAATATTTCTAATAATAATGTCGTAATAATTTTTGGCAATATTTGTATGGTGTAAAATTTAACCATCTTTAATTTTAAGTTGCACTTGCTTCTAATAATTAAAGAAAAATTAACTTGCCATATTATGTGATTCAATAGGAAGGCATATTTAAATTGCAGCATATTTTAAAGGTCAAAATGTAGAATTTTTTTTTTTAATTTTAATTTTAAAGTGTGACAAATTTTTTAACAATGTAATCTTATAATTGTTTTCACAAAAAGGAAATATTTTTCTCTAAAATCGGTGATATGTGATTATTATATTAGATATATTGATTGTTTTTATTGTTTTGGAAAAAAATGCATAAAAAAATAGTATCTTCATCGATTCAAAAATTTTAAGCAATTAAAGGTTTTATAATTGAAGTTGTATTGTATTTAAATATCCTGGTTATTTTATAAAAAGTTGTATAGTTTTTAAGATTAAATTATATTTCATAATAAGAAATCATACGATATTCGTGACAATAGCTTTGAATCGATTCTCAAATTAAAAATATAACAGTCTAGGATTCAAGATTAACTTTGGCAAAAGTAGGTAATTCGTTGGTAATTAGGCTGAACAATTCTTTGCCATGCAAAAGATTTTTTGAAGAGAAATAATACTTCAAATTGTTAGTCTAACATCTGCTACCATTAAAATGTATATCAGTCGAGGGAAAATAGATGCAATGAATTAAAATATATGCAAAATGAAACTTTCGAAGTATGTTTTCTAAAGTACGTCATATGAGAATAACAAATTACTTTAACATTGAAACGATAATATTAAAATATATAGAAATAAAGTGAATGTACATCACAAAAGCATATACACATTTAAAGTAGTATAATGGTAAAGTAATACGTTTGAATTGCAATTTTTAAGAAAGGTCTAATTAGATATTTTTTCAATCAAATTATTCTATCAACTATAGGTCATTTTTACAGCAAATTGATATTTTTTTACGTTCTTAATGCAGAATTTTTGTGTTTAACAATTAACAGTTTTAAATTAAGTTGCTTTTGTTATTATAAATGCATAGGTTAATCGTTTTTAAATCAATTAATTGTTCAATAGTTCCGCCGAAAATTATCTATTAGCTGATGGAAGAAAATTTGCTATTAACTAGTATTCTAAATATAATTTCTTTGTAGCAGATATTTCTTCTTTTTAAAATGCGCCATTGGTTACTTGCTTAAATTTTAGGCTGAGTGTTTAATTTGTATTCTCTTTTTATGATTCAAAAGTATATTCATCCGAAAATATGCTGTGAATGCTTTTAAAAATTGCATATTAGAAGACATAATATGAAAGATTTCTAACTTCGTATGGACAAAAAAAAAAAAAAAANTCACAAAAAAAAAAAAAAAAAAATCTGGTAAAAATACGGTACTGTATGGTAATGACGCTTCTGGTGAAAAAGCTTATAATTTTGGCAGATTAAGCCAAAATATGACGTATTTAAACCATCAATTCAGTAATTTTTCCTCTCATATGGTAGCGGTTTACCGGAAACTCTGGTTTTCAAACATTATAGTTCTCATTACCACACATTTAATGAAAAATACAAGGTATCTCTAAGATATAATTGATAGATAAATATTTATAAATATTAAAAAACCATATTTTGTTGGCAATTTTACCAAAATCATTACGAAAGCGAGTCAGTAAAAATATTTTATTTTATTTTACAGTCACCGCTGAGCAGCTGACTCAATTTTGGGTAATAACTACTAATGTTCAACTCCGCAGAATTATAATTTTGAACCCAATCCAAAAGACAAGGAGCTCTTGGATCAAGTATTGAGAGAAATTTGCCTTCGTGGATGACTTTTTGATGAAGCTAACACGCTTACACGGTGATGAAAACCACGAAAATCTCCCTCGGTTAGCCTGATGGCAAGAGGGTTCTAATCTAGTATTCGGCTACCACTGAGAATATTTTACGTCAGCATTGTGATCGGTATGAGCCGGTTGCAGAATTCGTATTGAACAGCCATCTCAGGGATTGTTAAAAATTATTGAGATTTCTGGTGTTTCCATAAAGTCATGAACATGGTAAATATTATCATATTCAGGTAGTTTTGACCATACTTTTTTTTCTTAGCTCATGTTTCATTTAATTGTTTTTACATTTTGATGTATCGCCAAAATGGTTCTCTTTTTCTTACTACTACTACTACTACTACTACTACTACTACTACTACTACTACTACTACTACTATTACCACTACCACTACTACTACCACTAATACTACTACTACCACCACCACTACTACTACTACTACCACCACCACTACTACTACTACTACTAATGATAATAATAATAAGCGTTTCTCTTTTACTTAGCCTTTCGCATTCAAATAAGTTCGCTGAAGAAAATGTGTGAGGAATCATAACGAATTTTAATGAAATAAATACATTTAGCAACGATCTAACGGTTTCGAATTTCGTTCTAATATTTAAGGCAGATATAGAGGGGATCTTTAAAAATATATTTTTTTACTCTGCACTCAAATAAAGTTCGTGATATAAAAAGATTACCAATTATATTAATGAATTTTATTTATTGAGAAAAGTATTAAAGAAGATAATTTAGTTTGTAATCGTTGAAAATCTGTTAGACGCATTTTTGCATGACAAAGATTAAATAACAATAATCCTAATACCGATAAATAAGAAGTTAATTAACATTTATAAATTTCGGAAGTTATTTGGATGGGTTTTAAGATAATCTTATTATCTTATCTTTTTCTGATGAACTTAATTGGAACGAATATATTTACATTGATAAAAATATTGTTTTTGGTCAAGTAACAAAAGATTTATTTAGCTTGCAAAATAAAGTTAAATAGATAGATAATAATTAAGGAATATAAAATTTTAACAAGTATTTTTATAAACAGAAACCCCTTTAAAAATGTGTTAAAAGTTCCTTTTAAGCACATTTTATGATACGAAATTACAATAGTAAAGAGGGATTAGTTGTAAAGCAATGAATTAATTTGTCTAAATTCAAGACTATTATTTTAATTTGAAGGAAAGATAAAAAGGCATGGAATTAGATCCTAGAAGCAATTAAATTTACTACTTGGTTGCTGGAATTGTATAAACTAAAGTACTCCGGCAACTACATTGTTTCAGATTAAATTAATCCCTGATTCGATTACACGCAATTAATAAAATTCCTTAGAAAATTCTAGAAATAATGAAGAATTGTTAATCAAGATAAATTTGAATACCTAAATTGATAAATTGATTCAGAAATCTCTCAGAAACTGCGCCTCTTAATAAAATTTACTGAAAATCTTTTAATGGTTTAACGGAATAACGAAAATTTCATTAATCGGTGCATTTATTTGATTTTACTGAAATTAATGGATATGTTAAAATGATAAGAGTATGCTTTAGTGTTAACAATTGAGAATTCAGAGCTTAAACTGATATTAATAAATTTAGAAACTCTTCCGTTTTAAGGTCGGTTAAGTGCAAGGTAATATTACACGGATTTAACAACTGAAAAATAGATAAGTTAACGTTCGGCATAGCAATAAAAATGCAAATTACATAATAAAATTGTAAATCTTTTCACATTTAGAAAGTACTGACTCTTAGGGGGCCGGTACTTTTTTGCCATAGAATCCATTTTAACCGGAACAAGAACGGAAATGGAACAAAGAACTGATTACGGTAATTTTCTTTCAGTAATAATTACCGTAAAATCACTGAATCACTCGAGACAAATAAATATCGGTACTCAGAGTTCCGGTACTTTTTACGGAACACTGAGAATTTTATAACAGGATTCAATCATTATTAAAATAAAAAAAATACGTAATGTTGTAAGAAAAAATTGGAAAAATAATGGTCTAGAATAATAAATGAACCAATTTATTTGTTACAAAATATTTCTTTTAATCTTAAACATTTTATACATTTCTTGAAAGTAAATATTTATTTCAAGAAATGCTGGAAAATTAATATTTGTGTTTATCACAAATTGTGCTAAAGCACAAATAAAATATTTGTGCTTTAGTTAAGTGTTTAAATTTAAGTTAGCTAAACTAAAAAAAAGGCAAGTACATCGAAGACAATTTCAATCGCAATTAGATTAGAAAAATTAATTACGTATGAACCTTTTTTTTCCATTAAATTATCGTTATAAGCAAGGAATCACTAAAAACTCATCTTTTTTGTATCGTATTAATCACTACAACTCTTCTTTTAAAAAGTAGTGTATTACACTACAAACAAGAAAAAAATACACAAAGAAAAAGTATGATTAAAACTACCAGAATACGGTTGAATAGTATACCGTATTTCTGGCTGAATGGGAGCAACAGAAAGTTCGGTAATTTTTACTAAAGCGATTTGTTAATGATTTTGGCAAAATTAACAATGTAATATAGTTTTGCAATATGTGATGAAATTTGGTAAATGTGGTAAAATTTAGTCATTTTATCATGATACATTACATCACGGCATAAAAAACATATACGCTGTTAAATTTACTTTTCAGTTGCGTATTTTTAACTTAATGTGTGGTAGTATGAACTATAGTTTTGAAAACCAAAATTTCTTGTTAACCGTTATATTTGAACGGTAAATCTACCAAGAACGGTAAATCTACTAAGTATATATTTGGTTTTTATTTCCCGAATTACGGTTTTTTTAGCAGAATTTTTTTTACTATTCCTTACGGTAATTTTACTAGAACTTTTTTTCTTCCTGTTTAGACTGCAGTTCAGTATAGACTTTCAATTCTTGTAATGCAATAATTCCGACCATTGATCCTGACTGATGATGAATTATATTCAAGTAAATTCTACTTATAAAGTTCTCCTCAACTAGTTTTTCAAAACTGAAGGTGAATTTTTTTTGTGTTCGCCTCAGTATTTTTAGAAGGAGATGACAAATAGTCAAATTACAAGAATACGAACATAAAAAGATATTGCCTTAAATCAATTAATTCGATAAAATCAATTAATTTGATAAATCAATCATGTGCATCAATCAATCTGTGCATTAATCATAACAAAACATCAATAAAACTTAAATGTATTGCAGATTTGATTTAATGCCATTAGTGTTCTATGTATAGCATGTGTTGGAAATTGTAATATATTGGAAGTTGCGATAAGATGGTAATTCATTGGAAATGGGGTAATTAAATAATAATAAATATTTGTATTTAAACCATTTATGAATCAGCTTTTCTCAACGGCTTTTAAAATTAAACTAGTTTAATATTAATTTGTTTGGTTAACAAAATTGTTTTTGTAAATGGAAAAAAATATTTTCAGACATTTCAAGTGTCACTGTGAAAGAGGAATTAAAGCTTCTTATGTGACACTTCATTTAATTAAAAAATCGCCATCAAAATGTAAATTAATATTCAAAATAATTTTTATTTTCAAATTTGTGAAGGAAGTTCATGTTTTCTTCACAGCTGATCTTCCAAAAATTTTCAAAAAAGTCTCAGAAACTTTTTATGTTGTCTATAAATAGAAAAATTATACATTTTTCTGCAATCACTTTTAAAATATTTCTGATATATTTGAAATATTTCTCAAAAATCTCAAAAATATTAAAGAGATAGAATACTGGACATTTTTTAAAAAACTTATTAAAAAAAATTTTAAAAATAGCACTCTAAAATATTTCAAAAATCACATTCCTGAAAATAGCATCTCAGAAATATTTCAAAAATAATATCTCAAAAATATTTCAAAAATAAAAATCAAGAAATGATCAATTGTCAACAAAAAAGTTTAAGTAGGTATAATTCAAAAAACTATTTAGAATATTTGTAAGACTATCAACTGAGACTTTTTTGTACTTCCTAAACTTTTTTGAATATTTCCTAATGGTTTTACTAAGCTTTTTTATTAAATGATAATTTGATTTTTACAAAAAATAAAGTCGTTGACAGATATTTTTTTATAGTAGATGATTAATCATTAATTAAATTGAGATAAAAAATAGTGTTCTGTCTTGGAAAATAATGAATTGTAAAGCAAAATAAATGGAGTAGTTAGTTAAGGATATCATTTTCGAGGGTAGATAACTAGCTTTTTCAAGATAATGCGATTAAGATAACATATCATTGTCCCAAAAGGGAAGAAACTCTCGTAGGGATGAAATTAAATGATCCCATGAAATTGTTGAGAGAAGTTGGCTTTTAATGATAATTACTTAATGAAACTCATGATGATTCTGCGTGAAGGAATATTTAGTTTCATTTAATTTTTATAATTTACTCTTCAACCATAAAATCACGGAAATTCGTAATCTCGTTTATATAAGGTTTATTGGAAAATGCTTTAAAAATTTAAAATCATTTAAAATTAATTTGTAATATTTTGATATTTTGAAGCGATTATTTAACGAAAAAAACTTATGTCATGTGGTGTAGAAATAAAATACAACCAAAACAAGGATATTTTTATAGGACATTACTATGATATAAATANTGTTGCACCAATGTAAGAAGAATAAATTAGAGAGAATCTCAGGAAGCCATGACCCCTTCTTGCTTTGTTCGTTCCGTAGAGGGCCCGGTGGATGTATCTTAGAGAGAGAGAGAGAGAGAGAGAGAGAGATGTTCTGCTGGTACGGAAGTAGTGCTCTGGTTTCTCTGGAGGGTAAACAAAAATCCTTACAATACCAAGACATATTCGGGGATCAACTGCATCCTGTAAAGCCACATTTTTGTTCCGAATGGGAGATACATCATGGACAATAATGCCGGAAGTGTTCAAATATGATTCAATGAATATTGATTTCACTTTACAACTTTCCTCCCAAACACTAGTCTTCGGTCTAATTCGAAATGTTTGAGACATGCTTGAAAGGTACATTAGCCATATAACTACTCTTCCATTTACTTACAGAATCTTAAAGCTTATAGTCAATGCTTGGTATTTTCTGGACAAAAATGAAGCTTGTAGAATTGATGCTCTCACGGATATAGACTACAATCCGTGTAAAAAGATGACCAAAAATTATATATCTAAGGTTTTTCATTCATTGGCTTGTGTGTTTATGTTCTTCAACCAATTATACATTACACTGAGAAAAAAATTCTGGTTAAATTACCGTACTCTTTGCACGGTAATGACATTTCTGATACAAAACCCCCATAATTCTGGCAATAAAACAGAAATCAGAGATATTTAAACCTCTTTTGGCAATTTATCCGTTAGTATGTAAATGTTTACTGAAAATTCTGCTTCTCAAAATTGTAGTTCTTATAGCACACATTTCTAAAAATACAAAACTGAAAAGTAAATTTAACCGAACAAATGGTTTTTTCACTGTGTTTTAAAACATCAAGTAAAATGTTACCTAAGTTACTACCAAAAAGCATGGTAATAAAATAATATTTTATAGTTAATTTTATCAAAAGTCATTAACAAAACTTTTCGGTAAAAAACTACCGTGCTCTTTGCGCTCAAATAGAGATAGAAACATGGTAGATATTACCATATTCTGGTAGTTTTGTCCATACTTTCTTCAGTATACTATAGTTTTAGATTCATAATCAAGAATTTTCTTCAATATCAAAAAGAAAAAAAAATAATTTTGAGTTTCGACACTAAGAAGGTTTCTGCTAATAAAACCGAAACTATAGTAAGTAAATTTTTTGTGCTATTATTTGTGTTTTAATTACAATGGCTATAATTATCAGGCGAACTGATCTTTCTTGAACTTCGATGCACGTTATTATAATTCAACTTGATATTCAGCAGTGCAAAGAAATTTTATTAAAGTTGTACCATCTTTGCACGCAATTATTGATCAAAGAATCGGTATTATGATTCATAGTTAAACTGTAAGGCTGCAGCAATTAAATATTGAACTGTAAGGCAGCAGTAACTTTGCACAAGATTATTGATCAAAGTGTTGATATTATGATACAATGAATCAATGTTGAACTGTAAGGCTTCAGCAACTTTTCACAATATTATTGATCAAAATGTTGCTATTATGATTAAATATTGAATTGTTAGGCTGCAACAGTTTTGCTCAATATTATTTTTAAAAGTGTTATATTATGATTCAATATTGAATCTGATTTTCTAAGAGTGTTAATAATGAATCAAAACAATTATTTCAATTATATACCTGTAAATTGCAATTTCATAATCTTCTATACTGAATAATTCACTCCAAAACTTGTTTTTTTTTGAAGTTCTAAGCTATTTCTTAAGAATAAAAGTAAGCAGTTGATTTCCCTTTAAAGATATAAAAAATTCTGAAACATTCGGATCTGAGATGAGTAAAATTTACCATGTAATTTTACGTTTTCTTTCAGAAATTACGCAAAAAACTTTTTTTTTTAAATTTTAGAATAAGAAAGTCTTAAACTACTTGAATACTTAGAATTCTTGAATACTTAGTTTGATATCTGATATTTTCTGACGCTCTGAAATATTTTTAAGGATAAAAATAAATAAATTATCCCTTTTTAAAGATAATATTTAATTGCTAAACAATCAGATCTGAGATGAGTAAAATTTATTATGTAATTTTCTGTATTCGAACAGAAGTTACTTAAGTATAGTTTTGTTTAATATTAGAATAAGAAATTCTTAAAATACTTGAAAACTTATTTCGATATCTGCGAGAACTAACTCTTGAAACAAAGACGCTAGAGTCGACATCTCCTCTGGATTGGCTTCGAGATATGGAGCTATTGAGCAAACTTATAAATATTTGTTTGCCTGAAGGGACATTTTTGTTTACGAAAAGTAGTACTTTGTCGGACAATTTAGAAAAGTATGGATGCTGCAGAAGTAGATATATAAAAATGCTTAGATAAGCAAAGATACAAACTAATAAAATATAGCACATACATTTTGTATGTGCGATTTTGTATTACATAGCACATACATATATATACATATAGCACATACAATGATTGCTATAAATAAAAACAGATTTAAATAGTTACAGAAGCAAAAAAATATTTACGGCTGTCTTGGTTACTTTAGGAAAATAATGCTTTGGTATAAATTTCAAGTTTATAAAACACGCAATAGATTGAAGAGGGAAGAAGAACTAAGGTTTTAAAATGAATTATTTATTTTGTGTGATGTAAATTTATGGCATAGCAAACCGATAGGGAATGCTGAATATCTTTTTGCAACGTCATTTTTTATTGATGCAGTCTTCCTCAACCAAGGAGAATAAAAAACGAATCAAAATACTTAAAATTGCCTTTTTTTATTTAAATAAGATTAATTTAATTTTAATGCTTCATAATAGTGTAATTCAGATAATGTACAGACGCATTGACCATTAAATTAGAAAACTGCGAAAGTTTTTAACAAATGCTAGCTAAAGGCGAAGTATTCAAAATCTGTTTATGACATGATCTGCTCATGACATGTTATCTGTTTTTGACAAAATCTGTTTATTACATGTTATAGTTTAAACCATAGCAGAATGCTTGTAGTATAAATACGGCGCTGCGGGTGAATTTTAGGATAAACATTGTAGAATGGAATTAATGTCCGATCCTCCACCACTTGAAAAAGACCTTATTTTTACCACTGTTAGCAGTAGCCACACGATTGTGAAAACGCCAGAACTCACTGGGTTTTCAAAAGCAGCCATATAAATGATTTTTAAGAGTTAGTAACAGAACCCAAGGTCATAGTCTATAAGACGTTACTGTGGTTTGGTCGCAATGAACTAAGACCATGGTTAGTGTCCTTTTCGACGAATTGTATGGCAGAAAGGAACTTTACTGCACCTTAGCTGAGAAAAATCTTGAAACAAGGTTTTTCCAAACCAATTACGACACGAACCATGCGTAGAAAATAACAGATTTTTGGAATACGTAGTCGGTGAGAAGAAACCTCCCGTTTCTGCCACAGATTTCGGAATTCATTAGAAGTGGTGTCAAGAAAAATGACACCGGACCACCTGAATATTAAAAATGGATTAAAAGAACGAATGTTGCACCAATGTAAGAAGAATAAATTAGAGAGAATCTCAGGAAGCCATGACCCCTTCTTGCTTTGTTCGTTCCGTAGAGGGCCCGGTGGATGTATCTTAGAGAGAGAGAGAGATGTTCTGCTGGTACGGAAGTAGTGCTCTGGTTTCTCTGGAGGGTAAACAAAAATCCTTCCAATACCAAGACATATTCGGGGATCAACTGCATCCTGTAAAGCTACATTTTTGTTCCGAATGGGAGATGCATCATGGACAATAATGCCAGAAGTGTTTAAATATGATTCAATGAATATTGATTTCACTTTACAACTTTCCTCCCAAACACTAGTCTTCGGTCTAATTCGAAATGTTTGAGACATGCTTGAAAGGTACATTAGCCATCAAACTACTCTTCCATTTACTTACAGAATCTTAAAGCTTATAGTCAATGCTTGGTATTTTCTGGACAAAAATGAAGCTTGTAGAATTGATGCTCTCACGGATATAGACTACAATCCGTGTAAAAAGATGACCAAAAATTATATATCTAAGGTTTTTCATTCATTGGCTTGTGTGTTTATGTTCTTCAACCAATTATACATTACACTGAGAAAAAAATTCTGGTTAAATTACCGTACTCTTTGCACGGTAATGACATTTCTGATACAAAACCCCCATAGTTCTGGCAATAAAACAGAAATCAGAGATATTTAAACCTCTTTTGGCAATTTATCCGTTAGTATGTAAATGTTTACTGAAAATTCTGCTTTTCAAAATTTTACTTCTTATTACACACATTTCTAAAAATACAAAACTGAAAAGTAAATTTAGCCGAGCAAGTGGATTTTACACTGTGTTTTAAAACATCAAGTTAAATGTTACCAAAGTTACTACCAAAAAGCATGGTAATAAAATAATATTACATAGTTAATTTTATCAAAAATCATTAATAAGACTTTTCAGTAAAAAACTACAGTGCTCTTCAGTGCTCAAATAGAGACAGAAATATGGTAGATATTACTATATTCTGGTAGTTTTGACCATACTTTTTTCAGTATACTATAGTTTCAGTTTCATAATCAAGAATTTTCTTGAATATCAAAAAGAAAAAAAATTATTTTGAGTTTCGACACTAAAAAAGGTTTTTGCTAATAAAACCGAAACTATAGTAAGTAAATTTTTTGTGCTATTATTTGTGTTTTAATTACAATGGCTATAATTATCAGGCGAACTGATCTTTCTTGAACTTCGATGCACGTTATTATAATTCAACTTGATATTCAGCAGTGCAAAGAAATTTTATTAAAGTTGTACCATCTTTGCACGCAATTATTGATCAAAGAATCGGTATTATGATTCATAGTTAAACTGTAAGGCTGCAGCAATTAAATATTGAACTGTAAGGCAGCAGTAACTTTGCACAAGATTATTGATCAAAGTGTTGATATTATGATACAATGAATCAATGTTGAACTGTAAGGCTTCAGCAACTTTTCACAATATTATTGATCAAAATGTTGCTATTATGATTAAATATTGAATTGTTAGGCTGCAACAGTTTTGCACAATATTATTTTTAAAAGTGTCATATTATGATTCAATATTGAATCTGATTTTCTAAGAGTGTTAATAATGAATCAAAACAATTATTTCAATTATATACCTGCAAATTGCAATTTCATAATCTTCTATACTGAATAATTCACTCCAAAACTTGTTTTTTTTTGAAGTTCTAAGCTATTTCTTAAGAATAAAAGTAAGCAGTTGATTTCCCTTTAAAGATATAAAAAATTCTGAAACATTCGGATCTGAGATGAGTAAAATTTACCATGTAATTTTACGTTTTCTTTCAGAAATTACGCAAAAAACTTTTTTTTTTAAATTTTAGAATAAGAAAGTCTTAAACTACTTGAATACTTAGAATTCTTGAATACTTAGTTTGATATCTGATATTTTCTGACGCTCTGAAATATTTTTAAGGATAAAAATAAATAAATTATCCCTTTTTAAAGATAATATTTAATTGCTAAACAATCAGATCTGAGATGAGTAAAATTTATTATGTAATTTTCTGTATTCGAACAGAAGTTACTTAAGTATAGTTTTGTTTAATATTAGAATAAGAAATTCTTAAAATACTTGAAAACTTATTTCGATATCTGCGAGAACTAACTCTTGAAACAAAGACGCTAGAGTCGACATCTCCTCTGGATTGGCTTCGAGATATGGAGCTATTGAGCAAACTTATAAATATTTGTTTGCCTGAAGGGACATTTTTGTTTACGAAAAGTAGTACTTTGTCGGACAATTTAGAAAAGTATGGATGCTGCAGAAGTAGATATATAAAAATGCTTAGATAAGCAAAGATACAAACTAATAAAACTTGGAATGAGCGTTTTTTTTTGTCAATCAATATAAAAATATTTTGTTAAAAGCAATGTTATTTTCAGTTTTTGAATTTTATTTTTTAACGCAAACATGAAATTTTAAAATATTACTTTCGATATTTTCTATATTTATAAAGATGCTTTTTGATTCATTTTTCTATGGAATGGGGCTAATGTGTCTTGACAACGACTATTTGCTTATACCATTCTTGTTTCTCTACCATTTAGTTTTTTATTTTTATTTTATTCATGTTTTTCATGTTAATTTGTGTGTATTTAGGGTAATAATTTCTGCTGCATTTGCGCGATTAATACTCTTTTTATGTTTTTATGCTTCTTTCTCCTAGATACAAATTTTCCCCTGTTGCTTATGCACGCGGTTATTTGTTAAAGAGATATTTTTCTTCCAAATTTTGTATATTTTNAAGTTTGTCTTGGTTGAAAGTTCTCTATATATAAACCTTCACTTTTTATTTTTAAAAATAATGTAACAAAAGCGCTAAAAATAATTTGCATAACAGATTATTTAAATAAAAAACATAGTTGAAAGCTTTTTATATTTTTTTAAGAAAGTTGTTTTTATTCTGGAAATAGACTAGAAATATAATTTTCTAGAATTACTTATTCTAGAAATATAATTTTTATTGACTATTCTGGAAATAGTATAAGCACTATAGGAACTGGTGTGGACAAGTTGTGAAATTAATCATTTACTTTATTTTTAATTATAAAAAGTGATGAAAATCTCAAATCGAGTTGATCAAAAAACTTTGTAGGAAATTTACTTTTCCATAATTATGTGTGTTCTCATGCAAATTGCATTTGAAAATGTAAAATAGTTCTGTAAATTTTAAAAACATTTAGAAAAAGTATGAGTAATACATAGCAAAATTATTCCAGCCGCCCACATTAACCCCATATCTGAACCAGTCGCTCTCTCCATTCTATCAATTCGCAATATTTTTAATAATCAAGACTAATCTAAGACATTTTGTATATAATAGAGAGCGTAATTATACTTTGTATTAGTCAATTTAGTCAACAATTAAAAATAATGTGAATCTGATATTAAGAGAAAAATAGATATTTTATGTTTAACTAAGTTACGAAGTGTAAAGATTTTTTTTGTCCAACCATAAAATTAGAAAAGTTAAAATATTACTTTCCAACCAATCAATTTTAATTGCTGCATGTTGAGAGAATGTTTTTAAAGAGTTATAATGGTGGCAGATTTGTAATTAGTCATTTAAATTAAGATATTTCAGAATTGTGAAAAAATGGATTTTATTTGGAAACTGAAAATTAGAATATCTTAATTACTTGTCTAACTGATTGCATTTTATAATAATGGCAAATGGTAATTCTTTACGTTCTTTTTAGTAACAAATTATCAAATTATGGCTTTGAAACGCTGATACCACACAGAGAAAAAAATTCTGGCAAAATTACCTTACTGAATGCTAATGACATTTCTAGAAAAGAAATTCATAATCTTTCTTAATACATGTAATTCTTAATATATTCCAAAATACATATTACTTAAACCATTCATATGATAATTTTTCTGCTCATGCGTTAACGATTTACTGGAAATTCAGATTTTTAAGGCAATAGTTCTTATTACCACACATTTAGTTAAGAATACAGAGTTAAGAATTAAATTTAACTGAAATGGCTTTTATGCCAAGCATCGTGATAAGATTACCTAATTTCATTCCATATTGTGAAATTTTATTTTAATGCTAACTTAACTCAAACTACTTCAGAAACGCTTTGGTAAAAATTACCGAGCTTTTTGGTGTTCTCGTAGAGACAGAAACTTGGTAAGTTTTACCATATTCTGGAAGTTTTGATCTACTTTTTTTTTGTCAGTGTTGTTTCAGTCAGGAATGTGAAAAAGGATAAGAACGAGTCGCATTTATGACATGCATTCGTAAATTTAAAGCAAATAATAATCGGGAGTTTTCATGACACAAATCATTAAATTTGTTCAGTATTTCAGTTACCTAAAGAAAGCAATTAGGAGTAACAAAATTAATTTTAAAAACTGTCCCGTCTTTGAAAGAGCCCAATATATCAATCCACAAACTAATTTCTTTAAATTTTTCCTTTTCATGTTTCCTAATTATCTGTAATGAAACCTAAAAAAATAAGTGATATTGAAAATAAATGCCATTTCATTTTCTTAATGTTTTTTACCAATAATAGTAAAAAAATACATTTTAACGACTCGAAAAAAATTCTAACGGATGAGAAAATAAATTTACCGAAAAGATGTATTTTCCAATTAAACTAATTGCTGTCTCACANCAATCCACAAACTAATTTCTTTAAATGTTTCCTTTTCATGTTTCCTAATTATCTGTAATGAAACCTAAAAAAGTAAGTGATATTGAAAATAAATGCCATTTCATTTTCTTAATGTTTTTTACCAATAATGGTAAAAAATACATTTTAACGACTCGAAAAAAATTCTAACGGATGAGAAAATAAATTTACCGAAAAGATGTATTTTCCAATTAAACTAATTGCTGTCTCACAAGAATGTTTTCTTTTGTACTGGTTTTGTATTGTTATTAATTTTAAGTTAACGGTTTATGATTCAAATTTTATTTTTTAATTAAAAATAATTGGTAAGGGTAGATTCAAAATTATATTCGTATTACTCTTTAAGCAATAAATACGTTATTTCTGCATCATTACAGGTTTTATTTGAAAGGATAAGTTAATGTTTGAAAATAATGATGCAATAAAAAAAACTTAAACTTTGGCAATTATGGTTATAAATTATTGAGAGAAGTTCTAGTTATTGAGAGAAGTAATGATTAAACCGAGGAACAATTTTTTTTCATCTTCAGTTGCATGAGATTTTTAAAACAGATCTTATATACTCTCTTAATCACTAATTTTGATTTGCAATCGACTTCTCTCTCCAAGTCACAGTTTTTTAATGACATTTAAGATCTATTTATTTGCCGAAATGTACACGTTTTAAAACGATATATATAACAGGGATAGCATAAATATTACGACAAACTTCTAGTGAAGTTATTGCACATCATCAGGATCAAAATTGCATAGAAGCCCATGCTGTAAATGTCGTTATAAGCTGCTAGGAGAGCTTCCTTATTGTGAACTGTTTCTTCATACGCTTCTGAACAGGTAATAATAGGGAAGCGCCCTTGGTTGCATATGACGATATTTCCCGTGTTCCTATGCAATTTTAATTCTGATGATGTGCACTAACTCCCCTAGAAGTTTGTCACTACTTTTACATAATCCCCAGTTACATATATCTTTTTTAAACTTGCATATTTTGGGAAAAATAGACAAAAAATGTCATTTAAAAAATCTGTAGGTTTAATTACTAATTTCTGATATGAAATCCTCACACCCAAATTAGGCAAGATCAAGTTTTTGCATAAATGCAATGAAAATTTGCCTCCCAGTTTTATTAGAACATTTTAATGAGATTCTAGTAAAAAAATTAATTTTAAATGTAACATTTTTAAAATAAAAAAACATTAATATAAGAACTATAAAAAGAAAAACAAAATGTCAACATATTATAAGAAAGGCACTATAAGAATAAATATTTTTTTCTAATTATTAACTGCATTTTTGGTGAAAAACACTAAAATTTTTACATACGCAATAACATTTTCTGCTTCTTCTATCTTGTGGAACATTTAGAAACTCATAAAGTACCATTGCTGCTGGCATTGATCTAGATTCTAGCAATGATCCAGATGAATACGAAAATAACGAAATACGAAAATAACGAAATACGAAATAACGAAATGAGTTATTTGCCAGCATTTTTTTTAAAAAAATAACAGTTTAGTGTAAAAATCTTAAATTTGGATAAAGTTGGCCTAATGAACCAAGTCCTTCAGATGTACGGGCACTCCGATGGAACGGTTGGTGAAAACGCCACTCGTACTGCTGGTTGGAGATCCTGGGGTAGTGAGTTCGATCCTGGCTGCCGACAACGCAACCGGCGTGTTCACGCAGCAAGTTGACTTAAGTTGACATTTAACTTTGAAGAGAAGGGTATCAGCTTAGGCCCTATCCACGTCATCTGACCAGGGTTAAAATTAAGTGTCATTTCAACCGTGGCTGTTTGAAAATAGAGCCCTGAAAATGGATTAGGTGCTTGGTTATAGTTGGGTGATGATGATGTATATTATGTAAGCAGTATTTGTATATTATGTTACAAAATTATATGTATTAATACTAAATTATGTATAGGTAATGTAAACTCAAATGAAATAAATTTATACATAATGTGATTTCTAGTATTTATTTATTTGTCCAGGCCGGGATGGCCTGGTCGATAGGGCGCTGGGCGCAGGATCGAGAATTTGTGGGTTTGGACCCCGCCGATCGAAGACTCCACGTGTAGTTGGTGACTGATGCCCGTTAAAATTCTGTCGAGTAGCAAAGTCCTCCATGTTCCCATAACAAATCAATATCTCTGGGGGTACTGGATTGGAGATCGATCGTTCTCTGATTCATTTCAAAATTACGATCTGTGGAAGACTGAATGGATGTATGAATAGGTCCGCCCTATAAACAGGTGTGACGTATGGTGTGGTATAAGTCGAATTCTTGGCCATAGATGGCTCCACGGAAAAACAAGAATCGCACACTCTGCCTTAAATTTGCTCGGTTTCAACAAGCATGCTTGCCTGTGAGGCATTAGAACCAACCAATCATATATTTGTCCTTCGCAGTTTTTAGTGCAAGCTGTTATTGCTCTGTATTAAAACATGAGAACCAGATATTGATCAGCTGTTATTGGTCAATTTATTCTATTGGAGTATAAATTAATAATAAGCGTCAAACATTTCAAATACGCAAGTGATAATGATTGCAGAAAATATGTTTTCTTCAGTATTAGGTAGTTGGAGGTCAGCAGCTTAGTACGGTTGTAATGGCCTGAATGAAACAGGTGGCTTTAACAATGTCTGTTTGTTTATACAGATTATTTGATTATTGTAAGAATTTCACCCAAACTGTTTTTTTCTCCTTTGACGTTACTAATATTTTTGCGCAGTATATTTCTTTTAAACATTTGCAGACAGTTTTCGATGTACAGAGTTAGCTGCCATAGCAGACTCCTGGTCCTTCTGATTTTGGCTCTATTACTAAGGAGTCGTGTTCTTAGTTATCTTTTTTAAAAAGCCAAAATAGCATTTGTTTTCCTACATCAAATGGTAATGAATTTCAACAGTCATTTTCTTTAGCGTTTGATAGTTGTTCCAAAATAATTATGCTCGGTAAATTTTTCGAAGGTGTGATTATTCCTTCCCGATGGTGCGTTATCAGCTTCTTGAAAATTTTGCTTTCTTTACAATGATGCTTAAACCAGTTTTTTTCCAGCCTCAGTCTAAAGAGCTACTGTTCGTCTATGCAAAGAACTCCCCCAGCCATTCATCTGGATCAGTAGTGGTGACTATGATAGCGAGGTTTAATTATTTCAAGTGAGGGTGTTGGGTCATCATTTAAGATAGATTTCGGCTCAGATCAGCGAGAAAAAAAGGGAATAAGGAGAGAGAGAAGCTCTCCTCTTTAAAATGCATTATTTCTTGTTCCAGTAGATGGTCTCAGAGTTCGTGGAAAGGGGAGTTCTTTAAATAGACAAACTATAAAAACGCCTCAAAAACAGTCCATCGTGATGTGTCAATACTATTAAGATCGTTGGTACATACTAGGACTTTAGTAGATTGATGTAAAAGTGCCATTAGTTGTTATTTTCACACGTCTGATGACTTTTCTAGTACAAGGTTAAAAACAACCGGCGTGATTGGGCAACGTGACTGGGCTTTTCTAAGACCTTCATTAGTGAAATAGGCTTTGAATACCTCATTCTGTATTTTGATGCTAAATTCAACACTTGAAAGAGTTGCTTTGACAAGATTGGCAAGTTTTGTAAGGATTCTAAACTTTGCCATTACTTCAAATAGCTTTTTCCCTTTACGATGCTTTGAAATGAAGGAAAGATGATGTTTTTTTAAATGTTATAACCGTCGTTGAACATCCGGCCCAATATTTGCGTTTACGACTACTAATGTTCAACTCCGTAGCCTTGTAATTTTGAACCCTATCCAGAAGACATGGGAACTCTTGGATCTAATACTGGGAGAAATTTGTCTTCGTGGAGGACTTTTCAATGGAACCAACTTGCATTTGCGTTACATGGAGAGGAAAACCACGAGAACCTCCCACGGTTAGCCTAACGGTAAAGGGACTCTAAACCATGATCCACCTACCACTGAGGATATTTCACGTTAGCACTGTGGTTGGTGCAAGCCGGATGAGGCTCGCATCGACCAGCCATCGGTGGGATTCGAACCTGGTTCACCTCATTGGAAGACGAACGCTCTATCCCCTGAACCACCGCTGCTCAAAAAGATGATGTTTATCGATGTCAAAATGTTTGGTTTTGTCCTGTAACTCTCTTAAGGCTTTGATTCTCCTTTAGCAGAACTCTTTTAATTATTGGAATCTGATGATTTTTGTTTCATAGGAAAGTAGCTTATTTTATAATATGAGTTGTGATGGCTCAGTGGTTGAAGCATTTAACTTCAAATTTAAAGAACTGGGGGTTCGATTCCTGGTTATGCCTTTAAGATTCAGATCAATGGGTACCACCTTATCTGAGAAATAAAGGCAGCCTGTGCGCAATGGTGACTATATTGTCACAATTGTTCCGTTAGTCACGAAATTGTGGAGCTTTGATCACCATGACCTCCCTTAGAAGGCTGTTGCTGGAATGCTTTATTTGTACTATAATTAAATAATGGTAAAAATTTTAAACTTAGTACAAATAATAATTGGTTTAAATAATAATATTGTCACTAAAAACTTAAGCTTTGCATAAGAGGTTAAAAATTTTAAATTTTTAGAATTAAAATTTTTATTACTATTTATTTCCGTATTTAAAGTTCTCTATTGAGCAACTACAAAAACATTTTGTAAATACTCCTATAGACAAAGTTGACAATAATTATGCAATCTTCTGTAAAAAATTCTATGTTGAACTTTTAAATACGGAATTAAATAATAGTAAAAATATTAAACTTAGTAATTTAAATAATAATACTGTCACAAAAAAATTTTAGCTTTATATAAGAGGTTAAAAATTAAAATTAGCAATATGCAATTTCCTTACTTAATTATCAGTCCTAAATGTCATAAAATTCTAATAAAATTTAGAACAATCACATGTGGATCTAATACTTACCTAACTAAACCTAGCACCATTTTCTCCAACTACTTAAATAAAATTATTAACAATATTATTAAAGAAGGTTTTTCTTGTATTATCACTAATAATCAACAGATTTTAGAATTCATTAAGCACAATAAAATTAACTCGATTGTGACTTTTGATTTCCAGGATCTTTTCCATGGCATTACTTTTCTAAACTAAAAGAAGTCTTTTTTGAATTATTATGATTTTAAAAATATCCTTTATTACGATTTTGATTATTTGGAAATTCTAATTATTTTTCATTTTTTTAATAATCATCTTTACAATGGAAAAGATATTTTTCTTCAAACTGATGGAATACTACAAGGATCTAATCATTCATCTCTCTTAGCTAACTTATTTTTGCATTATTATGAAACAAATTATACTCTTAATATTAAATTTGTTTCTAGATTTATTGATGATTTAATTATCTTTAACTTCCAAGATTGTACTATTTTACTAAATAATATTTACCCCGAGGAATTAATCTTGCTTCGTGATCATGATGATAATATTAATTTCAATTTTTTGGATTTGGGTATTATAAAAGAAGAAAATATCTGTCCTGTTGATTAATACGATAAAAGAAATGGTTTTAATTTTAATATAAATAAACTACTTACTTGGAATTCTAATGTTTCTGGGAAAATCTATTTAAATACCACTTTTAAAGAAATAAATAGAATTAAAGGAATATGTAGTAATATTTATTTATCCAAAAAACAAAGAGATAAACTCTTTCAAAATTTGAAAAAACAAACAAACAATGGATACTCAACTAAAGTAAATTAAATTCTATATAAAACCATTGAGTTAATTGTATATTATAATAAATAAATTTACTAGAAAAAAACTTTGTCATTTATATCAGTTTTACCATGTGCAAATTCATTTCGAGCAAATCCGTGGCTAAAATTGTGTACAAGCCAGGCAATTCATGTTTATTTCTCTTTTATATTTTTTTCTTAAATAAATGCTAATTTTCTAAAATTATTAATTGTCAACTTCTTTAAATTATCCAGTATAATATTACCTTGCGCGCATCCATTTTCGGGCCCATCCTCGGAAACTAACAAATCAAACGCACTTCAGTACTGCATTAAGAACGCACTTTAATACAAATCTCCTCTATTTACGCTTTTCCCTCAATTTGCGCTTTTGGTTTCATAGTTTGCAATCTGGCAATCTTGTTACGAACATATTTAGAATCATTCTTGAAAAATTTCCCATTTATGAAGTTTATTTGAATTCGCTACTCACTCTGTAGATTTCTTTTCCTGTTTTATTCTGTTTTTTTAAAAAATAATTTATTGTATTTTTTTTAAAATAATTTATTCTGTTTTTTTTTAATATTTTATTTTCTGTTTTTGACGTTTTGCTTATTGTGTTATATTTAATTTGTTGCAATTTTTGTAAAAATTTTTTTTTGAGTGCTCCTCACACTATAATATTGATATATTTTTCTTTGGCTATATCGATACAATGTTAGAAAGCACTCCTTTTTGCGGATATAATCGTGTGAGTTGATGAAAAGATTATATCTTTAATTTCCGGATTTTTATTATTTTTTCCCCTTTTTTTTCGATTTCCCCCCCGGTTTCTTGTTATTTTTATTATTATTTTTTCCTTCCCCCCTTTTTTCATTGTTCTGTAATTTTTCTAATGTTTTCTCGACATTTTGAACTTATTTTATGAGCTCTATTTACTTGCAGCAACAACAAACAAGAAACAAACAAATTGCAGCTTGGAGAGGAAAAACGTTTGCGGATTTGAAATCTACGGATTTGAGGTATGCTAAAAAAGTCGCATGCGATTGAAAAAAAAATTGCATGCTACTGTTTTTTTGTATATTAGAAATTATCTGAGATTTCTTTTTATGTTTTAAAGTTTCAAATTGCAAAAATTCTATTACGAGCTGTAGCTGAAATTCAACATAAGAAAATACAAATTTAAAGTAACTCAAAAATATTTTTGTATTGTTTGTTTGCTTAAAAATATTGCATTTTTCATTATAATAAAGATTGAGAATATAAGTAAGAGAAGAAAATAAGTATTTAATTATAAAAGAATGGAAAAATTAAGTTCGTTTCTTTGTGAAAAACTTAATTAAACAGAGAAGAACCCTCCAGTAGTTTATAAGTGTAATGATACAATTTTATTTTAAAAGTTTATTTTTTGAAAAAACAATTTAGAAGTGTTTAATGCATGCATCGCAAATTTTGGGAAGTAATTGAGATCAGTCTTAACAGGAAATAATTAAAAAAGAGAGAATATTTAATTAAATGGGTTTTGAAATTTTCTCATTTATTTAATATTTTTAATTAGTTATGTGTCCAATTTATTTCTACTCTCTGCTTTTTCCTTAATAAAATTGCGAATCAAGGAGTTATGGAGAAAAGTATGTTATTGATATTTTCCACACTCAAAAAACGTATTTATTAATTTTTGAAGTCCCTTCCTCAAAACAAATTTGCATACTGTCATTTAAAACACCCACATTTTAAAGTTACGAGCATTTTGTTAGCAACGCTTTGATAAGTGGGTGTTAACTTAGTTTTATTATTAGGTCAAATATTTTGATTTCTTTGGAAATTTTTCTAATTAAATAACTTCCAAATACGTTTTCCATCATAATCCAAATGTGTTGACTTTTTCAAGATGCTTATTTTGTGATGGCTCAGGGGATAGAGCGTTCGCCTTCCACCGAGGCGAACCGGGGTTCGATCCCCGCGATGGTTGATCGATACGAATTCCACATCCGGCTTGCACCAACCACAGTGCTGACGTGAAATGTCCTCAGTGGGAGACGGATCATGGCTTAGAGTCCCCTTGCAATCAGGCTAACCGTGGGAGGTTCCCGTGGTCTTCATCCCCATGTAACGCAAATGCGGGTTAGTTACAAGTCTTAAAAAGCGGGTTAGTTACAAGGTTAGTTACGGGTCGAAGGCAATTTCTCCTAATACGTGATCCAGGAGTTCCCTTGTTTTCTGGATCGGGTTCAAAATTACAAGGCTACGGAGTTGAACATAAGTAGTCGTAAACCCAAAAATTATTTCGGCTGTTCAAACAGTTATAAGATACTTATTTTCTCAACCACTAGTTGTGTTTTTTGTTCATGAAGATATACATAGTTTACTAAACCTTCAGTTGAATAACTACGTTGTATACATTTTAGCCATTATAAGTTCTGATAATTTTTTTCAATGGATTTCGTATGCATGAAGAAAACTGGAATTTAACTTTTGAAACTCAACGTGAATGGGAGTGGGAAACGGAAAGTTTCAAAGAAACAGCTTTGAAAACATCAAGTTTCAAAGGAACAGCTTTAGAACTCTGAAATGAATCCAAAAGTATACATTAAAAAAACATCCTTACATCCAACTCTAATTTAGAAACCCAGGTAAAGGGAAAATAATTTAAAGCAACTAGAATTTGAAATTAAAATTAAATGTTTTGAATTAATATGACACTTCTAATAGTTGCAACAACAATAAAAATAGTAAAATTTGTTGATTAATGCAGTTAAAGTGACAATGCATATGTAAAATTAGTCTAAAATTTAAAATTTAACCTTATTATGTAATATGATTCAATTAAATGACATCTGTAAAAATGTTTATTAATTTTCGTAAAATTTTTAATTAATGGCAGTGAATAAGTTAACTAACATCTGGGATCAGATTAATTGAAAAGTAGAAAAATGATAATCTGACGATGTTAATCTCGATGAGAATGTTGATTGAACTCAATGGATATATTAATTAATAATTGTAGACACGTTGTTTGCATTAATAAATGAACTTATTGAGACAATTATAATGTTTTAAATTTAGTCGTAATTCAACTTTATTAACCATGACTTAGTATTCTGGAATCATACATACTTATAGTATCTTTCTAAAAATAGAATTAAACTTCTATCTATCATTTGAAATCTATCCTTCTTTTATCTATCCTTCACGAGATTTGACAAATTAATTGTATGTTTTTAAAATACAGGTTTATAAAAAAAAATTTCGATTTATTAGACGACGTTTAAATTGTTAAATAACGAACAGTTTTTCAGTTTATAAATTTTTGGTGAACTAATAATCGCAATTAACATGGGTAAAGAGCAAAATTAGTATCAATGAATATGTTGACTGGCAAAAATATATTGATGACGTATATTTTCGTTTTCGTTCATATTAACAGGTTAATCTGATAATTAGCACACATTACTTTATTTTGTATTTCGTTCTTCTTACTGTTTCATGAAAATAATTACAGTAGGTTTTTATACAATGCTTTTTAATATTTAATTATTTTAGAAGAAATTTGGATCTATCAGATGAATGGTATTTATGTTAAATACAATGATGACTTTCGAAATTAACATCGGTGAAATGAAATACATGCATATGTCAAATAAAATATTTAATCATATTAATTGGCCACTGTGAACGTGTTAATTGACACAATTAAGCATGTTAATTAGCACATTTGTAAAAATGTGCACAAGTTCTTATCAACTTTAGTTACATAACTTTAATTTACGAGTCAACTTTAACTACGCAAATTTATCATCGAATATTCCAGAAAATTATAGAAACTCTATTTTAAGATAGGTTTTTGAGATAAAAGAATTTCATTGATTTTTAATTAAGCATTTTATACAAAATAACTTTTATGATGCGTGTCGTCAGGATTTTGTTTTGTACTTCTTCCTTTTCGTTGATTTAGAACATCCATTCAAGCATAATATTTTATTTTAGAGAAAAAACACGCTTTTTTTCCTTCTAAATTATGTTGAAACAACATTATTAAAATATAAAGATATTCATACAATTTTCCTTTAAATTAGTTAAAGTTAATACTCGTCATACTGATTTTAGTATTTTTTAAATAATTACAACTGAGAAGAATAAAGGTATATTCACTTTTTATTTATAAGACATTTTAAAGCTCATCACGTTTCAAGGAAACATATGTTTTCTTAAAAAACACTTAACATTTTTAAAGTTTCTAAGATAATAAATAATCTAAAAAAAATGTTCGTTTATGGTAAAATATCAAATTCAATTTTTTATAAACCTCCTTGTATAGGAGCATTTAGTATTATAAATATGAATTGGAATTTGATATTCAATAGGTATTTGAACTATCTGAATATGTAAATAGATGAATTATCCCTGAAGCACCATTCATCAAAATATTCAATTTATTTAGGAATTCCATTAGCAAATTTCCCATTTAATTTATTATTAACTATGGCCCTATTGTTAGATTAAGACATATACTTCAACTGGTTAATTAAATTTTTTAACTTTTTGACATTTGTCAGTTCATGGAAATTGAGTTTATTTTTTGAGATTTATAACCATATTTATTTTTCTACTAATCTGTACAATTCGTATGAATCTGAATCATTTTGTTTACTGATTGTTTAATTGTTTTGTTATTTGGAAATGACGTAAGGACTCGTGCACATAATTTGTGACAAACATAATTTGTGACAAACATAATTTGTGACTCGTGCACATAATTTGTGACATTTGTGCCTTTAACACTTTGCATTGCTGCAAAACAGAAGTTTTAACCTCTTTTTCAACCTCTTTTCGGAATATATTGTTTTTTTACTGCTTTAAAATTTGAACTTTAAATTTATTGAATAACAGAAGAAATGCCAGGCTGTTAACAAAAGTAATTTAAAATTGAAATTCAAATTGTTTTCCAGTATGATTCATTAAAGGTAACCAAGGGAAAATTTACTCGCTCTATAACTTCTTGAAATAAACGTTATTCCTAATGTATGAATTGAATTCCAATTTAAAGTTAATCACCTTTCTCAAGATTTTGGAAAACATTCTACCATTGATTACTCCTTCCAAAATGAGTTAAACTACAGTGAAATTTTGAGAAAGGATTTACCACTTTGGAAATAATTAGTAACGTTTATTAGGTGATTAGTGGCAGTTTCAATTTTTCAGTTAACAGGTTAAAAGAAGTTTATGCAACTCCTACTTAAATATAATACTTAAAATCCCAATACGTATAGAATTTTAATTAGTTTCAGCTCAGGAAAAGCTCAATAACTAAGAAAATTATCGGATTTATAATTATTTTCTTATTAATTTTTAAGGAATTGTAGGTTTCAGAATTATTTGAGTATTGAGAAGTTATTTCAAAGTGGAAGAGAGCTTGAATAAAAATGTGAGCATTGAGAAAAATCTTTAATTTGGCAAAATGTTAAATTAAGTAGATGCTGGTTTTTTGACTTTCAATAAAATGTTTCTTTAATTATTTCTATTTATTCTAAAATTCAGGTTGATATTAAGGTTAACGATTGCATGCAGATCAAAGAATTTTAGATAGTATAGATCACACGGAGAAAACAATTCTGGTAATATTACCGTTCTGTATTATAAAGAAAATTCTGGTCAAAAAATATAGTTCTGTCATGAAAAAAATAAAGGATGTTTAAACCATTCCTTTTTTAATTCTTAAGTTCATGTAGTAACGGATAAAGTCTGTTTTTCAAAATTATAATTCATATTACCACACATTTAGTCAAACATACATAACTGAAGAGTAAATTTAACCGAATAAATGTTTTCCATGGCCATGTTTTAAAGTATCAAGATAAATTTTTTGAAACAATTGAAGAGCTTTCTAGGCTACTAACTAAGACTATTTACTAGACTAGTATTCTAAGCGATAATATAATAAGTTTACAGTCACATAAACAGTTAAAATACAGCAACAGCAAGATTGTGCTTACAAAGCTGACTGTTTCCCAGCAACCTGCAAGAGTCTTATTAGAAAAATAAACCATTTTTCTGTGAAGTGACTGGAAAAAATTTGGTTCTATACACGCTTTGAAAAACCACATACCAAACTCTTCTACATGGAGAAAAAAATTCTGGTAAAATTACAGTATTATATGGTATCTGGTTAAAAAAAAATTTGGGAAATAAAATTAAAAACTGGTTTTACTTGAAATTTTGGCTTAATTATAGTTTTAACCTCTTCCTTCTCGCTCCCGTGAGAATGACGGGGGGAGGTTTCGCCCTCTATTTCTCGCTCCCGTGATATTGACGGGCTGGAGTGTTCAGTAGTAACGCGTCAATGCGAAAAAAACTAATTCATTTCCTTTGCCAAGAAAACATTTTATTTCTCATTTTGCAAGCCAGATGGTAGTACCAGGACAATTTTAAGGTAATTGTAGATAGTTTATTTTAAACTAGATTTCAGCAACTAATCAAATACGTATAACGAATACAAAAGCCAGAAAAATAGGCACTTTTATGACCGTTTTCTTGAAAATTAACCGATTGTTAAGGGGTTAATACCTCACATGCAGTAAAAAACACAAAACTGAAAAGTCAATTTAACCAAACAAGCAAGTTTTTTGTCGTGCTCAAATGTATCATGATAAAATTACCAAATTGTACCGCAATTACCTAATTTTTATGCATAGTATAAAAAAATATATAATAGTTACTTTTATTAAAATCATTACTGAAGAGCTTTGGTAAAAATCACTGAGGGTCGTGTTAGATCTTCCCCTACTAAAGTCAGAAATACGGTAAATTTATTTTAACATTATCTGATATATTTTACCTTAACTTGTTTCTCCGTGTAGTTAATTGGAATGAAATTTTATACTTTCATCCATAAGATATTCAATTATGATTTTGGTTAAATGATATTCTTTTTATGGTTGGAGGATATTAAAAAGATGTCCTAAAGCACAGTTAAGGGGTTTCATTTAGTGAATATCTTTTCGGAATTTACACGCTGGTAATTAAACCTTGAAAAAAAGTTCAAAAAGAAGGTTACGATTGGCTAAGATTTAAGGGTTTTAATTTTATACCCAGAAAGCAGGTAACCTTACGGCAACCTTTTGTCGGAATTTTCCTTTTATTGTCACGTAAATGTTCGTACTAAAAACCTTTTCGCAATATAGCAAAAATATTGCAGTTTCAAACCTTTCATCCTAAAAGGATTAAAAATTATTTTTTAAAAAGTTTCGTCACTTAGGTAAAATGGTCACTTAGGTCCATAGTGACGTTTTAGCTGACGTCACAGCTATAGGATCAAATTGCATTGTCCATTAAAATGTCAAGACTAGGAGGATTTTAGCTGAGCATACAAGACTTTGCGAAAATTAACCTCACAATTCTCTAGATTTATGATTCTTTTCACCTTGAGACTAGCTTTATTAAAGGATTTTTTCACGCTTGAAAACCCAAAGTCAACCTCGATTTAAGGTTCTTATATGTTGTTGTTGCTTATGCCCACTTGACCAACAGAAGCATTATATCAAGTCCATGAACTCATCCAAGAAGCTCCCAGAGCTATGTACTATTGCAGCAGGGTTGGAGACCAGGTGGCTCTTCTGGCAGCCAATACACGTTAGGATATGGGCAGGAGCAGACTGGTTCATATTGCACTTTGGACAGGGTGGATAGACTTTAAGGCCCGCAACGTGACGTTGGGATCGAGTGTGCCGGCTTCTACGTCTGGCAAGCGCCGTTTGGACACGCCTATTGCTTGCCCTTATTAGGGCAAGACCAGGCCGGGTGTCATGATAAAGGGTTAGAGATGCAACTTCAGGAGGTCCAAGACCTTGAGGCACCAAAAGTTGAGGTCTGACTTTGCCTCATGCCTGCAGAGTTTTTAGCTGGACAAATTGGAGTGGCCTTCACGCCTTGGGTGGCCCTACCAGGAGAATAATCTCCGTACGTTCTTCGCCCATTCCGCCCAGGAACACTCCCGAGCCACGTTTAAGCATCAAAGCAGTACTTAGGGGGGAGAGGTTCTTATATAGAAGGTTGTTTTCCAAGGTTTTGGATTAGGGTAATGTGCGTAGAATGGAGCATATTGTCACAGATCTCGTTTTAAGGTTAGAAGGTTTACGCGTAAACCACATAACAAACCTTTTTAGGTTTACATTAAAAGGTTTTCGCTGAGTTAAAATAAACCTTATTTTGCTGCCTGGGATAGTTTCGCTGAATTTTGAGTTTTTATCAACCTGGCTCTGTTTTTAAATGACAAAAATCATTTTTCCGACATTTATATATGACCACTGGTTCCTTATATTATGCAATCATCAATTTTTGGTCAGATTAATACAGGGTTATTCATAAATCCCTCCGCCTGTAAACGCCATTTTCTTTACTACAACTGGCTTCAGTGGTACATGTTACTGCCATCTACCGGCAACTGATTAAATTAAAACTTGAATACTTTCGGAATAATTTCATATGTTCTTTTTTGCCATATTCGTCTTCGTTTTTTTACTATAACGCTTCGAAACCACGGAGGGAGTTATGAATAACCCTATATTAAAATAGATCGAATGAAATTGTGATTTTTTAAATTTTAAAACAGAATTAATTAAAATAAAATTAATGAAGGAATAATAAAGGACTCATTGCATTTTTTTAGCATCATGAAAAGAGTTTTTTTTTGAGATGAGCTTGGAAATAAAAATGGCCACATCATAAACAGAATCCTTGATACATATTATCATTGATAAATAATAAAGAAAAGAGAAAAAGGTGTTAAATTCGTGCGATGCATTTAAGATGCATTTTTACGGCAATTTCTTATGATGAAGCACTGATAGGTCATAATGAAGTCATAAAAAATTACAAGAACTTTAGAAATTAGGAGATTTGCCCAATCCTTACATATGAGAAATACTCAAACACCTTTAAATGATAAAACAGGGTTTCTTCTAAATTTAGCTCCATCTGTCGTTGTCTTGCTAAATAATAAAATCAAAAAAGAAAAAAAAAACTCATTTACAGTTACCATTTAATTCAGTTTTAATTCTCTTGGAATGCAAAAATGTTAATTCAATTTCGTTTGATCAGATATAAAAAACAATTACAATTTAGTTTTTCCATTACAAGCTTTACGAAAGGAAAAAACTGAATTGGTTTCAAAAGATGTAAGATTTGTAATTAACGTGAAACTAGATCCGAATAATAAACTCTTAACATCCTTTTTAGCAAACAATTTTAAATTGAAGCACACTGTTAAGTGCGGTTGCTTTATAATCAATAAAAAAGTTCTCCGAGGATCATTAGTCTGTCTGACAGGTTGCATTCTTTTTAGATCTTTTTTATTGCGGATTTTTTTTTGCTTCAAATTATTTTTTTCGAATTAGTGGTAAATTAAGGAGTTTTATGTCGAAACACACTATCTGCGTGATTAACTGACACAAAATTCAACAACAGTTTAGCTTTGAATGAAATGTTATAGTTTTGATAGCTTTTCTTATAATTCTTGTTCTGCTTTTCAGCGAGTGAATACACACACAAAAAAAAAAGAAAAAGAAAACGACAGTTTGGTTCTTATTTGATCTCTCAATAAGATATTACCGATTAAAAAACAGTGGGACAGCTCGCAGTTGAGGGTAATAAAACACGTTAAGCAACAAGAACGAACCACTCGTTTTCATTTCTCGGTAATATTTGAACTATTATAAGTCATACTCCTTAATTGCGTTATGAGAACTTACGGCCGAGATCATTGGGTTTACACTGTAAAAAATTTTGAATTTTGTAAAAATTTTCGGAAAAATTACGGTATAAAACATCGGTTTTTGGGCACATCATCCATAAAATCCATTTTACAGAAAAATTTATTTATTTAGAGTGATTTTGCAATTTATGGTAACTATTGCTGTAAAATTACGTTATATCAGATTTTTCATAACATATTCGGTAGAAGTGGATTTTAAGCTAAAAAGTACCGGCATACTGAATGCCGGTACTTTTTGAAAATTACGACAAGAACTGCGTATGTATACAGCAAACTCAGTTTTATACCATGTGTTGTTCCATGCATAACTTTTACAGTATGTAAACATGCAATAAATGTTTTATATTCATAAAATGTGTGGTTTATATGAAAATTATTCCTTTCGTGAATTTGGACACTGTTAATTTTACACTGAGAAAAGAATTAAGTTCAAAACTACCAGAATGTGGAAAAATTTACCCTGTTTCTAGCTCTAAGAGAACATAAAAAAGCTTGGTATTTTTATCTTTATATCTAACAGCAGGACATAAAAATCATTTATATGGTTAAATTTAGTTTTCAGTTTTGTATTTTTTAGTAAGTGTGTGGTGGTAAGAGCAATAATTTTGAGAACCAGAATTTCTGGCAAACCACTGTCTTATGCCATGCCAAAATTACCAAATACTGTGGTAAAAAGATTGTAGATTTTTGTTTTATTGAACAGAATTATGATTTTCTTCAACAAGTAATGTCATTACCTTACGGTTATTTAATCAGAATTGTTTTCTCCGTGTATGGAAAAAATAATAGTGTTTCTTATGGCTTCAAAGACTTTTTTTTCTACTACTTTATATTTCAAATGTAAAAAAACAAATAACAGTACCGAAGTACATAAGAACAAATCAAAGTCATGAAAATAATTTTATTTTTTAAAATATAAGTAAATTAATAAATTTATAGCTTTTAAGATAGCATAATATGATTTACACTAGGGAACAATTTTTTGTTGTTGTTGTTGCATTGGATTTTTTTAAACAGACCTTAGATACTTTCGTATCGCTCATTTTTAAATCTGTAATCAGTTTCTCTCTATAAGCTAATTTTTAATTTTTGTTTTAAAGCGACATTTTAAATTCCTTTTGCCAGAATGTATAAATTTGAAAACGTAATACGTAACAGGGGGTTGCGTAAATGTTGCGCTAAACTCCTAGAAGAGTTAGTGTCAGACTATGGATTTCAATGAACAAGGTTCGAGTAAGAGTCAGAGATCACGAGTTCGAAAAACCTCTGAAGGAGGGAGTTCGAACATTTAAAAATAATTCAAAGACAGAATNAACCAGAATTTCTGGCAAACCACTGTCTTATGCCATGCCAAAATTACCAAATACTGTGGTAAAAAGATTGTAGATTTTTGTTTTATTGAACAGAATTATGATTTTCTTCAACAAGTAATGTCATTACCTTACGGTTATTTAATCAGAATTGTTTTCTCCGTGTATGGAAAAAATAATAGTGTTTCTTATGGCTTCAAAGACTTTTTTTTCTACTATCTTATATTTCAAATGTAAAGAAACAGATAACAGTACCGAAGTACATAAGAACAAATTAAAGTCACGAAAATAATTTTATTTTTTAAAATATAAATAAATCAATAAATTTATAGTTTTTAAGATAGCATAATATGATTTACACAAGGGAACAATTTTTTTTTTGTTTTGTGTTGTATTAGATTTTTTTAAACAGACCTTAGATACTTTCGTATCGCTCATTTTTAAATCTGCAATCAGCTTCTCTCTATAAGCTAATTTTTATTTTTGTTTTAAAGCGACATTTTAAATTCTTTTTGCCAGAATGTATAAATTTAAAAACGTTATACGTAACAGGGGGTTGCGTAAATGTTGCGCTTAACTCCTAGAAGAGTTAGAGCACATCATCAGGATTAAAATTGAATAGGAACTCATGCCTGGAAATGTCTTCATGCGTCACTAAAGGCGCTTTTCTATTATGAACAATCATGTGCTTTTGTACAGATCCTATTAGGGGAGCGTCCCTAGTGGTGTACGACGACAATCTAATCCAATCCTGATGATGTGCCTTAACTTCACTGAAAATTTTTCACATTTTCACGCGACTTCCTGTTATATCTAACGTTTTTAAACTTGTTCGTTTTGACAAAAAACATAATTTTAAAAAATCTGTAGTTTTAAGAGCAAAACTAATTTCCTATTTGAAATTCCCAAACTCGAATTACTCACGATCAAATATTCGCACAAATATAACAAAAAAATTATTCCCCTGTGATATTTTATTTATATCATCCTTATTAATAAAGCAGAAGAATTACATCTTTTATGATGCAAATTATAATAAACTATTGTTATATAAGTTTCAATACAGTTTTTACTTTACGAATTATTTAAATTGCTAAAATTTTATTTCTCAATCACTATAAGGAAAAATTAAAATACGCTCATGGAATTGGTAGTCTCAGAAAATTATTAGATAGAAGTTTTATTACAATAAGTCTTCAGAATTTCATTTTTAGAAATTAAACCCTAAAAATTATTAATTCTCTCTCATTAGCGAAGTGCATATCGAAATTCAACAAAGACTTGGAATTCAAGTGTTTCTCTTTAATTTTTACAAACTCCAATATTTAATTAAGAACATGCTTTTAAAGAGTGGATATAATTAATCTCGAAGAGTAAGGTACCATTTTCTGGAGTATGCGGAGAACTCAATATTGAACTAATCCATTTGCATCCTTTTTCATATTTTTTTTCTTATTTAACACAATTGTTTTCTCTCAAATATCGCATAAAAATATTTATTTTAACCTGCGACTTCAATATGTTGATTTATAATTCTGTTTAGTTCTAAAAATGAAAGCAATAGTTAGTATAAATATAAAAGTATAATGCAATATTATAGCTATAAAAGTGTAATACAATGTTCAGTTCGATTGCTTCTTTTAAAATCACCATATTGCACACTGTAAAAAACTGGATCGAAATACGATGTAAAAAATCGGCACTTCCTCCGTAAAATCCATATTTATCGTAAACTATTATACCGTAGTTTTAAGAGTAATATTTATACAATTATAGTGCTTCAGTAATATTATGGTAATAATTATTGTAAAAATTACGGCAAATCAAACTTTTTGTTTTGTAACATGTTCCGGAAAAAAGTACCGGTACCCGTGGCAGGTACTTTTTGTCGTAATTTGATGCAGAATTTTTTAAAGTACATGATAATGACATTTCTGGTGAAAGCAAAAGCGTAATTCTGGCTAATATAACTAAAATATATGGTTTTTGATATAGTTAAATTATAGTTCAAAATTATAGTTCTTACCACATATTTAATTAAAAATAAATACAGAACTAAAAAGCAAATTTAACCAAATAAATGTTTTTTATGCGAGGCTCTAAAGTAACACCATAAAATTATCGATTTTCACCACATTTACCAAATTTTCTCAGATTCTATAAAAATCATATTTTATTGTTAATTTTGAAAAAATCATTATCAAAAGGCTTCGTAAAAAATTATCTAGTTTTTTGGTGTTCCCATGTAGCCAGAAACACGGTAATTTTCTTCTTATTCTGGTAATTTTGACCGTACTTTTTTTCTTAGTGTAAAAAATATTAAACAAATCATTGTTTCATTTCGACCCAAAGTAAATGAAGATCACGGTGAAAAAACGGTTTATGTCCCTTTCTCACGAAAATGATGACTTTATTACCATCTGTTGCATTTTAATTATTACTGAATTGTGACAAATCAAAGTCGTGGAAAATCTGTTACCTCTGAGAATTACTCAATGAATATTGGCAGTGCAGGTTTATAACTGCTACTATACGCAAGCTTTCGAATTTTTTTTTCTCTGAATTAATTTTCAGGGGCATAAACCGCTCTTCCCTTTTGGTTCTCAAGCATATAAAAAAGAATTGAATAGTTATAATGTCAGGAAGACTTTAAATAACATCTTAATAAAGTTGCAGTTATAAAAGCTTGACAGTAATGAAAGTTATTTTTGTGTCGGAGTAAACAGTATAGAAAACAAATGAAAAAAATACTAAACTAATAGTCGTAAAAAACGCACCTTTATAAATTTATCAAAATAAATGGTTTATTAACAATTTATTTACATGTTATTTTACCACATTCAACAAAACATTCAAGTAACCATATATAAGATGGTAATCAAACTGTTAACTGTTAGAAAGTCGTTCATAAACTGCTTTCACCTAGCACGATTAAGCAAGCAGAATTTAATAGCACCAACTGAGCCAATATAACGAAGCCAATTAATTCCTTACAATTGCGTACATATTATAGCCAAGAGGATTAATTTGTCAGTCTCATGACCTACAGAGCTGGGGTTCGAGTCCTAGCGTTGACACCACAATTTATCCTTCAATTCCCTTCAACAATTTGTGTCCTACACTCATCAATGTCCATTACCTAACGAAAACTAATAGCGAACTCAGAATTGGATCTGCTGTTCAACGCTGCTTATAAAATATAATCACTTGTCTTGTGNGATTTTCACCACATTTACCAAATTTTCTCAGATTCTATAAAAATCATATTTTATTGTTAATTTTGAAAAAATCATTATCAAAAGGCTTCGTAAAAAATTATCTAGTTTTTTGGTGTTCCCATGTAGCCAGAAACACGGTAATTTTTTTCTTATTCTGGTAATTTTGACCGTACTTTTTTTCTCAGTGTAGTAAAAAATATTAAACAAATCATTGTTTAATTTCGACCCAAAGTAAATGAAGATCACGGTGAAAAAACGGTTTATGTCCAATCAATTTTCAGGGGCATAAACCGCTCTTCCCTTTTGGTTCTCAAGCATATAAAAAAGAATTGAATAGTTATAATGTCAGGAAGACTTTAAATAACATCTTAATAAAGTTGCAGTTATAAAAACTTGACAGTAATGAAAGTTATTTTTGCGTCGGAGTAAATAGTATAGAAAACAAATGAAAAAAATACTAAACTAATAGTCGTAAAAAAAGCACCTTTATAAATTTATTAAAATAAATGGCTAATTAACAATTTATTTACATGTTATTTTACCACATTCAAGCAAAACATTCAAGTAACCATATATAAGATGGTAATCAAACTGTTAACTGTTAGAAAATCGTTCATAAACTGCTTTCACCTAGCACGATTAAGCAACCAGAATTTAATCGCACCAACTGAGCCAATATAACGAAGCCAATTAATTCCTTACAATTGCGTACATATTATAGCCAAGAGGATTAATTTGCCAGTCTCATGACCTACAGAGCTGAGGTTCGAATCCTAGCGTTGATACTACAATTTCTCCTTCAACTCCCTTCAACAATTTGTGTCCTACACTCATCAATGTCCATTACCTAACGAAAACCAATAGCGAACTCAGAATTGGATCTGCTGTTCAACGCTGCTTATAAAATATAATCATTTGTCTTGTGTTTCATATACTATTCAATTTTGCCCATTACTGATAAAACATGTTTCAGCGTGATATATTAAATTAACTTCAGTGCAAATCGGGTATATTTTTAGACTTAAGTAGTTTTTTTTAAAGTTGTAAGCTTATCATGATACGAAAAAAAGTATTCATTAATGAAGTTAGAAGATTCCATTATTTTAGTAAAAAAAGAATATTAAAGAGAATTTAGAGAGAATGCTTAAGACACATTACACACTACTGGCCAATAAAATTGCTACACTCGGAAGGAATGCTACAGAACCAGGAAAGAATAACAGAATGATTTTTATCGGGTACATACATTATAGTTGGAAGAACAAGTGAATGAATTTTCTGGACAGATCTGGAATCTGAAGAATCTGTACTCAGTGCAGTCTCCCCTGGCAGCAATAACAGCAGTTATTCTCCAGGGCATCGAGTCTAACAGAGATTGGATAGCATGGACGGGTACAGCATTCGATGCAGCTTCAATATTATGCCACAATTCACCGACCGTAGTGACTGACTAGCGGTGGCGTGCCTATTGTTCGGCAACCATTGACAAGACGTTTTCAATTGTTGAGAAATCTGGAAAATGTGCTGGTTAGGGCAACAGGTGAACATATTCTGCGCCAAGGAAGGTCAGGACAGTGCGGGCAACATGCGCTCGTGCATTGTCCTGCTGAAACGTAATGTCATGGTGGCCTCGCAGATAAGCCAGGGCAAGAGCAACTGTCCCTAACACGTCTGAAATGTAACGACTGTTGTTCAAAGTGCCAGCAATGCGAATAAGAGGTGATCAAAACGGGTATCCAATGTCACCCCATACCATTACTCCAGGTGATGGGCCAGTATGACGATGTCGAATGAAAACTGCCAATGGGCGTTATCTACGATGTCGCCAAACACGGATGCGGCCATCATGATGCTGCATACAGAACCTGGATTCGTTTGAAAAGACGACGTCATGGCATTCCTGCTTCCATGTTTGTCGTTGATCACACCATTGGAGGCGCTCCTGCTTGTGATGCAACGTCAAAGGTAGCCGAAGCCATGGTTGTCGTGCTTACAGTCCTAGCTGCCACAAATGTCGTCGAACTGTTCGTGCGGGCACTTGTTGTCTTGCAAATGACCCCATTTGTTGACTCAGGGTTCGTGGCATAGCTGCACGATCCCTTAAGGCCATGAGGATAACATGCTTGACTTCTCGGCTGTTAGAGGTGGGGGGCAGCTGAGATCCTGCACGGCGTTCCATATGACAGCCATGAACCCATCGATTCCATATTCTTCTAACAGTCATGGGGTCTCGACCAACTCGAGCAGTAATACTTCGGTACGATTAACCGCAATCCCGGTAAGTCACAATTTGACCTCAATCAAACTCAGACACGTGCTGGTGGCATTTTCCTTTCTTACACGAGGCATAACAACATTTTTTTTTACCCAAGACAACACTCAAATTTCTGTATGAAAAACTTACTGCCAAATCTCTTCTTTTATAGACATTGTAGGTTTCGCAACCGCCGCCTGCTTTGCATGAATTCGCTGAATAAGCTAATCATTTGCATAATACAACATGTTTTATCCATCCTGCAACGTTCGTGGTGCGTCGTCACCTTCCTGGTGCAGCAATTATAATGGCCAGTAGTGTATATGTGTTTTATGCATTCTTTCTCAACGCTTATTCTTTTTTACAAGCATTCATTACGCAAAATGTGTTGCCATGAAACGCTAAAAAGATGTAATTTTGGAAGAATATGTACACTGATAAAAAAAAGTATGGTCAAAACTGCCAGAATATGCCAGAAGTTTACAGCGTTTATGTCTCCATGGGAGCATTAAAAATATCGGCAATTTTTACTGAAGCCCTTTGTTAATGATTTTGGTAAAATTAACAATAAAACATGGTTTTATAATATACAATGAAATTTGGCAAAAGTGGTGAAATTTAGTAATTTTAGTATAGTGATAAATATAGTATAGTGATAAATTTTAGTATAGTGATAAAAATAGAGTAAATTTAGTATAATGAGCAAGGATTCTAATTTTTAAAACCAGAATTTTCGTTAATCCGTTACCAAAGAAATCGAATAATAATTTAAATGAATGATTTAAATTCTGTATATTTCGGTTTTATTGCAAGGATTATGGTTTTTTCCCTTCAAAACTGTCATTACAATACAGTACGTTAATTTCACCAGAGGTTTTTTCCTTGCAACATAACTTTTATGATGATAGTGAAAATTGTTGAAATAGAAAAATTATTAAGCATACATTTTTTTGAGTGTTTGATGATTTAAGAGTTTTGAGGAAAAATAACGCAACAACAAAAACCAAACAAACATGTTTTATTGTTTTACATGCTTTATTATCAACATTAATTGACAAGAGGGTTCTTTTGTTGCGTAGTTGTACCATTTCTCTTACCATTTACGTTAAATTAGACCAACTTTTACTGTGACGCATATTAAATAGAATGCCAATTGAATACAAAGTCAAACTAGAGATCTATTTATTTTTCTCAGAAAAAAAGAACTATATAAGAGCCTACAAGTATATTTTTACAATAGACTTGCGAAATCTTAATGAAATATTGTAGTAGAAGATTTACAGATTACAGCACTATATCTATGAGGAAAGAAATCTTTCTTCGTAAATCTGTAATTCCTCACGTTATGAAGAGAAGTTTATATTTAAATTTTCTTCAGTTAAGTAGCCAGGGACTTTGTTTCTAGTTACATTTTCAAACTCAAGAGATTTCGCTATTTTTAGTCGTTGAAAATGGATTTGCAGTAAGTTTCTTACATAAGATAAGTTTCTTACATAAGAGTTATTTAAAATTTAAGCAATTTTCGGAGAAACGTCTAAGATGATAATCTTTCTTTAGCTTAGAGTTTGTTAATTAGCTGACAGTTAATTACTTGCACCAAATCACGAAACAAAATTCTGTGTGTGAATGTGTGATGTAAGGTGATTTTTACAAACAAAGAGGATTTTTGTTTTACCTTTAAATCAGAAGTTAAATTAAAGGATAAGACTAGGATAGATGACCATGGTTTTTTTCAAATCGAAATAAAAGCTCCTAGAATAGCGATGTAATATGTGTTTATGTATATATAAAATTCTCATACATGTACTCAACATATTTTGAGCGAAGAAATAACGAAATATTGAGAATACAAAATGGAAAAAGTTATTGAAATTTCAATTTGAATTGTTTGAAAACAAGAAGCCATCTCTCCATACTCATCTAATACAGTATAAGAAAAGTAAAAACAACACATTTCATACAGTTGACCATGAAAAACATACAATAAGCTGTAAGGAACTAATTTTATTTTGGAATATATATGAAAAGAATCCAATAAATATAAACCTAACGAGCAGATTTATTCAATCTTTTTCGAACGAAACTTATTAAATTTTTTTCAAAAGTTTTTAAGTTTTTACATGTTACATGGAGCCAATTCATGCATCATACACATCTTAATCCAGTCAGCGTTTTTATTTGTGGTAATGTAACAGATGAACTTTCTTGGAACACACCATGCCTCCCCTCTTTGAGATAAAAAAAGACAGTTGGGCGCGAGCTGTGAGACAGTTAACATACCACGTTGCGCCACGTTGGGCGCCAGTTTTATAATAAATAATTAAGGTAAGCGAAGTATGATATGTTTACTGTATTACAACTCGCGTCGAACTGTCTTTTTTTGGCTCACCAGGGGGAGCTCTAGGTGTGTTCTAAGGAAGTTCATCTGTTACAAACTTTTCTTAATATTTGCGTTAAATGTATATTTGTCCCAATAATTGTATAATTAGTGATCGAATTCATTAATTTACTTTTCTTAATTATTTATTATAGTACTGTATTTTTCCCCAAAGCTAACACATTGATATTTTTTAAATTCTGAGTGTGTAGAATCGAATATTATGTAGGGTTTTATTGGATAATATGTTAGGTTTGTAGAACCAGAATGTTTAAAAAAATTCCTAAATCTCAAAAATTTAAAAAGTTATTTAAGTGATTTCAATGTAATAAAAAAGCTAAGGAATTCTTTTTATTAGCTTTTATCTTAAAACTACGAAGCGAAACAAAACGAAACAAAGATTTCGTAAGTAGATTAATTTATTTGGATTGAGGACTAATTTACTAAAGTTCCTCTTATTTTCTTGCTTTTTCTATCTGTTTTTAAATTTTTTTAACAACCCGACGATGGAAACGTCAAGACAAATTAATGAAAAGTGGTCTTCTCTCTTTGATTTTTTGTGGTCATCTCTCCTTAAGCTGATGATTAGATGACCACCGAATTTATAGCGTCATACCATTCTAATATTCCTCTGAGTTTTAATCAGGAACAAAGATTGGACTAGTTATGCAAATAATTATTTGAAATTATATTGTATTGAAACATGCATAGCATATTTCCTAACAATTAAGAACTCAATTATAATCTTAATTTTTTTTTAATATAGAAAAATCCTTAACATAATCGGTAATCTCTTAGTATTACAATTTTGAATTGAGCGCTGAATAAAATCTATTTTTTGAGATTCCCTCTACATCTGCCTAACACATTAGTATAGAATTCAAAAACCATTATATGGTTGCTAATGTTTTGAATTCATTAAAAATTCGTGATTATTTCTCACACTTTACTTACAGCCAACATATTTGAATGCGAAAGCTAAGAAAAAAGAGCCTTGGCAGTAAATTCAATCAATTGGTAGCCAATACATTGATCCCTTAACTTTCCTGGGGGAACGATATTTTACGTATGCAAGACGCATTTTTAATTTTCTTGGTGGACGAAGGTGACTTGTTGGGCTTAATCCTGAAGCCTTATTGCCTGGGCTATTTTCTAAATTTATTATCCTAGTACGTGATGATCCGATCATGAGAGAAAAAGTTATTCGGGGTAGTTCATTTATTTGTTTGAGCATTGAACATTTCGATAGAAAAATAGACAAAAAATATCAATAAAAAAAAGCTTGTAGAAATAAACCGATTGCAGATTTGAAATCAGTTATACGAAAGTATATAAGATCTGCAACAAAAGTTCCCCAGGGTAATTGGTTATTTTAGAGAGGCTAAACGATTTCCTTTTATATTCATTATCAACCTAATTCTACGAACCAATTTTATTTAAATAATATTTTAATTATTATTTTCGTAATGACCGTTTTGATTCCACAAAATTAGGACTTGTATACAAAATTAATTACCTAATTTTATAGTTTTTGCTTCTTTAAATTATTTATCAGATACATAGTTCTACTCTTGTTCACATTCAAACTGAAACATCGTTAATGTTGGAAAACTTTTAAAATTGTTCATGGATAAAAACATAATTCGCATGCAATTAATACTTTTGAGGTTCTCACAAAAATACAGTTTTTAGAATTTTACTTCACTGCATAATCTTTTATCAAACAATATCAATATGTAAGAAAAAGAGCGAATGTAATTAAAATCTCGTAATTAGCTATCCTTTCACAATTTAAACTAATTAGTTGAAATTTCTGGAAAAAATATTTGAAACAGCAATTAATTTGAGTATGTTCTTAAAAGTAAGAGAAGTTTAAGTCCTTTGTAGATGTAATTAGAATTCATAGTCTAAATTGAATTTTGTAAGAATATGACTAATTAATTAAAAATATAATTAAAAAAGCACACAAAGAAATTAAATTTAACACTATAACAGCTGGAATTTGGATTTACCTAAAACCGCTATTAGGAGTCAATTAGACCCTGATAAGATATTGAAGTTATTTCAAAGTAAATGATTTTTTAAATGATAAATATTAATGAAAATACAATATGCAAGAGTTTCAAGCTATAATTTTTCTTCTAGTATTATAACAAAATAAGTCATTTTAAGAGAATTTTTTGAAAACTAAATAAACTAGATAAAAAAATTTAAGATTAAAAATAATACACATTTTTTCTTTCAAAAATGTATTGTAAAAATTACTCGAGTCAGTTAATAGTTATAGAATTTAAAATGATTAAAGATATGACTTCCTTTATCAATGAGGAAAATATTATTAAGGTAAATATATTTTTGTTGTTTCCATTGCTGAAAGTATTGTTTCTGAGCTTTAAACGTAAGTGAATTTCTTTGTTTCTTTTTAAATGAAATTATAATAATATATTTAAAAAAAATTGGCTATCGACTAGTCATGGACGCGATTCGAACCTGAGTCACTTCATTGGGAGGAGCTCGCACAAAAATAAATACATTTTAAGACCAAATTTTAAAACTAAGATTAATTTGGAAATTTTAAGATAGCATTAATGCACAATAAATAAATAGAACTCAAAATAAAAAAGTGATCTGATCCATTAACTGCTTTATGCACCATAGTCAAGCACACTTATCATGACAAGATAAGAAGAGTGCCACACCCCGATTAGAACTATAATTTAAATGGCTATCATAGACCAAACGACATATTTCAATCAACACATCATCTAACATCAGTGTCAGCAACTCATTGTCCTTATCGTGAAGAATATGTCATTTCCTAAATAAGTTCATCAGTTTATAAAATTCATTTATATGCAAATTATTAATGTTTTATGCTCCAAAAATGTCTGCAAGAGATTCGTTTGACTTGGTAGCTTTCAGCTATTAAAAGTCTGTAATTTATTGTAGTGACTTGTAATACATAGTCGAATAAGCTGATAATGACATTTTATAAATTATGATTGACATTGACATAAATTAAATTAAATATCTTAGAGACATTCATTTTTGAGATGGTATCGAAATATTAAATTTGAGACAATTTTATTTAATTACGTGTTTAGAGAGATGCGTTTAAATTTCATTATCTGAAGAAGTGATTTATGAGATAAATTGATTTATGAACGAATTTAAAATCTTTCTGACACTTTTCAAAGCGATTGTCAAAGTATTTAAAAATATTTTTCCGGTTACTTAGTTTTGGCCATATTTTTGAATTATATGCCTAAGATTCAATTTCATTCAATAATGAAATTTTAAATTACTTGAATTTAAAATGCTGTATTCTTTGATTCATTTATATGCTTGATGTTCTTATTATCCTTGTGTCATGGAATTTAAATTTCTGCAGTATTATGATCATTTTGCAAAGGGAAATTTTAATGCTGAAAATAACGCATTAAATGCATGTCGGTTAGAATGTATAATGCAAGTTATATGAGAGATAAACAATAATTTTATCCAATTATTAACAATTTATTAAAAAAATGAATAATTCTAAATAATTCTTCCAAAATTAGAAAATTTGTTTTTTTTTTGTTTATTTAGTTCATGCTATCTTTGCGAAGAGAAGGTTTGCTACTTTTCTTTTTTTATTTTACTTGAGAAAAAGTTTTCTCAGTGGATGATTCATACTTGCAGCTGCCCCTATTTTCGCTTTTATTCTTTCAAACTTTTTTTTCTTCTCCTTCTTGTACGGGGTTTATCTATACGGGGACTTTCTATAACAAAAAAAATTTCTATAAAAATATTATATAAAAAAATATTCTATATATATAAAAAAATATATTTATTTTTTATATGTAGGATGTAAAACATTTTCTAATATTTTTACATTCTATAGAATATTTTTATACTCTATGGAATATAAAAAGAATATTTTATCTATATATATATATATATAAATATTCTGCAAAATATTCTATAATAAAAATATTCTATAAAAATTATTAAGAAAATGAATAATTCTTAATAATGCTTCCAAAATTAGGAAACATGTTTTTTTTTTGTTTATTTAGTTCACGTCATCTTTGCGAGGAGAAGGTTTGCTACCTTTCTTTTTTTATTTTACTTGAAAAAAAGTTTTCTCTTCTCAGTGGATGATTCATACTTGCAGCTTTCACCTATTTCCCCTTTATTCTTTCAAACTTTTTTTCTTCTCCTTCTTGCACTATATTTTCTTCTCCTTCTATCTATACGGGGACTTTCTATAACGAAAAAAAAATATTCTATAAAAAATGCTCTCTGTATATAAAAAAACATATTTATTATTTACATATAGGATATTAAAAATATTCTAATAATTTCATGTTCTACAGAATATTTTTATGTTCTATAGAATATAAAAATATTCTCTCTCTCTCTATATAAATATTCTATAATAAAAATATTCTATATAATATTCTATAATTCCTTGTAGGAAAAAAGGTAGCCCGGGAGAGAAGCGTGAGTCAGCAGGGCTCAGTCTCCTCCGACGGGCTCCAAAGATCGAAAGTACTTCAGGAAACAAATTTCGACAACAAGGAACAGTTAATGCAGACCCCGTACACGAAAAAGTAAAAGCAAAAAAAAAAAAAGGTTTTAAGGAGTAAAAGAGAAAATCAGTGAATTTGCAAGTATGAGTCCTCCACTAAGGAGAGAGAGACTTTTTCTCCAGTAAAATGAAAAAGAAAGTAAACAAAGCTTCTCTTTCCAAAGAGGCATAAATTAAATAATCGTGAAAAAAAAACTGAACATAAAATTTGAGACCAACTAAACAAATACATTCAGGGAAAAAAGAAATTAGAGAAAAGCAATACTAAAAAAAACCAAAAGAAAAGGGAGTTACTAACACCATGAAAGGAGCAAACATAAAAATTAATTCAAACAAAAATTACTTATCTTAAAATCAAAGATCATTGTAAATTATAGTCACAGGTCATTGTGACATTGTCATAAAAAGAGATAAATAAAATTTTCGACGATTAAATCATGTGGTTTTATACAATGATAAACACATGCAGATGGCAATGGTATTACTCTCATTAATATGATCTCCAAACATAAGGAATTATCCTGTTTTAAATATAAGAAGATAATCTTTCGCGTAGGGTAAGTAATTTTCAAAAACTGCTTAGGGTAGAGCACGTCGTATTTTAAAAATGCCTGTTGAAAATTCCTAAAAAATAAATAGACACAACAATATTTTCAGTAATTGCGCATCACTTAAAAAATTAGGTCTTGCATTTAAATTTCGAAAAAATTAAAAAAATTATATCTTGCATTTAAATTCTAAAAAAATATGTTTTGGAGAATAAAATGGCGTAGTATAAAATATTTTGTATTTTATATATTTAATATATTGAATATATTTTGCGAGAACGGGAGTTCGAATTCTGCCCCCGATCCCCATGTATCGAAAGGTCGAAGGATCCTCATGTATTAAATAGTGACTAGTGCATGTCGGAATCTCAAAGTCCTCCAAGTTCCCGTAACAAATCAATACTTTAGGAGAATGAATTAGCGATTGATCATTCCCTGGTTCAGGTCAAAATTACGATTTGCGGACGGATGAAATTAGTGTGAATGAGTCTTCCCTGTGAAATGGGCTGTGGCGTATGTGTGTGGTAAAATCATATTCTTCGTCATAGATAGAGCCCCTTAAAGAGTAGATGCGCATCCTCTGCTTTAAAAATTCGCTTGATTTCAAGCAGGCTTGCTTTTATTGGAAAGTGGCATTTGTAACAACAACTTTCAATCTATTAATTACAACTTATTTCTTTTAATATGACAGCATTAGTATCTATTGCAATGAAAAGCGATTTCTTACTAATGATTTATCAAAGTATCTATTACAAAATGATATGACAGTTTTTATTATGTTTCGTTAGTAAAACCTTTTTTTTTAAAAATATTTATGTCCAAAAAATGTAGCTAATATATCTATATAACAACACATCTAAGATTCTTTTGTCAAAATTAGAAACTCTTTTCTTAAGCCTTCATTAAAAAATTGTAGCCTTGAACAAAGCAAAGTTTTACATCAAGGCAAAGTTTTGATTCTGAAATACGCAAAAACACTTTTTGTGGTGTAATTTATTAGTAAAAATAAACAAAATATAATACAACAAATTTTCTAAAAAGTTACATTTTCAACCAGGATAAAGAATGAAAATAGTATCCATTTCTGAAAAGGGAAATTTCCTGCCAAAATAATCTTTGCAATTTAAAAGTATAAATAGGTGACTTTTTGCAGTCTATGATAAGAGGGTAGATTGAAAAGTTATATGATTAAATGTTTACTTATGCAAAAAACGTCAAAGACAGAAAAGAGGAATGGATTTGAGAAAAGGATATCCAACCGTAAAAAAATAAAGTAATAGTCATTATTAACATAACTTGTTTTCAAAAATAATGCAAGCTAAATCTTTGTTTTCTTGCTTCTTAAATATTAAAATACCGAATCTCGCAAAGCTATTTTACAAAAAAATCTATATTTATAAATAGAAGTTTTTTTAGTACGATGTTTTGGATCAAATTATGCATTATAAATAGTTCTTGAAATCTAAAAATATAGTGTAAAAATGAAAAACGAACTCATACTCCTAATTTTATAAGTTTTCGGTCAATCTGTTTTAATAATCCTAATTACATTTCTTTTTTTCAAAATATTTCTGTCTAGAAACGTGTAAAAATACATAAAGATTTTTGTCGAGTACCTAACAAATAGTCGGAAAATGTATATTTGATTAATCAGTATATGTTTGGAGAAGAAAAATGAATGAAGTTGAAACAATCACATTACTATTGTTTCAATGCAAATAACATAAATTAATTATATGCCTTGAATTGAAGATAAGTCGTATGCAAATTGTATGAATAAAAGCAAGAATATGAATGCAATATATTGATTTTGAATGATTAATTTGTGCATGAGAAATGTTTCATAATTAGATGATAGCTTGGAGGAAAATTAGAGTTCTTGTTTTGTTGTATATTACTAAATAAGAAATTAATCATTGTCAATGGAGAGAAATTTTATCCTAATGAAATTTTCCAATTGTTTGTTCGTAATTGTATTGCTTTTATTTATTGAGGTATTTTTTAGGAGTCTAGAGGTATTTTTTATTTAAGAAATAGAAACAGTGATATTCTTATCTTCTTTCTAATTTTTCAATTATATTTCATTGTATAGTCTTATTGCATTTTTTCATTTAACTTTATATTACATTTTCATTATATTTTTTCTATACCTTTCTCAAACTATGATGGTTGAATAAAATTTCAATAATTACGTAAAAAGTTATTTAGTAAAATTTTCTATTTGTTTGCACGTATTTCTATTTATTAACGATGTATTGATGTAGTTTTTATTTAAAAACTAGAAACAGACACATTCTTTATTCTACTTTTTCAATTACAATTGTAGTCGTATTTATCTTTCACAGTGTTATTTATCTTTCATAGTCTATTATCTTTTATTTATCGTTTTATTATATTTTTTTCATTAATTTTAATATTACATTTATTTAGTATTTTTTTATCTCTTCCTCAAACTATGAATATTGCATAAAATGTCAATAATTATTTAATAAGTTATTTAACAGTAAAATTTTCTAATTGTTTGTGCGTAATTGCATTGCTTTTATTTATTAACGATGTTTTGAGGTTATTTTTATTTAAAAAATAGAAACAGACACATTATTCTTTATTCTATTTTTTTCAATTGCATTTATAGTCTTATTTATGTTTCATAGTCTGTTATCTTTTGTTTGTAGTTTTATTGCATTTTTTTCAATTTATTTAATATTACATTTTCATTATATTTTTTCTATCTCTTCCTCAAACTATGTAGATTGCATAATTTTTCAATAATAATGTAAAAATTTATTTAATAAACTATTTAATAGTAACATTTTCTTATTTTTCGTGCGTAATTGTATTGCTTTTATTTATTAAACATGTCTTGGAGTAGTTATTCTTCATTCTATTTTATTCACTCACATTTCGTTTCAATTTATAGTTTTATCGTATTTTTTTCATTTAATTTAATATTACATTTTCATTTTTTTATCTTTTTTTCGAACTATGAAGATTGCTTGGAATTCCAATAATGATTATTTATCTATTTATAGTTATTTTTTTAGTATTTTTGCACTTTTTTCAGTAGAAGTATATTTTAGAAAATGGACATAAAAAAACACAATGAAATTTGAACATAAAAAAACATATATTTTGCTTTGAAACCAAGAACCAAAACCAAACCGAAAATGGTATTTGATAGAACCAATAAATTTAAAGTTGTTTAAACAGTATCATTAAACACCAGATTAAAAAAATTATTTCTATTCCTTTAAAGTCAAAACTTAATTTAAGTTTTTTGTTTTTTAATTGAATCTTAAATAAAGTTTAGGTCTTAAAACAACGGAAATAATTTTTTCTCTTCTTTCTGATTTCTTTGATAGTTGAAATGGTATTTAAGAGAATCAATTAGTGTAAAGGTATTTAATAGTGGCACTAAGTGAAAAAAATGCTGAAATGTATTTCTTTTAACAGTTAAAACTTAATTTAACATGTTTGTGTTTAAATTGAAACTTAAATAAAAGTTAATGTATTAAAAAAATGAAATTACGAATTCTCTTTTTCTTCATTGGAATATTTGTTTGAAAAAAAATTAATTTTTTCTTTCTCATGCGTTTGTTGTTTGTACTGAATATTTATGAGAAAAACTGAATTTAAGAGAAAAAGAATAAAATAGTGTAATAATATTTAACAGCAACACTAAGAGGAAAAAAGGTTGAAAAGTATTTCCTTGAAATTCTGAAATTTATTTTAATATTTTTGTGTTTAAATTAAGGCTTAAATAAAGGTCAATGGCTTAAAAAAATAAAATCACTTTTTCTTAATCTAAATAATTACTTAAGAGAAATTTTTTTTTACCTTCTTNAGACCTCGAGAACCTCCCACGATTAACCTGACGGCAAGGGGACTCTAACCTATGATTCGTCTACTACTGAGGATATTTAACAGCAGCACTGTGGTCGGTGCAAACCGGTAGCAGAATTCGTATAAACCAGCCATGGCTGGGATTTGAACCCGGTTCACCTCATTGGGAGGCCACCTGGGTGAGAGCCAGGTATCCTAACCACTAGACCAAGTAAGAGAGGAAGTTTAAAAAAATTAAAATTGATAGGAAAATACTATTTTTGATATATATATATATATATATATATATATATGCATTTAGATGCAACAAGCATATAGATGCAACAAGTATGAACGATATTACGATACAGCATGCTCCAACATTTCTAACTGCGTGGAGTGAATTGAAACTTATAATAGACACAAATTGAGAAATTGCATTATCTTTAAAAATCATATCTTGAATTAATATTTAATTTTTCAAATCGAAACTTAAGTAAAAACCAAAAAATGTATAACAAAAGCTAGTTTCAATTTCAGAAACTTTTAAAAATAGAAATATTAGTAATTTGTGAAGTAGTTAGACTATAATGGATTTAATTTTCAGATTTACAGAGAACTTAAATTAAAGTTATAATGCAAGAACCATTTTAAACTTGACATTTATACACTTTAAAGATCAACTCTCACTCTCCTGAAAAGTAAACATTAGGATAAAATGGAATATTCATGTAATTCGGAAATTAATGGAACTATCCTTTTAAAGATGGTTAAATACCTTTTTTCATTACTTAGCTAGAAAACTGCATTAAAATGTTATCAAAAAGATACTTTTAATTTAGGATTTGAACTAGAGTAAAAAAAATCTAAGTTAAAGTACTTGAATTTCAATTTGTTTTCTTAGTAATCTGAGATTCAATTTAAAAAGCAATTTTTCAATTTAAGTATTATCTTTGGAATTGAAGGAAAATTTCATTGTTTTAATAAGAAAACTAAATTTTATGCATAGATTTGAGATAAAAATTTTAAAATTTATAAATATTTAAGATTCAATAATATGGGGGAAATCTTTTATATAAATCTTTATATAGTTATAGAATTACATATTTCTGTTATTCGTGTTGACAGTCGTTTCGACATTTAATTACAAGCATGTCTTGCACATGGAGATCTCACCAAGAACTTTTTTGGTTTTTTCTCGATTTGATAGAGCGAACAAGTTAATACAAGTGTCGAAATGAATAAAATGAAGGAATTATTGAGACTAAAATGTATGAATTATTATTATTAAATGAATGAATTACGAACATCTATTACGAGAGAAATGTGCCTTAGGCCTTTATTTTTAGGTTTGGCAAAAATAAAATTATTTCCCCTTTTTAATTTGGAAAATGTGCATTTTTTTAAAAAAAATTTTCCACTTTTTTTTCTTTTAGTTTTTACTAAAATAGTAAATATACCAAATAAATAATAAATAAATATGTAAAAATTCACATGAAGAATTATTAGTAAAACTAATAACTCGATTCAAATCATTGAATACCGATAATGAAAATCAGTTCCCTTTCTGGCCCTTTCCTGACGTAAATAAATAGTTGACCGGAATTACATTGCTTTAATTACATGGGACCAAATTTTTTCACCTCATTAATTGCGAGAGATCTCACAAAACAAAAAAAAATTTGTGTTTTAGGTTTTGAAAGTTATTTCATTTTTTTTTCTTTAAAGTTGAATAATTATTTTAGATTTCGAAAAATACATTTTAATTAATAAAAAAAATGTATTTGGATCTACTGTTACAGGAGTTAGTATTTAATTTTAGATTTATTGTTACATCAGTTGTTGGTAGTAAATTACTCTTCGAAAAATTTTACTCAAAACAATTTGAAAATTGCTTGTTTTAAGTTGCAATATTTTTCATTACATCAAAATAAAGATTCATCAGCAAAAATATTTGGTAAACTTTTTCAAGTTGAAGATTCAAGCAATTCTTTTTGCACACGTACTGAAAAACGCAGATGTACAAAAACGCAATATGTTAACATTAAATGCAAATATGACCTGAACATGCAGAAATCAAAATGTAAGCAACTTTTTAATTGAAGCACTTATGTTTTATTTAAAATAATTTAAACACAGTTATTTTTTAATATTAATATTTGTTATTAAATCAAAAACTAGAAAGTAAAATTTTTAAAAAGTTTTTAGTCTTTTTAAAATTAAGATTTGTTCTATGTTTTTGTACATTTATTAAATGATATAATGGCATAAGAAATACAAAAGTTTTGAGACATTTTCAATATATGTCCTAAGAATATGTCCTAAGTATTTAAAACAATTTTAAAACTGCTCATTTTAAAATCAATTTTTAATTTTAAGCATTATTTTATTCATATATTTTTGCTCATCATTTTTACTCTTTTTTAAAAGGATTTTATTGCATTTTCATTAACTGATAAATCAGCATCAAAAATGCAAATGATTTAAAAAGAAATTCAAATGTGTCCAAAACCTCCTTGAATCCTAATGTGATTAACCATTTAAAGTTTAAGTGGTTGAAAGAGTTTAAGAAGTATTTATTGTCATGTCATAAAATGTTTCAAAACTTTTTTTTCCCGGAAGTAAGGATTAGCTTAAAGTTTTTTTGAAGTAATCAATGATAAAAAAATATTCTTGTACACTTAAAATAGAAAAATAAATAACGATTGGTTAACTTTAAAAAAAACAGGAAAATAATTTAAAGCAAAAATTCTAAATATTGATAATTACCTTTTTTTAAAGGCTCTGTTAAAAATGGCGTGATATTTGAAAAAGAAGCAATTAAATCACTTTTCTTGAAACTTTTTCTATTAAAATACTAAAAGTTTTATAAGCATATTCTTAAAATATGCTGCTTGCTACACGCACTTAACCTACTATCAAGACATTTTTTTCGATATTATTATTATAATTATTGTTCTTTCCAAAAAAAGTATTTTTTTATGGCAATACAGGATGTTGCAATTAAGAAATCGTACGTTTAACACTTAAGAAAATTCTAGTCAAATTACAGCAATATATGGTAATGATACTTCTGCTAGAAAATTAAAAAAAACATAATTCTGGTTAATAAAACCAAAATATACGCTATGCAAATAATTCATTTGATAATTTTCCTATACGGTAACGGTTTACCAGAAACTCTTGGTTTCAAAATTATAGTTCTTATTACTAAACATTAAGTAAATAATATAAAATTGAGAAGTAAACTCAACCAAATAAATGGTTTTCATTAGGAAAGGGTATTATGATAAAATTAATAAATATTATCCCATCAACCAAAATGTAACGTATATTATAAAGCCATATTTTATTGGCAATTTTTCCAAAATCATTACCAATGCACTTCAGTAGAAATTATCAAGCCATTTTGTTTCCCCTTAAAACCAAAATCACTGTAAATTTTACCATATTCTGGTAGTTTTGACTGTACTTTTATTCTTCGTGTTGCTAGCTAAGAAAGGAGAAATAAATATTTTGACAAAAATGAAAATATTAGAGCTCAATGTTTAAACAGTAACAATGTATATATATATATATATATACTAGCTGACCCGGCAAACGTTGTTTTGCCATATGAATTATTTCTAGAGTATGAAAATATATCTTATTTATTGTAAGTGTGGTATATGAGTGAGAGGCATGGAGCGCTGTGACATGGGGCATAAGAGGCATGGAGCGCTGTGAACGATGACGGAATGTGAAACAACACACCAAATAATAGTTTTTTTTAAATGTATTGTAACTTTTTTTATAAATTATATATACAACGAATTCTGAAAATATTAGTCAACAATGTTAATCTCTTAGTGCAATGGAGTGTACAATATTTTTTGTCATTCCATCTTTAGCTAACACAAATAAGCTGGATGGTTTGCCCACTCGAGAGCATGCCACGTATAAATTGTCTGTGTGAAAAACATGGTGTGCTCAAATCTAAGACACATAAAGACATTGTTTGGCCTTGTCAATGCAAATGCCAATCTAATGGGGATCTGATTGCGTTTTAATGGAATTGGCACATGTGTGGGTATAACAGGGATTCGTGAAAGTAATATACTTTCACCCCGGAATTTGTCATT